>NC_091768.1:37062186-37365216 GCF_029378745.1 Bos indicus
GGTGGTTAAGCACAGGGTTGGAGGAGACTACCTACATCTTAATGGCCACCAGTAACTGTCTTTGAGGTTCTGAATATCTTTAGTTTATTCATCTCCTATGGGCATGGGTGTACACACACACATACTTTCTCATCTGTGAAGTAATGGCAATGATAGTATTTATCTCCCCGTGTTATAGTGAGGATTCAGGGAAACAGGTCATGAAAGTGCTTAGCACGCTGCCTGATACAAAGCAAACACTGATGAGATGATAGCTGTTTTCATTACTTGGATGCCAAAGTAAAGCAGAATTTTGCTTGGCTTCTGTCCATCACCTTCCAAACTTAGTTGCATTTGTAACCATGAGAAAGCTAGGGCTGCCATGACAAGATAACGTAGACTAGGTGACTTAAACAACAGAAATTGATTTTCTTACAGTTTTAGGCCCTAGAAGCTCAGGATCAAGATACTGGCAGGTTTAGCTCCCCTAAGGCCCTCCCTTGGCGTGCAGATCGTCATCTGCTCACTGTGTCCTCGGTTCTCGCAGGGTCTTTTCTCTTGACACAAACCTAGTGGCTCTGCCTCTTCTTACAAGGTCACTTGTCCGATTGAATTAGGGTCCACTCGTATGACCTCATTTAACCTTGATTGCCTTATTAAAGGCCCTTTCTCCAAAGACAGCCACATTCTGAGGTCCTAGGGGTTAAGGCTTCAGCATACAAATTTGGAGGGGGTGGGGACAAAATTCAGGGCCTCGTGTTCTCTGCTTTCATAGTGTTATGTTTTCTTGTCAAGGTTAATCCTTCTACATGGCCTGCATCCCATCAGGTATTGCCTCCTTCTTTTCCAGTGGCTTGATATTTGGGGCTTCATATCTCCTTTTGCTATTCATTCATTTATTTACTTATTTTTTAAAAAAGAGATGGATAACTATAAATCTTTCTGGCTTGCATATATACTATTTACTTCCTCCTTAGTTAAATTGAGAAAATGTTCTTTGTTTTAAGATTTTTATACAGGGCAGGTTAGGTAGTAGCAAGTGACATACTAGGTGTGTGTGGATGTGCATATATGTATGTGTAGGTGGGTGCATTTGGCAGTTAACATGACAATTTGGAAATCCTAATTCATATTTGGACAAACAATTTAAAAAATGCTTGCTCTTCAATTTAAAAAATGCTTGCTCTTCAATTTAAAAAATTATCAAAAATGGGAAACTCATCTAAAGAAAAAAGCAATCATTAAAATATAAATGCTGGGGAAGATTGCTTGTCTGTATTCAAAAGGCAGATCATTGCTTTTAAATAGAACAGAAAAGGGTAATGAATATTTCAAAGGGAATGTCAAATAAATGGGCACAAATGTATAATTTACAGCTCCAACATGGAAGAACAATTTAGAGTTTTCCTAGCAACAGGCGCTCTGATGAACTGTCAAGGGTGCAGAGATGCTGAGGCCTCTGCTCTCTCAGCTCCCCTCCAATCTCACTGAATTCCTGCTATTTCAGACACGCTGTAGACATGGTGTTAACTTAAATGGTACCCAGGGAAAAAAAAAGCGCATGCTGTGTATGGAGAAAAGCCCAAGTTCTTCCTCTTTTTATGAGCTGCCAAATCTTGCTGCTGGTGTTTACATTAAGAGAGAAATGTGATATTAATATTTAGCTCACTCTGCAGAAATATGCATTTAAATGGGGGCAATTTCAGCATGCAAGCTCCAGAGGAAGATCTCTGTCTCTGTCTCTCTCTCTCACACACACGCACACACACACATGCACAGAGAATGTTTTCTGGCTCCTGTGGCTAAGAACTTTCAATTAAATATGGAGCATAACACATGGCCAGCAGAAGGAGGGGACCCAGCAGAATGACAATGATTACGGCCGCAGGGTAGGCCCGGCATGCAGGAGAGCTCTGTGAACCCTGCTGGAGATGGAGGTCCCACATCCACAGCTGCAACATCAAAGAATCCTGGTGACCTAGATTCAGCTATAGATCGGGGACTGCTTTGGCCTGCGTGGCCACCACTAGGCCAGCAACCTGCTCGCAGTTTCACGGGGTTGCCTGGCAAACAGCGCTGACCCATTTCACCATGACAACTCAGGCTGCTCTGCTAAAGGCCAGTGCACAGGGTAACACTTGCTGCTGGCATTTTAAAGATTTCAAAATTAAGTTTACTCAGAGTTTCTGAAAAACACATTTAGAAAACCCAACCAAAACTGACATTCTGGTGGTGGGAGAGATTCAGAAATGTGAGAAAGTTGTGGTTAGTCTTTTCTATGTTCTAAACTGTCAACAAATCTATCCATTTTATGTTTTACTCAGCCAATAGCATTGTAATAAATAAGTCTCCAACCAAAGTGAATTGATAAACAGAGAATAAGTAGGTGAAAAAGCTAAGGGATTAACTTCCAGGGCCATATATATCCTGGTCTGTTAAAATAGAGTATATAGAAACTAATAATTTAAAATCTCCTGATAAATACATGGAGGTATTTAAATGTGGATTTATTATAGCTTTAGCTCAATCTTGAACTGCACAGAATTGAGTTTCATTGGAGAACTAAAATAGTATGCCCCACAGGGGGGAATAAATGGGTCTGTGCTTTGGTAAATTCCATTTAGTAAGTGCAATTTAGGAAAATCATGGCCTGGTTTGTGCATGTGATTGCATTGAAACGCAACCTCTTTTTTTTTTTTTTTTTTTTTGACAAAAACCATAGCACAAAATTGAAAGCATTTTCAGGTCTTTATATTGAAATCCATGCACCATTCTCAGCACTGCTTTTTTGGTTGTTGTTAAAATTAGCTCAGGAGATTAAACCTCAGAACTTTCTCAGTGATCTTGGTTGTTCCCTATGCGGAGAAAACAAAATCAAAACAGGCCAAAGAATTGTTTCATATGATGCAGAGTCTGTTCCCAGTGACTGATCCTACCCATGAGCCGTGTAGGTTTTAACTTGAGGGTGATAGTCATACAAAGACTTGACTTTCAAGGCGGGGAAGGGGAAGGGGAGCCATAGCTTCGCATTGGAGAATCAATCCAATATCATTTGTGGAGACATGGAATAAAACTATAGAGTATCTTTGTAAAATAAATGAACCATCCACTCCCTTCATAACAAAGATGTTAAAAACTTTTCCTCATTCTCTCTTACTCAGAATTTTCCTTCAATGCTTAAAAAGGTTTCCTTTTCCCTTGTAAGATTTCAGTCTACTTTCCAGATCCCTACTGTCTCAGAGTCATCCAGGAGCAGTCTCCATCCTGTGTGAAAGAATTGACTTCTTATTGGAAAAGCATCTAACTGTTTGCAATCATGCCACACTTAATCCCAAGGTCCCCTGTCATCCAAGGGTTTGTTAACTGAGCATCTAATACATTGTTGCAAACTAGATCAGAAATTAGAAAGCAAATGCTGTTTGAGGACAATAGTGGCTGTGGAATCAATCACTCAATTTTCAAGGACAATTAAAGATGAAAATTAATTATCCAAAATACCAGAAAGATATTAATAGTCCCTTATGGGCAAAAATGGAGTTGTAAGTAGGATAATCATATGTTATAGCTTGCCTGTCATCCTGATAGAATTAGAAATGGTGGCCTTTTTGTATCCTCATTTGAATGATAAATTACATGGTCTTCCCAAAAATTTTTCAGTGTTTCCTTCAGTGTATTTCTACAGTTTAGTTTGCTGTCTTTTGTTGTTGTTGTTTAGCTGCTAAGTCATGTCCAACTCTTTGTGACCCCATGAACTGTACACCAGGCTCCTCTGTCTTTGGGATTTGTCAGACAAAGAATACTGGAGTGGGTTGCCATTTCCTTCTCCAGAAGATCTTTCTGACCCTGGGATCAAACCTGCATTTCCTGCATTGCAGGTGGATTTTTTACCACTAAGCCACTAGGGAAGACTTCCTGTCTACAACTAGGATTTTATCGGGAAGAGTGTTATCTTTAAAGCCTAAGGTGACCACCTCTTGGCAGAAGTTCCATCCACTTTCAAATGATACATTTGGTCATGATCTTGTATCCAAGAATGACCCTAACCTCCACTGAGAAGTCAGAAGGTTCAAATTAGTGTCTTGCTCTCTATACGATAATCCTCTATATACCCTACTCTCCTCAATTACATGCATCCATTTAACCTTCCCCACCTTCAGGGCTCTTGCTCATCTCTCCTGTTCCTTTTCCAAGGCCTTATGTTCTCAGATTCTCCACTAGCACCCATCTGCAAATAATTGATAAGAGCTTTGAAAGTTTGCTTTTTGGAGG
This sequence comes from Bos indicus, assembly GCF_029378745.1. NCBI lineage: Eukaryota > Metazoa > Chordata > Mammalia > Artiodactyla > Bovidae > Bos > Bos indicus. The sequence continues at coordinate 37,066,435 of NC_091768.1, forward strand.
GGAGGGTTAGTTGAAATTGTAAAAGGAGGAAAGACTTCAAAGACAGACAGAAAGCTTCCTTGGTGGAATTTTGGCATTAATCCTTAAAATCAAACAGCTCAGACAGCTTCTCGTTTACTTCTACATCTAAGTCATCAAAGTCAGTGAAGCCAATAGACAGGTGGTCAGCAGAACTCCCCAGTGTAAATGATCTGAAACATTTAGGTAGAAAACAGCCTTCTCCTATAAAATATTTTCATTTCTTGGGCTATGAAGGCATGTTTTCAGTTCAGTTCAGTTGCTCAGTTGTGTCCGACTCTTTGTGACCCCATGAACTGCATCACGCCAGGCCTCCCTGTCCATTACCTACTCCCGGAGTCCACCCAAACCCATGTCCATTGTGTCGGTGATGCCATCCAACCATCTCATCCTCCTTTGTTCCCTTCTCCTCCTGCCCTCAATCTTTCCCAGCATCAGGGTCTTTTCAAATGAGTCAGCTCTTCACATGAGGTGGCCAAAGGACTGGAGTTTCAGCTTCAACATCAGTCCTTCCAATGAAAACCCAGGACTGATCTCCTTTAGGATGGACTGGTTGGATCTCCTTGCCAAGGGACTCTCAAGAGTCTTCTCCAACACCACAGTTCAAAAGCATCAATTCTTTGGCACTCAGCTTTCTTTATAGTCCAACTCTCACATCCATACATGACTGCTGGAAAAACCATAGCCTTGACTAGATGGACCTTTGTTGGCAAAGTAACGTCTCTGCTTTTTAATATGCTGTCTAGGTTGGTCATAACTTTCCTTCCAAGGAGTAAACATCTTTTAATTTCATGGCTGCAGTCACCATCTGCAGATTTTGGAGCCCAGAAAAATAAAGTCTGACATTGTTTTCACTGTTTCCCCATCTATTTCCCTGAACTGAGGGCACTGGATGCCATGATCTTCGTTTTCTGAATGTTGAGCTTTAAGCCAACATTTTCACTCTCCTCTTTCACTTTCATCAAGAGGCTTTTTAGTTCCTCTTCACTTTCTGCCATAAGGGTGGTGTCATCTGCATATCTGAAGTTATTGATATTTCTCCCGGCAGTCTTGATTCCAGCTTGTGCTTCTTCCAGCCCAGCGTTTCTCATGATGTACTCTGCCTATAAGTTAAACAAGCAGGGTGACAATATACAGCCTTGATGTACTCCTTTTCCTATTTGGAACCAGTCTGTTGTTCCATGTTATATGTTTCTGAAAACGGCATTTATGAGAAAGCAAACACAGATCCAGAATGTGTTTATCATTTCATACTTGAAAGACAGGAAATATTTGAGATCAGTGTAATGTAATGCCAAGATTTTTGATATAAAAGAACAATGTATGCATGTCATATTTAAGTTACTTCCTTAAACTGGCATACAGCTAGCAATCTAATTGTATAGTAATTACTTTTTATTGTGTGAGGGGAAAAGTCTTATGATATAAATACGTTCTGGTGAATCGTTTCCCATAGAACAATTTTAGAAAAATATAGGGTAGAGTATTTCATTAGATCACTCAAAATCCTTCTAATGTCTGTGATATTATTTCCCTTCCACCTTTCAGTCGCTTATTTATTAGCTTTTATGGTTTCCCTTGCCTCAAGGTATTTAAGAACTAGTGAAAACATTATCTTTGCAAACACTTTCAGACATCCAGCTCAGTATTTCTGCACAGTATTAATGAAATGCATTATCTAGACATGCACTGTCTTATAGACTGAATCATCATTGTGAATTGACCGTGGGTTCATTTATGCTTTAACTACAAGCATCATTTAATGATGCAAATGACCAGTCCATTTCTGAAATACTGGAGCATCCATTAATGGTAAACATTCATTTGCCCTGACTGGCAAAAACTATGGTATTAGGTTGAGAATATTTTATTCCTAATGCAAGTAGGATACATATGAGGATTTGCTCCTGGTATCATTTTCCCCTTGGAATTTTTATAAGAAATGGCTTATAGCATGATTTGTTCACAGTCTGTGTTAGTTATCTTATTGACAGAATGATTTTCCATTCTTTTAAAAAAAATTATGGTCCTTCTTGTTTTTTTCCTTAAATCTCTATTTTTATTGATATTATTAATTCAGTTACTCAGCGAGCATCCAATCAGTAACATCATTCTCTTTCAACATGACATTGTTCCAGATATTGTGCCATGCAAGATATGACTTCTGCCCTCCTCTGGGTTGCAGTCTGGTGGGAGGGTTAATACTTACACAGGTAGTATTCCTGGCAGTGATGAAGGGCTATATGAATACATGATGAAGACTGTATGCTCCAGAAATATGATATAGAAGGTATTCTGGCTGTAGCGGAAATAACATTTCAAGCTAAAGTGTGTAGACTTCCTTTTGGTAGTCTGGGCTAAGTGCTGGGCTAAGAAGCCACAGCATAAGTAACAATATGAGCACTAGAAGGGCATTCTGTGATCAGAAAAGAGTCTTTAAAAAGTTGCATTTAGAGCTCAACCTTGAGTAATAGAGCTGGAAACTGGAAGAATAGTTGGGAGCCAGATATTAAGGCTAAGTGGTTTGGTCTAAATTCTAGGCAGTGAAGAGAGAGTGAGATTTTAAGTAGGAGCTTGGTGACTTCTCTGTGCTTTAACAGGATGATTAAGGGCAGTTTGCAGGATGAACCACAGGAGGGAAGAAGGTCAGTTGGGAAATTATTGCAACACTCAAGGTGTGATGTGATAAGAGTTGGAAAGGAGGTAGTAGCAATATGAATAAAAGGAGAAGATACGGAATGTGAGACTGTTATTTTATTTCCCTGGGGAATTGAGTTTGTGTTGATTAGTAAAGCAATAAAATCAGTTATGTTTTTGCTAAGACTTCAAAAAATGTACAACTTATTTTGCCCATGATTTACTTATGAAACGAATTCAGTCAGTGATTTAAAAAACATTAATCAAATGATAGGTAGTGATTATCATCTTAAGTGCAATATGCTTCCTTTTGCAACCTTCCACTCCCCACACTCTGCAAGAGCACGGGCGCATTATGCACATTCCCTGTTCAACCTTCCCCCATCACTCTGAGACTGATGAAGCATTTCTGTTTGAAGATAGAGAAACTACAGCACAGAAATTTTAAGTATACAGGGAGGCACAAAGGCAATATTCCTGCTAAACCAATTTTCTTTAGCATGAGACACATTAGGATGGCTTTAAGTGGCAGTTAGTTAATAGTGAAATAATTTGAGCAGGTCAAATTTTTGATGAAATGTCTAATGGGGGATAATTAAGGTTAAGTATATATGGAGGACCGTGGAAGGCAATGGCACCCCACTCCAGTACTCTTGCCTGGAAAATCCCATGGATGGAGGAGCCTGGTAGGCTGCAGTCCATGGGGTCTCGAAGAGTCGGACACAACTGAGCGACTTCACTTTCACTTTTTCACTTTCATGCATTGGAGAAGGAAATGGCAACCCACTCCAGTGTTCTTGCCTGGAGAATCCCAGGTGCAGGAGAGCCTGGTGGGCTGCCGTCTATGGGGTCACACAGAGTCGGACACGACTGAAGTGACTTAGCAGCAGCAGCATATATGGAGCACTGGGATCTGTCTTCTAACAAGGAACTGTCCTTAATTGCTAAAGCTGGCATGAATAATTTAGGATGTTTAGGACAATGACATTGGATTGTTGTCTTCAATCCTCTGGAATAATTTTTATCTTCTTAGTCAAATTTACACACCAAAAAAAGTCTTGTTAATACTTGACATTGCACTGAGTAGGTTCCAGTCGACTAGCTGCCTATATGGGACTAGGCTACGTAGGGATTATCCTTGACTCATCAATGGGAGGAGACAGTCATGAAATCAGATAGAACATAAGCTGTAGTTGAATGCAAATTTTGAAAGCATTACTGAATATACATCCCAGTAAATTACACTAGAAAGCAATGATTTAAGTGAACCAATTACTATAGAAATACACTAGTTATACATTGTGTATTTGTGTATCTATCTGGGTATATAAAACTTCTGATTTTGCATATGTATATGATGAAGTAGGAACAGGGAGAGAGAAGGAAAAGGAGAGATTTTACCCAAAAGTGGAATTTTCTGAGTATTTATGCTTAAACTATCTTTTCCTTAAACTACTTAAAGATCTATCCTTCACTGTTTGAAATAGATCTCATCCTTTAAAGGTTTTATTTTATTGTTCATTTTTATTTGTACAGAGTTGCCCATTAAGCTTGTATTCTACTGTGCTATGACTTTTATCCCAAATGACAGAATTACTGGACTTTGAAAGCTGACATGGGGGAAGAAGAAAAAAAAAAGGAAATGTTTATACCTCCTCATTTTGACATGGCTCCTTCAGAAATCTGATACTAAATATCTTCCTGCATCTGGGGGAGGGAAGAAAGAGGCCATACAGGCATTCTGTACATAATGTTGAAATAAAACCCTCTATTGTCCACCAAGACAATAGAACTAGTCTATAATAATGTAGTACAAGTAGAGCAGAAACTACACAAACCAGCAATGCAATCTTTGTTCCGGTGTAATCTTCCATATCAACCATCGACAATCCCCAGAGGTAAGAGAAAGGCCTTTCTCCTATTTCCCATACATAACTCACCACCCCTCCTCTCTCTCTCCTTGCTGTGTAGGAAGCAGTGTAATAAGGCTCCCTTTGGGGATGGCTAAACATGTTTGACAACATAGGAACTGTCCTAAATAATGGCCAAAGTCTCCAACTAAGCCCAAATGCTTTGTATGGATAAACAAAGTAGTTAGCTTCATTGTCTGTTTCAAAGTCTGCAGGTGTTTCCTTTGGTGGGAAGAGAAGTAGAGATACTGAGAAGTATGATGACCCAGGAGCGCTCACAATCAAAGGGCTTCTTGGGAAAATAGCATTTCAACTTTTATCTAGAAAGACAATATCTTTCTATAGGAGTATGAGGCAAAGACACAAACAAGCCTAAAACAAAATATCCAAGAACGTCGGGAGGAAGGCAGAGCACTGAATACATTGAGGCTGACACAGAATCAACTGTTCACTAGCAGTTCACTACTCCCTGGCCTCTGCGAGGTAGAGGTACTGGGTGGCTACCGCACGAATGAATAAGATTAGTGTGCTGCCCTCCACGTGGAGCTTTCATTCATAGTGGGCATTTGACCCAAACACACAGACAGGTATCAGATAAATTGTTGTTACTGTTCAGTCACTCAGTCATGTTAGACTCTTTTGTGTCCCCATGGACTGTAGCTCGCCAGGCTCCTCTATCCAAGGGATTTCTTAGGCAAGAATACTGGAGCATGTTGCCATTTCCTACTCCAGGGTATCTTCCTGGCCCAAAGATCAAACCCATATCTCTTACATCTCCTGCATTGGCAGGAGGATTCTTTACCACCTGAGCCACCACGGAAGCCCCATCAGATAAATATCTCCTAGAATTTTTCCTAAGCCTAACCACATTTGAGCCCCTAAAATTGCTTGAGTTTGTCTGTAATTAGTCTTGCTGAAACCCATGACTTCAAGTTATATGCAAGAGTCAAAAACAATTAATTCCCAAAACATGTCGTGCCTTTTTACAACCATAAAATTAACCTTTTGTTTAAGAGAAAATTCAACCTGTTAAAAATGCTTTGACTGAGAGAAACTAGTCTGTAAAGATAAGACCGTTAAGAATTGTGAAAGCAGTCACAAGAGGACGATTGCATATTCAGAAAAAGTTGAAAGGAGTTTGGAAGAAGCTTGTTTATGCTGTTATCTTTGCTTTATTGGAGAACAAAAGGGATAGAAAGGCTCAAAAAGTTCATAATCTCTTGACATCCTACCCTCCTCATTCTGGGAAAGACTGGTCCCACATCTTTTAAGGGCACTTTTCATTTTGCTACATGTCTCAAGGGTCTGTCACATAGAGACATTCAGTACTCCATAAAAGGTGGAGGGGATATACTAGTGAGTAAAAACGAGGACCTGATCTCATAAACTTTATCATCAATAGTGAAGACATACGATATATACATATATATTTACATATATATATATATATTTTTTTTTTTTTAGGAGAAGAATGTTGTAAAATCCAGGGTATATGGAGATACTTATGGAATTGTTAAATTGTTGAGTAGCTGTTTTACATAGAGCTATCAGGGAAAGCCTCTTTAGCCAAGGGGCATTTAGCTGAAACCTGAATGATATGAGGGAACATGCTAGGTAGATATCTGGGAACAGTGACTCTAGACAGAATAAACAGCAGATGCAAGGGCCATGGGACAGGAGTCTCTAGTGTTTTCAATGCTCTGCAGTCAGTGTGCCTATAAGAAGCAGACAAAGGCAGAGAGTGGGAAGAGATGTGATCAGAGAGGTGAAAAAGATGAGAATATAGATTATGAATGGGTCTTTAGGGCAACATTAAGGAGTTTGAATTTTATTCTGAATGAGATGGGTAATTTTTCCAGAGTGTAAAATGAAGCTGAGAGGAGGACATCCATAGTTCGAAAATAATCTTGAACAAAGATCATTTTGTTTACACCAAGAAAGTTTGGGTTAGGTCTGCAAAATAATATTTGGATTTTAAGGCATTTAATCATTGGAAAAAATTAATCAAAAAACAATAATAAACCTCATTCCCTAGAGATATTTAGGAAAGGCCGGTGTTTATTTGACATAAACTACCATTTAGAAAACAGGATCAATGTGCTTTTCCCTCTCCTAGCCATTTAAGCTAATTCACAGTCAATTTGATTAACCACATAATCAAACAGATTTAGTAATTAAGACCACAGGAAAACTGGAATGCATTCAGCTCCTCAGCCTATTGTTTTTCATCAGTAGGTACTTCCCAGGGGAAATATCCATTTGACTGTCTCTAGAATGCTGGTTCTTCTTTACTTAGACTGTGAACAACTTCAATAGATCTTAAGTTATTTATTCTAAAAAAACAAAAATTGTTTTTGAGATAATACCATGAGGGGCTGGACATGATGGCAACTTGGGATAATGTGCAATTTAATACCAAATTGATATTTTAAAAATATTAGCCCAATACTCATCATAGTGAGAATTCAGAGAAACGAATTGTCTTTTATTAAATGTTATATACAAACCTATTTCTTACCAGTTACCTTTCACTGCTCAATAAGAACATTCTGCTAAAAAATATTAAGTAAAGGGTTTCTTTTTCTGCATTTTTTTCCTCCTTTCATCTGTGGTTTTTCTGTTTTGTTTTTTTTTTTTAACCTGTTTTTATTTATTTGGCTGCTCCGGGTTATAGTTTTGGCAAGAGAGATCTTTAGTTGCAGCATGTGGGAAGCTTAGTCCCCTGACCAGGGATTGAACTCAGGCCCCCTGCTTTGGGAGCCTGGAGTCAGCCTCTGGACCACCAGGAAAGTCTTTCTTCTGCACTTTTTCAAGGCTTCAATTTGTTGATGGCATAGTGAAGTGTTTAATATTTAGGTAATAAAGCATTCCCATAAAGAGCACCGTGCTGAACAATTTTTAATGTCAGAACTCAGCTCTCTGTGATCTTCAGTTGAAAACCACCATGCAATTTCTCCAAGATACTCAACTATAAGAGTTTTACCCTAGTAAGGAACATTTCCTTTTCTTTTTTCCTCTCAAAGGCAATGAGAATGGGATCAGTGCACATCTCAGCCCAGGCTAAGTCTCCAGCATGGATCCAGATCAACCAATTTGGTAATAAAATGAAGGGTCTCCCTCAGTTTGGTTCAGTTCAGTCACTCAGTCGTGTCCAACTCTTTGCAACCCCATGGACTGCAGCATCCCAGGCTTCCCTGTCCATCACCTGGAGCTTACAACTCATGTCCATCGAGTTGGTGATGCCATCCATCCACCTCATCCTCTGTTGTCCCCTTCTCCTCCTGCCTTCAATCTTTCCCAGCATCTTTCTTCCAATTAGTCAGTTCTTTGCATCAGGTGGCCAAAGTATTGGAGTTTCAGCTTTAGCATCAGTCCTTCCAATGAATATTCAGGACTGATTTCCTTTGGATGAACTGGTTCGATCTTCTTACAGTCCAAGGAACTCTCAAGAGTCTTCTCCAACACCACAGTTCAAAAGCATCAATTCTTCTGCACTCAGCTTTCTTTATAATCCAACTCTCACATCCGTACATGACTACTGGAAAACCATAGCCTTGACTAAATGGACCTTTATTGGCAAAGTAATGTCTCTGCTTTTTAATATGCTGTCTAGGTTGGTCATAGCTTTCCTTCCAAGGAGTAAGCGTCTTTTAATTTTATGGCTGCAGTCCCCATCTGCAGTGATTTTGGAGCCCCAAAAAATAAAGTCTGTCACTGTTTCCACTGTTTCCCCATCTATTTGTCATGAAGTGATGGGACCGGATGCCATGATCTTAGTTTTCTGAAAGTTGAGCTTTAAGCCAACTTTTTCACTCTCCTCTTTCATTTTCATCAAGAGGCTCTTTTGTTCTTTGCTTTCTGCCATAAGGGTGGTGTCATCTGCATATCTGAGGTTTTTGATATTTCCCCCAGCAATCTTGATTCTAGCTTGTGCTTCATCCAACCTGGCATTTTGCATGATGTACTCTGCCTATAAGTTAAATAAGCAGGGTGACAATATATAGCCTTGACATAATCCTTTCCTGATTTGGAACCATATATTAATTCAAGATGGTGGAGTAGAAGGACATGCACTTATCTTCTCCTGCAAGAACTCCAAAATTACAACTCACTGCTGAACAACTGTTGACAGGAGAATGCTGGATCCCACCAAAAAAAGGTAGTCCACATCTGAAGGCAAAAGAGAGTCCCCAGCAAGATGGTAGGAGGGGTGAAATCCTGTTTAGAATTAAACCCCATACCCACCAGAGATGCTCAGAGGAACCTTGGGTGCACCAGGACCCAGAGACCCCACAGAGACTAAGCCATAACTGTGTTTGAGTGTCTCCTGCGGAGGGACAGGTCAGCAGTGGCCTTTTGCGGGGACGGAGGCTCTGGGTGCAGTAGACCTGGTTATGGCATAAGCCCTCTTGGAGGAGGTCGTCGTTAACCCCACCACAGAGCCATCAGAACTTACACTGGACTGGGGAAACAGACTCTTGGAGGGTACAAACAGAACCTTGTGAGCCCTAGGACCCAGGAGAAAGGAGCAGTGACCCCACAAGAGACTGACCCAGACTTGCCTGTGAGTGTTGAGGAGTCTCCAGTGGAGGCATGGATCTGGGGTGGCCTGCTGCAGGGTCGGGGCACTGAGTGCAGCAGTGCTTGCAGGGGACCTATTGAAGGAGTTCACCACTATCTTCATTACCTCCACCATAGTTTGGTCTCAGGTCAAACAACAGGGAGGAAACACAGCCCTGCCCATCAACAGAAAATTGTTTTAAAGATTTACTGAGCACGGCCCCGCCCATCAGAACAAGACCCAGTTTTCCCCTCAGTTAGTCTCTCCCATCAGGAAGCTTCCATAAACCTCTTATCCTTATCCATCAGAGGGCAGACAGAATGAAAACCACAATCCCAGAAAACTAACCAAACTGATCACATGGACCCACAGCCTTGTCTAACTCAATGAAACTATGAGCCATGCCATGTAGGATCTCCCTGCTGCTGCTGCTAAGTCGCTTCAGTCATGTCCGACTCTGTGTGACCCCATAGACGGCAGCCCAAGAGGCTCCCCCATCCCTGGGATTCTCCAGGCAAGAACACTGGAGTGGGTTCCCATTTCCTTCTCCAATGCATGAAAGTGAAAAGTGAAAGTGAAGTCACTGAGTCTTGTCCGATTCTTAGTGACCCCATGGACTGCAGCCCACTAGGCTCCTCTGTCCATGGGATTTTCCAGGCAAGAGTGCTGGAGTGGGGTGCCATTGCCTTCTCCGAGGATGTCCCTAAACAGACTCTAATGTCTTTTCAAGGTCATGGCCCTCAACTGCCTTTACCCATCACTACTTCCCAGAGGAACCACATCCCTCATCCTTTCCCCAGACTTTATTTCCCCAACTCAGCTTTCTAACACATTTTCTGTCACTTGTGGAGGTGGGGTGGAATAGCATGGAGGAGAAGGGAAGGAGCCCCTTAGATTGTTTTCTGAAATCACTTTCTCTGAAAGTTCTGTCCAAACAGTAATATTTGCAGTGGGAGCATCTAGAGATACCATTTGGAGAGCAGAAGTCAGCATTGTAGCTCCGAGCGGAATTGCCATGATGCTCCTCCTGAGGTCCAAGCCTTGTGAAGGGGAGGAAGGGTGGAAGGGACTGGATCCTCTGAAAAGCACATTTCCTATTAATAACTTCCTCATACTGAGTGCCTATAAGGAGTTATTTAATTTAATCAGCCTAATCATTCTATGATGTAGCTATTATTATCACTATTTTACATGTTAGGAAATTGAGATGTGGGAGGCTTAAATAATTTATCCAAGGTCACACAGTTAGACAGTAGAAGAGCAAGCAGTCAAACCAAGGGCTCTTTGTGCTCACAGTTTATATCCTTTCCACTATATGAACTGCTTCTTGGTTCAGACTTCTCTGGGGGAAATGAATAGAATAGAATAATTCAGTAGTCCAGTGATTCCAGGCTTCGAGGCACAGAGAGTAACCTTTCCACTGTATGTGCAATTGGGGTGCTACAGATGTGGGTAGGTCCACGTGTGGCAAAGAGAGAGGACTGATTATTCCTTCCCTGCACCCCAGAAACTCTATGGTAGTCCATCCCACTCCAGTGGCATTGCGAGGCAGTGTTGGTGACCTTCCTATAGTGATAGATACGGTAAACACAGACCCTGAGGGGAGCCTGGTTGACAGGTAACTCCTCTGTGACTCAGCCCCTTACTCGTTACATAAACTCAGAAGCCCAGACAAGCCCCCAGTCCTCACACATCATGGCACCAGGGAGATAACCCCATCTGAATCTGGAATCCCACTTTCTTGAGAGGAAGCTGATTAGCGCAGCACATTCCCAGTGCCTGACCAAGGCCACACAGAGGGGAAAATAACCATTCTTCCCTCAGCGGATGAAACCTGAGCCTTGTATTTCACTCTGCTAATCACCAAGTAAACAGGCTCTTTTATGCTAGCATCTGTGAGGGCTACTTCCCACACTGCCTCCTTCCTCCCTGCCTGCCTGCCTCTCTCTCCAAAATATCAGCAGCATCACGGGGCCACCTTAGCCCCAGAGGAGCCCCGCTATCCTGTGGCCTGTGCCATGTTCCACAGAGGCCTGGGCTTAGGGGCTTCTATTTCCTCCTAGGGCCAAACCACCCCTTTGATGTGCAATTTCCATGAGCTGCTTTGGCAACTGCAGAAACTCTGTCAGTGGTCTCTGCAGAATTTTCCTGGATTCCAGAGTTTCCTACCCCTGCTGGTTCATGGTTAATTCACTGGCAGCACTGACTGCTTGAGAATAACTCTGTTTTCTTCAGGTTTCTTCCTTGCCCAACACAGGCCAGTTCATGAAGCAGTTCACACACACTGGTGCCAGATTTATAAAGTGTGAATTGAATTCTGCCCTTGGCCTTCTCTGCCCAATTCCCCCAACTTTCCTATTGTAGCTTCTCTTAAAACACAGCCACATTTCCTTTCTAAAGCCCTAGGAAATCCTGCCAGATTAACAAATGGGGGGAGGGGGAAGGATGATTTCTTATGCATTTTCACATGTAGGCTATAAACAGTCCCTGTTCTTTGCGATATTTCTTACAGAATGCCTGTGAACCAGGGTAGTTATGTTCCAGGTTTTCTAAGAGGAAAAGCAGAGACCATTCCATTTTTTTTTTTTTCCTACTGCCAACAACCAAACCAAAACAAAAAAACAAACCCAAATGAAGTGAATTGGAAATGAAGTCCAAGAAGCAGAGGCCTTCTGTCTTTTAGCTCAACACTTGGTGATTTGCTTGATTATACTTCCCTCGGCCTCTCTCTCAAATCTCAGAGACACAGACTCATTACCCCATTAGGATTTGGCTGCGGAGCCTGAAGGGACAACGAGAACAGAGACGAATCTGGTTAGGCTGCCAGAGCTAACAACCTCTTGTGTGCAATAAAACCAGACAGCATTTTTGATGGACCACATTCTCATTGCATTTGAACAGTCTTGGAAAGCTTCCATGGCTGCTGATTTCAAATAAGAAAACATGCCATAGGGAAGCAGGGCAAAGAAATGTCCCCCAGGCTCGCCTCTAACACATGTGGACCCCGTGTAAGCATCCAGTTGGAGGTGCACAAGCCATATGCTGAAATACTTAAAAGTTAGGGTTCAAGCTTGAACATTCTTTCGATAAAATGTAAAATATGCTCTACTCTCCTTCTGCGATAAACATGTTTTTATTGATAATCTAGTGGCTGGGTTCAAATTTGAATTTCTCTGACTCCTTGGAGTTTCATTCTGGATCACAGTGGTCAGGGAGAGCTGGCCTCTTAGTGCTCAACACACTGTCCTTGGTCCCAGGTCCATGCTCTTTTCTTCACATTCTGGCTCCAGATTGCAATGTGTGGCCTCTCAAACTCCTGCTGGACCCTCTACCTCAAGTGTCCAAGTCCCACCTACACTCCCACCAGCAGTACCCCCAGGGCCATTCCTTGGCCTAGAGATGTACCCAGTTGCATTCAGGTGCACAGACCCGGGAAAGAGGCCTCATACAGTTCCTGGAAATTGCCTCTGGCTGGTTGGAAAGCGAATTCCAGGGTCCTGGGAAACTAAAGTATGGTTGAGGGAGTGTGTCGGGGTTGGGGGGAATATCTTTTTGGACCCATGGTCTCTTCATCCCATTAAGAGAGCTGCTGTTAAAAGATGAGGTTGGACACAATTGTAAGATACAGGGCACAGACCAGTTGGCCCTCTCGCTTGGATTTATGGACTGTGTGTATAACATAGGTCCTTTATAGGAGGATGTTTCCCTTAGAAAATGAATTCTTGCTACCATGACCACTACAGTATAGCAGATGGAGACTCATCAAAATAATGTGCTCTTATCTTCATAAACTGGATTGAAATGAATGTATAGCTGTACTGGTTCTCCATTATGGATGCATAGTAATATCACTCAGGGAAGATTTCTATGACCCCACACATAAAGATTCTGATTTAATTTGGTTTAGGGTGGAGTCCAGGCACGTGTATTTATTTTTTAATCTTTTTCTAAAAATTGAAGTGTGGTCATACTCCATTTATAGTTATAAAAATATTTGCTGTATTTCTTGTAACATTTTATACAGAGTAGTTTGTACTTCTTCAGTCAGTTCAGTTCAGTCACTCAGTCATGTCCGACTCTTTGCAACCCCATAGACTGCAGCATGCCAGGCTTCCCTGTTCATCACCAACTCCTGGAGCTTACTCAAACTCATGTCCATAGCGTTGGTGATATCACTCTATGGTGATATCAACCATAGAGTTGGTGATGCCATAGCAGCCATCCCATCCTCTGTCGTCCCCTTCTCCTCTTGCCTTCAATCTTTCCCAGTATCAGGGTCTTTTCCACTGAGTCAGTTCTTCCTATCAGGTGGCCTAAGTATTGGAGCTTCAGCTTCAAAATCAGTCCTTCCAATGAATATTCAGGACTGATTTCCTTTAGGAATCACTGGTTGGATCTCCTCGCAGTCCAAGGGACTCTCAAGAGTCTTCTCCAACATCACAGTTGGAAAGCATCAATTCTTCAGCACTCAGCTTTCTTTATAGTCCAACTCTCACACCCATACATGACTCCTGGAAAAACCATAGCTTTGACTAGATGGACCTTCCTTGGCAAAGAAATGTCTCTGTTTTGTTAATATGCTGTCTAGGTTGGTCATAGCTTTCCTTCTAAGGAGTAAGCGTCTTTTAACTTCATGGCTGCAGTCCCCATCTGCAGTGATTTTGGAGTCCCCCAAAATAAAGTCTCTCACTGTTTCCACTGTTTCCCCATCTATTTGCCATGAAGTAATGGGACCGGATGCCATGATCTTAGTTTTCTGAATGTTGAGCTTTAAGCCAACTTTTTCACTCTCCTCTTTCATTTTCATCAAGAGGCTCTTTTGTTCTTTGCTTTCTGCCATAAGGGTGATGTCATCTGCATATCTGAGGTTATTGATATTTCTCCCAGCAATCTTGATTCCAGCTTGTGCTTCATCCAGCCTGGCATTTTGTATGATGTACTCTGCCTATAAGTTAAATAAGAAGGGTGACAATATACAGCCTTGACGGTCTCCTTTTCCTGTTTGGAACCAGTCTGTTGTTCCATGTCCAGTTCTAACTGTTGCTTCCTGACCTGCATATAGGTTTCTCAAGAGGCAGGTCAGGTGGTCTGGTATTCCCATCTCTTTAAGAATTTTCCACAGTTTGTTGTGATTATACTTCTTAATCCCTTAATCCCCTACTTTTATATTGTCCCTCCTTTCTCCCCTCTCCCCACTGATAACTACTAGTTTATTCTCTATATCTGAGTCTGCTTCTTTTTTATATTCACTAGTTTTTTGTGTTTTTTAGATTCCACAAATGTGATATCATACAGTATTTGTCTTTCTTTGACTTATTTTACTTAGCATAGTGCTCCCCAAGTCCATCCATATTGCTGCAAATGGAAAAATTTCATTCTTTTTGGCTAACTACTACTCAATTGTGTATATGTAGACACACAATTGAATTGATTTATATATATATATATATATATAGATAGATAGATAGATAGATATAGATATATCTACTGATGGATACTTAGATTGCTTCCATGTCTTGGCTCTTGTGAGTAATACCACTATGAATGTCGGGGTGCATGTCTCTTTTCAAATTATTGTTTTTGTTTTTTTCAGCTATGTAGCCAAGAGTGGAATTGCTGGGTCATATGGTAATTCTATTTTTAGCTTTTTGAGAAATCTCCACACTGTTTTGCATAGTGGCTGTACCAATTTATGTTCCCATCTACGTGTTCAAGGGTTCCTTTTCCTCTACATCCTACTTAACGTTTGTTATTTGTGTTCTTTTTGATGACAGTCACTCTGACATGTGTGATATCTCCTTGTGGTTTTGATTTACATTTCCCTAATGAACAGTGATGTGGAGCATCTTTTCAGGTGCCTGTTGGCCATCTGCATGTCTTCTTTGGAAAAATGTCTGTTTTGTTCTTCTGCCCACTTTTTAATTGGGTTTTTTTTTTTTTTTTAATGTTGTTTTACCTGTTTTTATATGTTGGATATTAACCCACCAGTCATATCATTTACAAATATTTTCTCCTGTTTAGTAGGTTGGTTGTCTTTTTGTTTTGTCAATGGTTTCCTTTGCTGTAGGCACAAATATTTTATAAAGCTCCTAGGTGACTTTATGAGCAGCCAAAATTGAGAACCATGTGGTCCAGTGTAATGATATTGCTTCCAAGCCCCAAGAACATTCACCTTTGTGTTTACCTTACCCCTAAAAACTCAAAACCATCATGGCTCAGGAGATGTTCATTTCCAGAATAACAGGGCCCCTGTGTTGTAGCCTACAGTCAGTTCTCTGCTTGGAGCAATGAGTAAGACTGGTCTACATAGGTTCTGCCAGAGGGAGGCAAAGCTCTTAACTGTTTTCACCATGCCAGATGAAAGTCAAAATATTTAACATTTAATAGGCACTGCAGCAATCCACTGTCTACAGTAGACAGACTCCAACTGTAGAATACTGGTTGGTCTGACAGATTCCTCTAATTACTCCTCCCAGAAACCCCTTAGAATGGATGTTACTGTGTACCTTTATTAGGAAGGTGGAGATCTGTGACCCAGATTCAGGTCTTCTGACTCCCAGTCTTGAGTTCTATCAACTGCAGCAGACAGCTTTTCTAGTTACCACAAACTAAGTTCTTTAGTCTATAATGCTGGCCTAAGCCAGGACACTTGAAGGAAGATACATTACTGGCTTCATATAAAACACTACCTACAAAATGGATTACCTAGTTTAAATCTAGACAAACACAAGAAGGGAAGCAACAGCTTAGAGCCTCTATTTGAATGACATTTATTTCTGACCCGAGTAGTCTGCTTTTTAATTCTGAAGTTTATGTATGAATTCCGACATATACTCAGAGCTGTGCTTACCCTTAACAACTGGTCACACTCAAATCTTACAAGTACAGGATCCACAGTTTTAAGGTTGTAGCTCCAATGTGACTTGTGTAAGTTTAAGTATCTGATACTTACATCTTATTTACTTAAATTCTCTAAACAGAACAGGATCTTTCGTGGCCATCTAGTCTACTTCTGTTTCTGGGAAAGTCTGCATTTAAAGCATCCCAGAGACAAAACTTTCCCACTTGAAATACAATTTCTTTCTCTACTCAGCAGGGGAGGCTTCTATTCAAAGCCCAGGTCAAGGCCTATCTTTGTGACAAAGTAATTCATTGCAAGTCTCTGTCCTCAGCAAGGCAGATTCATGTTCTGGGGAATGGAATTTTGTACAATTTGGAGAGTTCCCTTTATGATAAATAAAATGAACATTTATTTAATATGAGAAAATAAATCAAATATTGTATTGTTTACAAGTATTTCCATGTATAAATCTTCTCTCTTCAATAAGACTATAAGCCTCTTGGAGGAAAGGATCATGTCTTATAGCTTTTTTCAATTTCTCTACGTTACTAAGCATGTTATAGATGCTCAGTAATTATTTGTGGATTGATTGGCTATCTACTAATTTTTGTAAATCTCTATAGAAGTTAAAGTGATGGATTGATCAAGGTAGAATGGATTTAATATGGGAAAGTTCCATATTGAGTACAGAGGTGTACTCAAAACTGATTTTTGAATAAGGAATACTTGAATGGAAAGGAGGGTGTTTGTATGTGGAAATGGGAAGTTAAAGGTGTTTAATGAAGCTTTTTAATTTATTAAAAGAAATATGAATTTCTAATAATTATCTTCACTGAAACATAATCCACTGGGTATAGAAACACATTTAGATTCATCGAATGAGGTATTTTGGGTAAATTTTTCAAAATCAATGTTGTGGTTTTTAAAGTAATTGTAGTGATATCTAATTATCAACAGACAAGTTGCCCATTTGTTTCCATATATAGAGGGAAGGAAAAGCAAACAAAGTAACAATAGGAAATTCCCTGGTGGGACAGTGATTGTGGCCAGAAAGAAAAAAAAAAATTCTACTCATAGACAAAATTAAATGATACAGAAAATCATATAAAACAACAACAAAAAAACATCATCCCCCCCCCCCCCAAAAAAAAAAAAAAACCAACCCCACAAACAATGAACAAGTGATTGAAGTGAATCAAAATTTCAAAATTTCCTTAGGGTCTTCAAAATTTCCTTAGGGCCTTGACGACTCTCTAAATATTATCCAAAGAATGGCGACTCTTCATGTCTGCACAGGCCTTTAATGAGTGACAGAATGGTTTACAGGCTCACTCTGAGGATATGCTTTATGTTTTCACATCCATGATTTCCATTCCCGCCTGCTTGTGAGGGGACTGAGAGGGTGATGAAATGCCATAAAGTGGGAAAAGAGCTCTCTTACCCACTATCTTCTCTCAGATACTTAATAGGTGAAAGCTATGAGAACATGAGGCTACAAAGAAGTCCTGGCATCTGTCCTAAGTCCCGTGGAATGGTAACAAGCAGGCAGGAGATAAGCAGGGTATTTTACAGATTCCTTATCCCAATCCCACTTAAGCCGAATCCTGCATCTCACCTCTGCTCCTGGGGGTTGATCAGCAATCCGAGGATCCAGAGATGTCGAAGGGCAGCAGGAGCGGAGCATTCTGAACTCAAGCCTTTCTTTATTTAGACACAGGCTAACTCATTGCCTTATGACTTTCCTATAGATTGTCCTGGTTTCAGTTCACCTTCAGTTTACCCTCCAGGCTGTATGTTAGGTAATTATATGTTACTTCTATCTTCTGATAGCCTGAATGTTGCTCATTTTTCCTTCCCCTGTGCGTGAAACATAGTGTGTGTTACACGGTAGGAACTAAGTAAGTGTCTCTTGAATGATTTTTTAAGTGGGTCATCTCAATAAAATTGGGCCTCCACCATGTCTCCTTATCACTGGTCCATTCCAACTTGTTCAGAACTTCACACTGCTACATAAATTTCCATTGAAGGAAATTTTGATGTTACTCACTCTTCTGGTAATAAACACACCTCTACTACCTTCATTAGTTCAGATGACACTTCCCTGGTGGCTCAGCTGGTAAGGAATCCATCTGCCATGCAGGAACCCCAGGTTCAATCCCTGGGTTAGGAAGATCCTTTGGAGGAGAAAATGGCAGCCCAATCCAGTATTCTTGCCTGGAGAATCCCATGGACAGAGGAGCCTGGTGAGCTAGATAGTCCTTAGGGGTCACAGAGAGTTGGACACAAATGAACAACTAACACACACAAGGAAGCTTATTATTAGAAAACCTTACTTAACTTGAGCTATATTTCATTTCAAACACAGAGGGGTAAAGGCCTGTGTAGAATATAGGTGACTATTGATTTTATCTATTCTCAAGAAGCTTTCTTATCTCTCTTATTGCATAACAGATATTTTACCTCTAGCCTTAGGAGTAGTCAGTAACAATACTGGCCAAATATTCCCCTAGCTAGAAAGTTGTAGTTAAAATTTGGGCACATGAACCAGACAGACTGTTTCCCTGGTTTTGCCACATGGGAACCAAAGGAGAAAGGAGTCACCACTTTGCATTGGGGTTACTGAACAGAGAGTGGATGTGAAGTTCCTTCAGCTATTTTCTTGAGCTACTTAGAGGGAGTCTTGACTGTAACAGAGCATAAGGCAGCTCTTTCAAGGGAAGTGGGGCCGAGAGATGAAGGGAAAGAGGGAGGATGGAGAGAAAAGGTCAGACAAATAGTGGACATTTATTGACCCCGAGATTTAATCATGCTCAAAGTCAGTGCCTTGCTTGGATTTCCTAGTTACAGGAGTCAATAAATATCCTCCCCCTTTACTTTCTTACTTACTCATCTGTATTGGTTGTTTGCCATCGACAATCAAACATTACCTGTGGAATATCCAAGGAAGTTGCCCAAACCAACTTGGTCAATTTTAGACAAAGCATATTTTACCAAACGTCTTTCCCTAAAAGAACTTTTTCAGTTGAGCATAGTATGCCCCTGGATTGTAGAAGTGATCAACTTTTGCTCAGATGAGTTTTATGAGCATTAAATAAGTCAATCATATAAAGCTTTTACCACTTGGCAGATGGTTCTAGTTGTTGGTTAAGTCTCATCATCATCATTATGTTCAATGAAAGTTATTGAGATGGGGACTAGGTTGAGATATTGCTTGGAAGCCAGATAAGTGGTAAATCTGTGTTATGCAAGAATATTTTAGAGGCAGTACTTGGGGTTTAGTCCGTGTATCTGTAGTATACAGAGTATAATGTGCTTCAGAAATTTTTGTTGTTTTTGTTTAAAAAGTCTCCTGTCTTTCTCAGAGCCTTTCCAAGTCAGTTACATAAGTGCATTTGGGGGGAGTTGGCAAGGTTTATTTTTACATGGAAAAACAACGTATCACTTTGACTACAAACACAGGGGGAGACAAGAGGTAGCTTACTGATATGGGCTAGAACAACTCCCCAAACCAAACAGGATCCTATCCTTTTTTCATGAGCTGCAGTCTAGACAATAAGATCACTTAAAAAAAAAATCTTATGTCATTTCTGGACTAAGGTGAAAATTTTAAAGAAATTAAAAAATTATTTTAAAGACAAATGAGAATTGCTCATCAAAATTAACCCTAAAGTAAACAAAAGCTGTTGACATAGTACTTGTGAAGCTTGCGTTTCTGTCCTCTGACTCATGAGGTAATTAAAAGCAATTCTGGTGAATAAATTGACTGTTAACGAGGTAGGAGATGGTAGTAACCATAATCTGGGAAAGATTCCGTAAAAAGACATAAATTGAGAAAATTCAAACTAAGAAAATCAACCATTTCTGCCCCAGAGAATGCAAGTTGAAAACATCTTTGTTTTTTCACCCACAATTTTATTTCTGTTCTCACACCCCACCCTCCTTTACATGAATATTAAGAACTAAGGCTTTAGCAACAGGCTTTGGTGGTGGGGGAGGTGGGGGTAAAGGGAAAAGTGCTGTGTATGGCTTTTCATATGTTAATAAGTTGATTCCATGACAACCATTGAAAAAGAAGGGCTCGAAACAAAAGCCGCTGCGAGAGAGGATCAGTGCTCTTTCATGGGCGCTGTAAGAATAACAGCCGAGACTCCCTCCGCTGAAAGGTATCTGATGGCCGCTCGTCAAAGGGCTTTGTTTTAGTAGCGCAGAGTCAGTATATAATTAATGCAGAGTTTTATGAGTCCAAATTGCACCCTCAATGATGCTTCCCTTTTAAAAGATTGTGAATAAGAATCTGAAACCAAGAGGATTTGCTTCCAGGAGGGACCTGAGCTGTACGCAGACTATCAGTTCCTGTGATCATGCACTTCAGTTTTAGGTAAAAAGGTCAAGGGCTTTTTATCTCAGAGTCTAAGAAAGCATTTAGAGTTGGGCCGCTAGGGGAGTGCGATGAGAATGTCTTGCTCTGCTCTCCAGGCAGCCTTTGAACATAGGGCCGAGTTATCCCAATGACGTGGTGAAAGTGCTGCGGCCTCACACAGGAGCCGCCCTGCGACACTGGCATTCCTGGGCTTCTGGGACCAATGATAAGAATTCCCAACTTGCTGTTTTTCCTTCCAGAAACATGACCATGACGTGACACCCTCATGACAGATTTCCTAATGCTTCTTACAGTTAAATTTTTGCTTTGACTTAAGTAGCCACGCATATCAATTAGCTGTTGTATCAAGTTAGCACAATGCATTCCTTCTGGTTAGTTCTAAAGCATTGTAAACTGCTGCATTCAGGAATAATGCTGACTTTACTAATTTTCTGTTTAGCCCTGTTTTTCTGTCCTGTGTATTACCCAGTTCTTGATTGAATTATATTGTTCCTTTTATTTGTCCCCTTTAAGCAGTTGCCAAAAACTTGCCATGAGTAACTTGTGATACAGTGTTTTCTCTGTTCCGATGGACACAAGAACTTTCATCACAATGGAATGCTTATGGAATTACATGTTTCAAAGGACACATACGAAAATACGACTTCATTCGGAGTCAGGTCACAATGATGAATAGTAATGCCAAAATGATTACTAGAAGAATTTGCAATTTGCTTTTAAAGTATTGGCTTTGGTCTTCCCTATAATTCATGTTTTTTTCCTTATAAACTTATGAACTTATGTCAATCTTGCTTTCATGCAATTAGTGTCTATAGTAGTGTTGTTTGATGAAAAGAAAAGAGATATTGTAGCTCTGATGAATCAGAATTTGAGATCTGATGATATTGTTACCAAGACTGTATCAAGAATGTGCCAGTTTTCTTAAAATCTTATTTCCAGATGCACATTTTACTCAATAAATATCTGCAGTGTGAAATTTATCACTATCCAGTAGTTTGGCAAAAATCATTAAACCATTCATTAGACAAACTTTAAAAAAATTTATTTATTTTTAACTGAAGGATAATTGCTTTACAGTGTTGTGTTGGTTTGTACCAAACATCAACATGAATTTGTCATAGGTTTATCTGTGTTCCCTCCCAATTGAACATCCCTCCCACCACCCTCTGCATCCCACTTCTCTGGGTTGTTACCAAGCCCCAGTTTTGAGTTCCCTGAGTCATACAGCAAATTCCCATTGGCTATGTGTTTTACACATGATGATGTTTCCATGTTATTCTCTCCATACATCCCACCCTCTCCTTCCACCCCCTGCCCACCCCAGCTGTGTCCAAAGTCTGTTCTCTTATGTCTGTGTCTCCATTGCTGCTCTGCAAATAGGTTTATTAGTATCATCTTTAATCATTCAACAAACTTTTAATGTCTATTGCAGACCAGAACTGGATTTAATTCTATTTGTACACAGATGACAACATTTTTGCTTTTCTTGAAAAATTCATAGTTTAGTGAAATGGATAATTATGTTAATAGATAATCACAGCATTTTTATATCTCATCTCTTTTGAAATTCAGATTTGAGATGGCTTAGTTATATATGATAAAAGATAAAAGAGGATGTATAGGTGAAATAAAATGACAGGAAAAGAAAATGAGATCAAAGAATAGAGTGTGCTCTAGAAACAGACCCGAAAATCCTGTATTGTTGCCAGAAGTGATCCACAAATTTAACCTTGAATTTTTTAGCAGCCAGTCCAAAGAATATTGTTTACAAAATTCATGGTGTTCATAAGGGCAGAGCCAGCAATAACAAATGATAAGACAAACTTCTACTTGTATTGAGATATGAGAGAAATTTCCCTACCGGATCTGTGAAAAAGTGTGTACAGTGGCATGGTGTGGTGCGTTCTCAATACCATGTTAAATAAGTGCAATATCATGGCTCTTATAAGTATTTTGGGTACTATTCCTCAGCTCAAAACAAGACAGACTGAGATTCAGAGTGCTTCCAATGACCACAGAGCTCCTCTAAAAAAAGGAAAGTAGCCATAGTTGGCTTGACCACAAATAACTGTTCTCTGTACTATGTAGCCTCCCTTCTAACACACACACACACACACACACACACACACACACACACACACACACACTCACAAACCTCCCAGTTACAAACATCATGGCCACAGCTAATTGGCCTGGGGAAGGGAGGAGCACTTGACTCAAGAGGAACTAATGTTTACAGACTGGCCAGTGGCCTTACAAGGCCATCTGACAAAAAAGGTTTGCTCAGAAAGGGTGATTGAAGTTGAGAGGAAACAATTGGATGTTTTCTTTTGGAGTGTTTGATGTTAAGAGACACACAGAGGGAGGCAATTATTTGGAAGTGTGAGCAGGAACCAAAGGGCACAGAGAGAAAAGTTAGGTTGCAAAGGCCAAGAGGCAGCTGAGACAATAAATAGGCAAAAAGTGAAAGGGACACACAGAGCGAGGGATGGGGTGGTGATTTCGTGTGGACAGAAATGGTGTCATCAATAAGCTCCTGCTGCTGAACTGGGGCTGGAGAGCCCATCCCGGGAACTGTGGCGGTTTCTGAATGACAGCGGGTTTCCCTGGAGCCTGACTCTACTGTGTTCTGCTCTTCCTGCAAGGGGTGGGTTTGTGCTATTAATATAGCTATCCTGAGAGAATCGCTGACTTTTGTCACTGACAGAGGAAGCCAAGTACGTAGCTGATGGCACAATTTGAAGTGCAACTCAGTATTAGAAATCTTACAAAGGAGTGAACAGTTTGGTACAAGCATGTAGCGCTCAAGGTCTGTCTTGATCCAAGGAAAAAAAGACATATGTATAATGGTGGGATTGCACGTCCTTCAGAAAATCTCCCATAAGTGTTACTACTATAATTTGTAAATAAATTCTTCACAAAGATTAAGTAGCAGAATTTCTAGTGTTGCACCTGAAAAGAATGAATGCAGATGTTGCCTCTAGTTTGATTAACAGTGTGTTAGTCACTCAGTTGTGTCCAACTCTTTGCTATCCCATGGACTGTAGCCCACCAGGCACCTCTGCCCATAGACTTCTCCAGGTGAGAATGATGAAGTGGGTAGCCATTCCTTTCTCCAAGGGATCTTCCCAACTCAGGGATCAAGTTGGGAAGAAGAACTCATCAGAAGAAAAACTCATCAGAAGAAACTTCCCAGATTCTTTACCCTCTGGGCCACTAAGGAACCCCCATGGTCAATTTAAATCTGGAGCATAATGTTGATATGCTTTCATGCTGCTACTGCTGCTGCTAAGTCGCTTCAGTGGTGTCCGACTCTGTGCGACCCCATAGACGGCAGCCCACCAGGCTCCCCCATCCCTGGGATTCTCCAGGCAAGAATACTGGAGTGGGTTGCCACACCCTCCTCAGGGGTCTTCCCAACCCAGGGATCAAACCTGTGTCTCTTACTGTCTCCTTTTGCATTGGCAGGCAGCTTCTTTACCACTAGCATCACCTGGGCTAAGGCAGTATTGCCTAACAAAACAGAACAAACTCCCAGTTCTAAATCTCAAACACAAATAAATGCAAATCCAGAAACCCACAGCTCTGTTCCATAAAACAGAGCTACAGAGATGTAAACATTTTAAAGTATGATTGACCATGATTGTTCCCCATGACCATAACAAAATTTCCATTATAATCTCTTAGAACATCTTGCCTGATACAGCATTGTTAGAAAGAACCAGTTAAATTTTAAAGTTCAGCTGCCCATGACAATGGTTTTAGTTTTATTAATAACAGAAATGTCCATTGCATATTGGAGACCCTCTTGATCATCACAATGATCAGTATAGGAGAGGTATGAATGGAGGACTGGGAAGATGAAGGGAAGAAAAAACTCATCAGAACTACAGGGCTTTAGGATGTGGCACTGACTGAACCTTGACAAATAGGGGCAACACAGAGAATCCACAGACTCTGAGCCCCTGATGGTGGAGGCCTAGCTGAAAGCCTAACCTATAGCAGGCTTCCAACTCCTCCCTTCTACTATGCATGCAGGAGTCATTGCAATGCTGATACAGTCACATGCAGAAGTGGCTAGGGCAGATGAGGGGCTAATATAGAAACAGTGTAAACATATACACACACACACATGATGAAAAAGAGGGGCATCTGGACCACCGTCATGGAAGATACTGACTTCTCTAGCAAATTCAGGTTGATACAATGCTCAGTAGTTCTTAACTAAGATGGGCATTAAATCATACAGTATACTGAAAAATTTCATGATGCATTTATGTCCAAAACACATCCTAGAGGAATTGAATTCTGTAAGCCTAGGATAAAATCGAACTGGTGTAACTGGGTAATGCTTTCCAAGTCGTCCTGATCTGTTTCCTGATTAGTAGGATCATAAGACCAACCCTTGTTGAGAAACGGATTCCTAGATATAAATGTCAGAACCCCTTTGGGATCTTACTCCATTTAAGTTGGAGTTTACTTTGTATGTACCTATGGTTCCTAGGTGGCCCTAGTGGTAAAGAACCCATCTGCCGATGAAGGAGACGCAAGAGATGTGGGTTTGATCCCTGGGTCAGGAAGATTCCCCTGGAGAAGGAAATGGCAATCCATTCCAGTATTCTTGCCTGGAGAATCTCATGAACAAGGGAGCCTGGTGAGCTACAGTCCATGGGGTTGCAAAGAGTCTGAGACAGCCGAGAAACTAAGCATATGTGCTTCATTTAACTATATAGACAACTATATGTAGTACATTTCAATGTAAGGATTAGGCCTAACACAAAATGGGAAAAACAAAAACAACTTGTTGGATTAATTGATTTTGTGAAGTAAAAGGATTCTCAAAAATGATTTTATTATTTTTTCCTATTTTCTCCCTTAATTTCCCTTTGGTTCGCTAAGTCAAGTCAATTGATTTTCAGAAGTAATTAAGACTTCTAATTTATTATATTTATTGAGGGACAGAACTTGAGAAAGTTTCCAAATGTTTCTGTTATTACTATTACTGATTTAGAGAACGTTACCTAGTTTTTAGAGGCTTTACATTGAAAAAAAGAAACTGCCAAAAAGTGCTATTTTTCAATTGCCTGACTGGTAAATTTTCTCATTTATGTGTCTGCAGTAGATAGCTTTTTGGGCTTGATATCAAGAGAACAGTTTGGTTCTTTATGTTGTCGGGCAAATTTCTTATCTTTTAAAAATTCTTGACTGTATCTGTCTGCAAAATAGATAGAAATACATCTGCTATACAGAGGATTTTCTAAAATAAGAATTAAATGAAATAAACTATAGTATACTGCCATCCACAGTCCTTGACCTAGTCAAATAGTTATTTTTCTTTGCCTGTCTTGGTAAGTTGGATAAAAACAGAGCATTGTGAATGCTAAAATTCGACTCCCTCATTCTTTGAGCAGGATCCTATGAATAGATTTGGTTTTGGTCATTGTGGAATGATCTCCCTCTTGAGATGACGTCTCCAGGCTGACAAGTTTCATGTTTTGAATAAAATGTGGAACTGTGCATTTAAAATTCCAGCTATGAGTTTTCCTTTTACTTTGAAATGTTCCTGTATGTGGAAAGTGAAAGAAAAAATTGAGGCAGCTGCCTGAATAATTTCAGCGAAACCAAAAAGAGGCTATCATTGTGTGGATCATTATACATGAAAGTGGTCCTTAACCTATCTAGAGAACAGCTACAGTTCCATTCTACTTTGATACAAGTACATCACCTTAGAATTGGAGAAATGTGAAGGATAGTATTTTAGCCAAATTTTAATTTTAAACTATTCTTTCATGAACTTCCTTGCTTCGTTGGTTTAGTAACTTCATGGATTTATCTTCTTTACCTTATTCTCTTCTACCTTTGTCCCTACCCTATTGGAGGAGGTGATATATACTATTTTATGCTGAGTTTCAAAAAAAAAGATGACTAGTACTTTGAAAATCCTTCTTGGGGACCAAGCTGTTTGTATTTTCCTGGGGAGCTAAGAATAAGTGATGGGAGGATTTTGTGATCTCAATTTCTTTTTCATGAATCTCAACATAGTACTCTTTAAAAAAAAAAGTCAGCTATAATGTTTACATTAATTACTCAGAGAAATAGAGTTTTTCTGAAGGAAAACATTGAAGATTATCTACATAACAACTAAAACTTTGGAATGGAAATGAAAAATACTGTCAAATATTTGGATATTGTTTCTACAAAATAAAAAACATGAGGTATTTAAAATATTTAGGAATTTGGACCTGTTATTGCTAGAGCACCCAAATCTTCTGTTAGAACATCAATGTATTTGTTTTGTGAGGAATATCTATCCAAAACGAGGGTATTTCAAAAGAGCAGGTTCTGTGGAAGATTCTAATCAGATATGTTGTGAAGTTTTTTTAAGATGTGGATGCCTAACATAGGAAGGCATTTGGAAATTCAGAGAAAATGTTTGGTTTGTTGGACCAAGTCTTATGCTATGACATATAAAACCTGGGATTCTGTGCTGATGAGTGGTGAGACTTTGGAAAAGATGTTTCTCTTGTGCCTTAGGATTGTCACCTGTGGTGTGTAGTCGTGAGAGAGGGCTCTGGATTCAGAATTAGCCAATGGGAAGAGAGGTGGGGCCTCATGTAACTGTCAGTGTGCGATTATTGCCACTTCATTTTTCTCCCAATGCTGCTATGCTCCCGACCCCATTGTGATAAGAACACTTTCTCTTCCAGGTCCATTTAATTTAAAATATTTGTTAGAGTTGAGGACTGTGAGACCAGGTAATGGGTCATAAAAAACTCAATTGAAAAAAAGTGGAGCGGTTGAGAACATCAAAACTGTGGGAATACTGGAATAATGAGTTTGGATACACATGTGCATATTCACACTTACTCAAGAGAGCTTCCAAAAGAGAGAAATGAAAAAAAGCTGAAAGGAATAGCTGAAGATTAGGGCAGAATAAAAGAGAAAGTGATGCAATGGAGGAAGAGAAAATGACCAAGAAGAAAGAAAGAAAGAACTATTAGTTTTTCATCTTCTTCAAAATGGAATATGCAAGGAGAGAGAGACTAAGAAGGAAGAAAAAGAGTAAGAATTCCCTACATTGTCTGAAAGGAGAGATAAAAGTAAGATCCTTAAAGGCAGCTTCCAAGATAGGAGCTCAGAGAACTGAATATTGAACTCTATATCTTTTTAAAAACATTGAAGCGTATTTGATTTACAATGTTGTAAAAGGGGAGGGACGAGGTAAATTAGGAGTTTGGGATTAACATATACACACTACTATATGTAAAATGGAGAAGGCAATGGCACCCCACTCCAGTACTCTTGCCTGGAAAATCCCATGGATGGAAGAGCCTGGTGAGCTGCAGTCCATGGGGTCACACAGAGTCGGACACGACTGAGCGATTTCACTTTCACTTTTCACTTTCATGCATTGGAGAAGGAAATGGCAACCCACTCCAGTGTTCTTGCCTGGAGAATCCCAGGAATGGGGAAGCCTGGTGGGCTGCCGTCTATGGGGTCGCACAGAATCGGACACGACTGAAGCGACTTAGCAGCAGCAGCAGCATATGTAAAATAGATAACTAACAAGGAACTATTGTATAGCACAGGGAACTATACTTAATATTTTGTAATAACTTATAAGGGAAAAGAATCTGAAAAAGAATATACATTTTTTTCCCTTTGCTATACACTTGAAACTAACTCAGTGTTATAAATTTATACTTCAATAATATTTTTAAATGCAGTTAGTAGTTATACTGGTTAGTGTCAAATGCTATGGCTCAACCACAAGTGAAGTTTATTTTTCACTCCATCCAGAATGGATGTTCCTTTTTTCAGGTTGGGAGGAGGAAGGAGGACTCTATGTTGTCTTCAGGGAACCTGGATGACAGTGACTGTCATTTTTAATATGTGAAGTGTGCTCATGCTCTGGTTATCAGCATCTCGTGCAGTGGAAGGGGAAAGTTTCTCAGGACGTTTTATACTCCAGGCCTGGAAAGAAAAGGCAGCAATCATTTCTGCATACTTGCCATTGACTGGAACCCAGTCTTGTGACCCCAGCACAAAGCAGAGGGTCTTGGGAAATGTAGTCTAGCTGAAGAGGAGAACGTACTCTGATGATAGCTAGCAGTCTCTATCATAGTTGCTGACATTTAAAACTCACAGATTTCTTACACACACACACTCCAATTTCTAGCTTCCCCTAAAATGGAAAGACCTGACAATTCTGATCAGATTCCACATGACAACAATTGGATGGAACCAAGTAGTAGCTCCCCTTTGGAAGCAGCATCTTATCTCCAGGTTGCTGTCATCCTCACCACTTCTATTTTTGTCCCAACCCTGGTCCTACTTCATTTCATCCAAGCATGATCGACTCAAGCATGAAGGGATTATACAGTTAGAGGCCTTCTTACAGTGTAGTGCT
Organism: Bos indicus; assembly: GCF_029378745.1. Taxonomy (NCBI): domain Eukaryota; kingdom Metazoa; phylum Chordata; class Mammalia; order Artiodactyla; family Bovidae; genus Bos; species Bos indicus. Next base: position 37,095,193 of record NC_091768.1, read on the forward strand.
TAGTCACTCAATCGTGTCCGACTCTTTACGGTCTTGTGAACTGTAACCCACCTGGCTCCTCTGTCCATGGGATTCTCCAGGCGAGAATACTGGAGTGGGTTGCCATTTCCTCCTCCATGGGATCTTCCCAACCCAGGGATGGAACCCACGTCCCCTGTGAGTCTTTCATTGCAGATAGATTCTTATACTGCTGAGTCACTGGGGAAGTCTTTGGTTCATTAAAACAAATGAAAACAACAGCTAAAACAGGAAATTTTTAAAAAGGTTCTTTAGACTTTCTATACTACCCTAAGTATGATAATTTACTTTTTTTGCTTGATTGTAATCTTGCATCAAAGTCTTTTCTTTAAACATATGTCTTCTGATGGAACTCAGAATTATCTTTTTTCTATAAATCTCACAATATCACTTCTATAATGTTCAACTTTTTTTTTAAATAAAAGGAGCATTTAAAGACATTTATAAAGCACCTTAAAGGAAGAATCCTTTAGATTTTAATGACTTTGTCCCCAACATCCCAGCTATCTCATTCACATCTAATTTTTAGTGACTCATCCTTATCAAATTGTTCCAAAGTACTCGTTAGTTTTTACTGAGATAATAACTTCTATTTTACATTCCTATTTTGTTGGGTGAAATAATATTTTGAAAAATCATATCATTTACAATAACAAATACATTTGTCATAAGTAAGTTTGAAGATTAGCACAACTGACTTTTGGTAAGTATGTTAGTTCAGGTAAGAATAAGTTGCTATAACAAAGAAGTCCAACATAGAATAGCTTTACTATGATAGAAGCATTGATACGTTTTCACAGAAGGTTTCAAAAGCAGGTGAGTAGTTTAGGGTGAGTAAAAAATAACCCTTGATGTGATTCTTTTTTTGTTTGTTTGTTTAGTTAAAGATAAACTGTGATATACCTACCTTCAGTCCAAAAATTAGAGAAGGAGAGAGTCCAATGCAAACAATACTATAAAGGAGACACCTGTGAGGTTGTACTTTTCATTACTACTCACATTCTATTGGCCTAAATCTGGTCTCCTAGCCTTGGATAGCTACAAGATGGCTGGAAAATGTAGCCCATAGCTGGCCATGCATTAACAGAAAGAGGAAACTTCTACTACTGAAAGGAGAGGATGAATCTTGGCATTAGCAGTCTCTGACCCCATAAACATGGAAATGAGTCTTGTGTACTATTGTATCAGTTAGATTTTGCAGCACAACAAACCTTCCCAAACTTAGCTGTAACAACAAACATTTATTATTCCTCATGATCCTATGGGTTTGTTTAGTACTTCTGGTCTGGTTGGCTTAATGGGGGCTGCATGATCTAGGGTGGTCTCATTAAGATGATTTATTTTTGATTTATTTGGTCTCTCATCCCCTGATAAGCTGGCCCAGGATTCTTTTTATAGGTATGTCAAGTGTATAATGGAGAAGGCCCTGGCACCCCACTCCAGTACTCTTACCTGGAAACTCCCATGGACGGAGGAGCCTGGTAGGCTGCAGTCCATAGGGTCGCTAAGAGTCGGACACGACTGAGCAACGTCACTTTCACTTTTCACTTTCATGCGTTGGAGAAGGAAATGGCAACCCACTCCAGTGTTCTTGCCTGGAGAATCCCAGGGACGGGGGAGCCTAGTGGGCTGCCGATTATGGGGTCACACAGAGTCGAACATGACTGAAGTGACTTAGCAGCAAGTGTGTAAAGCAAGAAGAGGGCAAGGTTCATAGAATAAGCAGTTTTCAGCTTCTGGTTGTATATATTTGCTGAAGTCCCATTGACCAAGGCAAGTCATATGGCAATTCCAAGATGCAAGAAGTAGAAAAATAGAGGCTTCCCTGGTGGCTCAGAGGTTAAAGCGTCTGCCTCCAATGCAGGAGACCCCTGTTCAATCCCTGGGTCGGGAAGATCCCCTGGAGAAGGAAATAGTAACCCACTCCAGTATTCTTGCCTGGAGAATCCCATGGACGGAGAAGCCTGGTAGGCTACAGTCCACGGGGTCGCAAAGAGTCAGACAGGACTGAGCGACTTCACTTTCACTTTATGATGACAGAGGCAGCAATATCACATTGCAAAGAAGAGTACACACAAGAAAGGGAGGAATCTGTGAACATTTTTGCAATTTACCACAACAAAGAAGCAATCTGTTAACTTTGAGAGTTCAATTTTTTTTTTTAATAGAGAGTATTGTATACCCAAGCTAGTCTGTTAAATGAAAATTAGACAATAAAGCTTCTGTCCCTTTATTATGATGTTTGTTCCTCAAAAGAGAAACGATTGTTTACCTCTACTCCTACTTAGAAACGGGGAAGGATTTTTTAGGTAAGAACACCAAAGTGCAAACCACAACAAAAAGGTTGATAACTAGAATACATTGTGATTAAGAACTACTTTCATTAGAAACATAAATAACATGAAAAGCCAAGTACAGACTGATTGTCTATGCAGCATATTTAGCCAGAATGGATTATATACCCTCAAACTCCTGAAAATCAATAAGAAAAAGATAAATAACTCAATAGAAATATGGGGAAAAAAATACCCAAAGAGTCATTTCAGGGAAGAGGAAACTCAGAGGCCAATAGACAAATGGAAAAAGGCTCAACCTTATAAGACACTGAGGAAGTGCCCATTGAACTCTGAATCAAATACCATTTCAACTCTTAAGATTGGTAAAAATTAAAAAGCCAGACAATGAATGTTGTAAAGGATATGAAGCAATAAGCACTCATGTATTTTGGACAGGAAATAGTATAAATAGTTTGGAAAATTACTTGGCACTATTTTGTAGAGTTAAAAATATGCATATCCTATGACCTAGAAAATTACTCCTAGATAAATAGAGTAATTTCTACCCATGTGCACCAGGAAATGTGTACGATAATGTTCCCAGCAGAGCAATGCATTGAAAGTAAATGTTTGGAAACAACCTAAATGTTCATTGACATGAAACTAGATGAATATTTTTTATCTTTTTCATGCCATGTCAATTATACAGCTGTGAAAGTCAATTAATCATAGCTACTATATATATGTATATATACAGAATAAACAATAAGTATCAGTGTGAGTGGAAAAAACCTATTTCAAAGGATAAATATAAAGTGAGCCTCTTTTATATTTTTAATTAATTAATTTATGTTTAATTTTTTGCTTGCATTGGGTCTTCGTTTCTGAGTGCAGACTTTCTCTGGTTGCCAAGAGCTGGGTCTAATCTTCGTTGCGGTGCATGGGCTTCTCACTCTGGTGGCGTCTCTCATTGCAGAGCACAGGCTCTAGGTGCAGGGGCTTCAGTAATTGCAGCTCTTGGGCTCAGTAGTTGTGGCGCATAGGCTTAGTTGCTCCATGGCATGTGGGATCTTCCTGAACCAGGAATCAAACCTGGTGCCCTGCACTGGCAGGTAAATTCCTGTCCTCTGTACCACCAGGGAAGTCCTCCAGTGTGAATACCTTTTATTTAAAAAAAAATGTTTTTGTATTAAAAAAATATAAAAGCAATATATTGCTAAGGGATACATGTATACATCATAAAAACATTGAACAAAAAATAGAATGAAGAAAATTTCAGGATGGTGGTGTAGGGACAGGATGGGATGCATGAGAATGTGAATGGTATTGCACTGTGTGTTCTTTGGTGTGTATGTACAATTTATAGTTTTAAGAAAAAGGATGGTGGCTTGTTGGCTAGTATTTGCTTAGAGTTTTTAATCAGAAAATATTTCATTAAACGTCCATTATTCCTGAGGGTTTCAGGATAGAATTAACGCCTCTTGCTTTAAGCAAAGAGGGCCTTTGAATTCAGTGTCTTAAAACATATTGACCATTAATTTTGCATTCTACTTCATATTCCAGTGATTATGTTAATATTAAATTTACGCCATTGCCATAAATATTAGTAGAATTTAAGTTTTAAGAAAATTAACCATTTAATTCTATGCCTTTAAGGACTCCCCAGCAAACCATAGTATATTTCACATGGTAAACACAGGTTTACTATCCTATAAAAAGAGACAATATTTAAAGTTTTAAATTCTGTGGTGGTTGTAGAACAACAAAAAGAGTGAAGTGGAGAGCCTTAAAAAGGAGAGACAAAAAATTGCTATACTTTTGAAGGCATCAAAGAAAGACAGACCCTCACTTTGCACATAGTATTATCATGTCAGGTATGACACTATTATAATTGCTTGTTTCAAGGGCTGCATGCCCTCCTAGAATGTAAACTCTTTCTGGTCAGAGTTGTTCATTTTTTTATCCTTGTATGACAGCAAAATGAGCAGCACACAGAATGCTCTATAGGAACTCTCTTGGCTCGCTTTCTAATTGCAGACTATCAGATTGCAATTTTGGCAGACAAATCCTGGTGGAGGAAGGACCATGAGCTAGCCCCTTCCTTTGAGATCTCATCAGTAACAATTGCCGTTTCCTTGTTGGCATGAGGGAGTGATGCGCTCTCCTTAGCTCATTCTGAAGTGAGTGGACATGAGCCTGTCCCTTAATACCACCCAGAGTGACTAGTAGCTTTAACAGAATGTAGTGGATAGCAACAGAATATATAGCTTACTCAGGAAGTAAGTTAGTGACTGGTTATTCTTGCTATCCAGTCACCAGTTCAAATGTATACTAACTGCTTTGCCAAATTATCTTTCTGACTTCAATATGGCAATGGCCATGTTTCTCCTACCACCTTATAATAGTTCAAGGATATCTCGATTCTAGAGTCAAGAGATTGTGGCTGCAAAAGTGAAGGGAATCAAGTTTATCCACGGTCTGCATTCTGCCTTTGAAGTCATAATTTTCCATCTTATGATCTATGTAATTTCCATATAATTAACAAAAGGACCACCTTCCCCCTTTAGCGAATACCAGCTCCAACAGGACAGTCACATAGCGACAAAAATGTTTAGCCTCAGTACAAGAGATAGACCAATTTGGGGAGAATAGGGGCTGGAGGGAGCATGAATAGCATGATTGGCAGGGTGGGGAGCATTTTCCATAGAGGTGGTTTTGATAAATGTTTGTTGAGGAAACAAATTTTAAAGGGCTAGTCGAAAGTATTGAGTACACTGCAATGATCAGATGCAAAAGAAAACTGAGGAATGAAAACATATGGAGTAGAAAAGTAAGCAAACCAAATTTTAGAAAAGAGAGTAATATTGAACAAATTATTATTATTAATTTTTTTGTTGCCAACTTTTTTAAAAACCATAGTCTATTGTGATTCTACTAATGGGGTGTACCAGCCTTCTGATGGGGACTTTTTCATGACCTAATGAAAGTGAAAGTGAAGTCGCTCAGTTGTGTCTGACTCTTTGCGACCCCGTGGACTGTAGCCCACCAGGCTCCTCGGTCCATGGGATTCTCCAGGCAAGAGTACTGGAGTGGGGTGCCATTGCCTTCTCCATGACCTAATGAAACAGCACTGCAAATAGGAAAATAGCTCTCAAGGTGGAAAGAGAGTCTAGGCATACCAACTTGGATGTTTTTCAAGTTTGATGTGTATATTTACTTTAGAAGTCTGAACACATGAACAATCAAGAGCGTATTCCTCAGATTTGGCTTGAGGCTAGTGATAGCCTCATGTCAAGAGGCTAGTTAAATGGGCACATCTCTTATAATGTTTTGTTTGTTCATTTTTTTTTAATAGGAAGGGAGAATTATAGAAAATCTGGGGATAAGAATTATTCATTCACCCAACACACATTTATTGTACATTTCTACATGAAATACTCTGTGGGGTTCTGGGGATATGAGGACTATTTAGACATAGTCTGCGATTCCCAGTAGCCTAGCATCTCATGCAGATAATGTACACTAGCATGAACATAAAGGACCTCAAAAGGGCTAAATAACAAAAACAAACAAAAACTATGGGAATGTGCTATGGTTAAGAGCTATCAAATCTGAACAGTAATTGTAAAATATAAATTGATAGACTTGAGGGTTAGAATACTATAATGATTGACAACTGTTTGTAAGAAATCTAAAAACTGATACAAAACAGATATCAGTGGAATAGATTATGTAATAATTTCTGATTAAAACTGTGTACAACTCTGTGGTTGCAGAAATGGTATGTTCTCAGAGAAAGGTACAAGGCTCATAGCAAAGAGCATTTTCTGAATGTACTTTGTGGAAACAGGATCAAGAAAACTGAGATAATTGGAGAGAAGAGAGAAGGAAAGCCAGGCAGCCTATAGTTATAGAGGGAATGCTTACAGTATTTTATCCTTATTGGTATAAGGAATAACAAGAGATCATGATATTGAGGTGATGATTTTCTGGAACTGTAGTAAAGTCCAAGTACATAGGTGGGTGAGAGAGTCAAGAGAACTGGGAAGCAGAGCAGAATGCTGAGAAAAACTGACAGTGAGACTGATGGGGGGCAAACCACAAATATTTCAGAGTAAAACTTCTATGCAAGTTTGAACTGTAACATCAGTGGACATGCTGTTTGCTTTGCTGGAGAAATGACTGTACCAACTTATGATTAATATTTAAATAAAAACCTTTTATAATTTCATATTTTAAAAGTTGAAATTGGAATGTGACAGAGCATTTGGGGCTAATTCTATATGTAAGGGGTTATTACTATACCACTGTCATTGGTTCCTCCCTTCCCATCTGAGGTAGAAAAAAATAAACCCAAAATGCATCTACTGAAAAGTAATGAGAGTTCCAATTCATTCTGTACACATTCATTAACGGCTTGTTATGGGCAAAACATTGATCTGGATTAGGAAGCTACTGTAGTATTACGTTACTTTAATTCTTCTTAAGCATTTTGATGTCTTTCACTTATGGCTACTGTATCGCTAGCGCTTTTTATGAAGAGAAGGGTATACAACACACGAGTGTTTGGTAAACATTAGTTTAATTCCCAAATTCTACCCAAGTTCTCAGACTAAATAAAATAAAAATTGTAGGCCTCCGTGGGCATGTGATGATCATACTAAGTCATACTTTAAAATTTTTCAGGTCAGAAAAGTTGCAGGTAGATCTAGTTTCCTACCAATGGCTATCTTTCTCTTCTATCCATGTTCCAGCTAAAAAACATTTCTCTCCTTAGACTCTTTTGAAAATAGAGTTGGTCATATAATCACTGTTTACCAATAAGACATAAGAATAAATCTGATGGGAAAGAACTGAAACTTCTATGATGTCTTTTAGCCTTTGTTTTCCCCTATTTCCTCCCAGGAATATGGCCATAATGCATTGGTCATCTTGCAACCACGAGGATGTGACAGCATTTGAACCAGGGCAGAGACAAAGACAGCAGGATGGGTCTCTGATGGCATTGTGGTGCCACTTACTCCAGCCCTTCCACCTTGAGACTAACATGTTATGTGAGAAAAATAAATTCCTATTTGGCTTGGTCTCTGTGGTCAGGTTTCCATTTCATGGAATTTAAGAGAGGGACAAAACAATTCTAGAGGAAGAAATGGGAAAAAAAGAAGAAATGGGACAAAACACAACACAGTAGAAAACTATTTTCTCATACTCCAAATTCATATAAATTTTTATGAAGTAGTAAATATTTCTACCTAATGAGTTATAGCTCATTCAGTAAGTACTGTAGCTCACTGATTCTAAGATATACCTTTTTTCATATTTTTATATATTTTTATTACTGACATTGGATGTTTTTCAATTGCTGTTGGCTAGGTGGCACTCCTATTGTGGATGTTATTATTTGCACACCTGCAAAAGAACTAGCAGAATTAGTGTTGGGGGCTTGAAAGAAATTTCTGACCACAATGATAGAGCTTTCTTGTAGGAAATTCTGCATCATCACGTCTCTCAGTTGCACAGATGATGCCACTGTGGGGAAAACAGAGGTGTTAACAATTCTCATACAAAACATGGTAAGAGAGTTGAACTATGCAAAAGCTTTTCAAATGCCTTAACCTATCTATTTTACTGATGTTTTCCTTCTTATAGATGCATACGAGTAATGTATGATCCAGAATAAATTTAAATGGGCTTGTTTAGTATGTATAAAATTAAAATTCTAAGAGAAGAAAAGAAGTAAGGGTAATAATTTAATTTGCAGTTTTTAGTCATTCTTTGTTGTATTAGTTACCAAGTTGTGTCTGATTCTTTCGTGACCTCATGGACTGTAGCCTGCTAGGCTCCTCTGTCCATGGTATTTCCCAGGCAAGAATACTGGAGTGGGTTGCCATTTTCTTCTCCAGGGGATCTTCCCAACCCAGGGATCGAAATCCCATCTCCTGCATTGGCAGGCAGATTCTTTAATTCTTTACTGCTAAGCCATCTGGGAAGGCCCACTTAATCATTCTTGCTGCATCGCTTCAGTCATGTCCGACCCTGTGTGACCCCATAGATGGCAGCCCACCAGGCTCCCCCATCCCTGGGATTCTCCAGGCAAGAACACTGGAGTGGGTTGCCATTTCCTTCTCCAATGCATGAAAGTGGAAAGTGGAAAGTGAAAGTGAAGCCACTCAGTCGTGTCCGACTCTCAACAACCTCATGGACTGCAGCCTACCAGGCTCCTCCATCCATGGGATTTTCCAGGCAAGAGTACTGGAGTGGGGTGCCTAGTGGCATATAAAATCATGAGTTGTTTTATAAGATATCACATCATAGGTTTGATAACATACCATAAAGGTCTGCTCAGCCTGGAGTAATGATTGGGCTTTATTTTCATGGCATGATGTTGTATTAAGGACAGAACATATGCCTTAGGGAAAAAGAGGCCAAGGTAACAATGTCCCAAAATAACATTTTGTGGCTATGTGCAATGGGCCTAGCAGACTGCCTGGCAGTTATATTGCCTTAGAGACTCATCCTGTGACTTGCTCTAAATTCTGGGCTAAATCCAGATGCCAGATCCCAAACTTGACAGGCAAATGATATATATATATTTGTAGGATGAAGTGATTTCTAAAAATTCAAGTCAGTTTCATATACCATGCAGGTTTGTCTGGTATTTTTAACTTCTCTTCAAGTGTAATGTTTTTGGATAATATATTTATACTTTTGCCTTTTAGAATTTGTGCATCTGAACTGATTTTCAGTAACTATATTGACTTTTCTCATATAGAGTAGGTTTTAATATGCTTATTTTAAAAGGGAGAATCTGAAGTGTCAAGAGGTAAGTGACTTGCCTAAGGTCACATAGCTAGTAAGTGGCATAATAAGGATTAGAATTCACATTTATCTGTTTTAAAAGTCCATGTTCTTTATACTGTGTGTAAATTAAAGTAAGCCTCCCCCTCTCTAAATCACACCTAATAAAATACTGGAATCATAGAGTAAATTGCTAATGTGCTATGCTTAGTAGCTCAGTCATGTCTGACTCTTTGTGACCCCATAGAAGAAGCCAAATATCACAACCAAACTGTGCAAAGTTCAACTGTAAAAATTAAAGCAAAACAAAACAAAGCTAGTTTGTACTAGAAAAGAAGAGGAAAGAAATGAAAAAGAAGATGGAATGGAATAAAATTTCCTACATAATGAATAGAGAATAAAAAAGTTATGGTTATGAATGATAAAAAAAATATTTTTTAAATGTTTTTGACAAGGACAAAAATGATAATTTGATTGCCAAGATGCTTTTTTTTTTTTCCTTTGGTTAATGACCTTTTAAAGGAAGTCAACATGGCAGAATATGTTTTGGATGATTACAAAATTTCCTCAGTAAGAGTCTGATTTCCCAGTTTCCTGTCAACTTAAAAGTGATGATATAGAATCATTGGCTTTACCTGCAGTGGCAGCAAAACCAGGTATGACAAAGACTTGTTTAGTCTGACTGGCCAAAAGTTATTAAGACGATCAGGGAAATTTATGATGTGTGACTGTCTGAGCTAAATGTCTAAGCCAGTCTTTAGAAATTAGTTTCATTTGAAACTAACAAACTGATTTTTTACATATGAAACCAAGCCTTCCCATAAATAAGAACTTCATTCCCAGAGTCTTGAAAATAACGAGAGAGGTCCTCTTAATGGATTAGAAAGAAGATCCTGCTGTGCTCCTGAGAACAACACAAACCTTTAATTTGATTAGAGAAAGAATTGAAAACTTGAGAAATTTTAGAAAAGTATTCAAAACTGCATAATTGTATTTTTTAATTTCTTTTTAGTATTTTGAGTTAAATCCAGACAATGCATATCCAACAACAAATGGATATGCATTGTTAGCTATGGCTTTTAAATTTCTAATATTTCTATTTCTGTGTTGTTGATATTTAACCCATAAAACTATTGTTTGATACAAATTATCTGACATATAAAAGATACTTTCTTTTTTTTTTGATACTTTGAAATGAGAAGGAGTTATTTTCCAAACACAGAAAATTAACCATAAAGGCTATGGTCTACTCCAGCAAGATACATTATTTTGTTTTTTAAGAATTTTTTAATCATACACTATTATCTGAAGCAAAGGACATTTTCCCTCTATTATCGCTCTCTACAGAACTAAGCAAGATGTAACTTGAACCTGGGGAAGCTAACCAGACTCTGCAGTCTGAGAAATGGACTATGGGTCACTATGTGAAAGCTATAATCAGGAGGCTTTTTGTTTGAACAGAAGTAAATATTTCAAAAGCTTCTCTTGGCAAAGCTTAATATTAGGTTAAATCATTATGAAATTTCAGTTTTATAGGCTCAAAAATGGATGAATAGCAATAATGTTACATACTTCCACATAATGCATTGAGATACTGAAATTTGCTAAAGGTGTAATGATTGTTGGCTCAAGACACAAAAATCAACTTTGGGAATAAAAAACTACGTTGCCTGTGAGAAGATAAATATTAAGCGAAAGTAACTATGTCAAGTCTTGTCAAAGTGAATCCCTGGACCAGCAGAACCGCATCACTTGGGAATTTAAAAATGCTTACTGTAACTCCTCCCTAAATCCTATACTGTGGGGTGGGGCTAAGAAACTTGTGCTTGAATTAGCTGTCAGTTGACTTTGATGTATGCTAACATTTAAGAACCACTGGACTATGTGTTTCCTAGCATACACTATGTCCTCACTATCACTGAGACTTGAATTGAGTTGAACTTGCATTTATTAAGTTTACATGCCAACTGACAGAGAAAACACAACAATGGCAATCTTTTTACTTTATACATCTGATCATTGGTATTACTATATGTTCATAGTACTGTCTTTTATGCTATCCTTTCATTCTCCCATCTGGAAAATCTTTGATGGTAGTACGAAATGCTACTTTTGTCTTATCAAAGGAAGTGAGATTTTGAAGACAGAAATAAAGCCACTTGGCACATATTTAATCATAGTTGTAAGGTTTTTAATTCACAGAAGTAAAGACCTAAATGTAAGAGAAGATGGCTTGCTAACTGGAAAAAAAAAAAAATGATAAGAGAAAGGAACTAGGGAACAGAGATTTGTACAGCGTCCGGTGTTTTGAGGAGTTTTAAGGTAGTAGAACAAACACAGGAATGCCGGTCTCATAAGCAGGTCCAAGACTGCTGCTCAGAGCGTGAAACCAGGATTATAGGTTCCATGAACTTGCCAAGGTGGAGTATGTTAGCTCCTTTAGTGTAGTGTTATAGCAGAGCAAATGCTTGTGTTTTGAAACATATTTTTTCAAGTGAGAAGCAAATGAAACTAGTGGCTAGAAAATACCATTAAAATGATTGTTGGATTTATATCTGAAAAAATGGGTTTCAATAAGATAATGGATAGTTTCTGACATTCTTGACTGCTAATATTTTGAGATTCACCATTTTGTAATGTTCTATTATACTTGAAAGTGTAAAATTTTATGATTTTAAGCATCATCAAATAATTCGAACCATTCCAATTCATGAGAAGGATTAGATATGACACACATTTTGTCATGTGTGTGACAAAAAGCCTACAACAAATATCAGCCCTAACGGAAGAGTTCCAGGCCCAGTTCATTTATGGCTGAGGAGAAGACAAGAATGGTCACATTCAACCCTGCTGCCATAACACTGTGGGAGCTTTTAGGCAAAGAAATGAGTAAAAGAACAAATAAGTACTACAAGGGTAGAGACAAAAATAGCCTTATACTATGTACTGGAAAATTTAAGAGGATCAATATATTGTTAACATAATAAGAGGACAAAAAGAGACTTGAATAAATGTAAAGATATACTTAATATCACATATATTTCAATTTTTCAGAATTTAATATATAAATTCTATCTTATCCAGTCAAAATCCCAAGAGAATTTTTGAGTAACTTTAAAAATTGATTCTAAAATATGTGTACAAAAATAAAGGTCCATGCATATTTATAGTAATTTTTTAAAAAGAAGCCAAGGAAGGACTTGTCTAAGCAGAACTTCAAGCGTATTACAAAAATGTTTAAAAAATGTACTAAAAAAATTTTTTTTTAATGTGGTACTAGCATAGGAACGTATAGGTAGATAGTGGAATGGAATGAAGTGAAGAAAGAGGAGAAAAAAATATGATTGAGGTGACACTGGAAATTAGCAAGGAAAAGATGGATTCTTTAATATAAGCAATAGAAAAATTAGGTCAAGACATGAAGAAAAATAACTTTGTAATTTATGCTTCATATTGCACATATTGCAAGAAAAGAAAAGGAATCCACTTCAAGTGAATTAAAGGCCTAAATTTGAATGGCAAAAATTCAAAGCTTTTATGGAAGAAAATACAGGAATTTATCTTTGTGATCTCATTTAGGGAAACCCCAGCAATATCCCAGAGCACAAGTGAGAATATCTAAATATAAACATTGTTTTTAACAAAGGATTCCATAAGCAAAATTAATTGGCAGGAACGGATCAGAAGATATTTATAATGTGAAAACGAAGTATATATACAACGTGTATATTGGTTTCCTGCAAATAAGGAAGAAAGTTTGTAAACCCAATAACACATGAAGGAAATATATGAATAAGAGTTCAGGAAAACATGGGATAGGGATTGAATAGTTAATAAATAACATATACTTACTAATTTAAACAAAAATGAGTTATTGTCAGATAGACAAAGATCTGAAAGCCTCATAACATCAAGTTCTCATAACATCAATTGCTAGTGGAGTAAGGTGATGTAGTCACCTGGGGCAGTAATTCACCAGTATTTAGTGAAATTAAATATTCATGTAACTATGATTCAGCAATCCCACTCCTGGTGAACCTCTCACAGAAACTCTCCTCATATTCATAGGAAAATCTGTTTCTTACAGTGTTAACTATGTTAGCAAAAGAGGGAGGCAACTGCATGTGCCTATCACCAGAAGAATATGTGGGTATCATGTGAAGATGCAAACTGTAAAAACTAGGTTTACCAAGGCTATTGGGGTCTCCAAGGAGATCCCCAATAAAGAATGATCCTCTTCCTTTCTTGGATTCTGAATAAATGGAGTAATAAAAGCAAGACTCCATGGAAGTCTAACTATTATTCTTATTGTTGGATAGTGCAGCATTGGGAAATATAATTTAGTGTGAGAGAAAAGGGAACCATTACCTGAAAACCAGAGTAGGCAGAGTCTCCACCTCTGAGCAGAAGAAAAAGTGGACCCCCCCGCAGGCAGCCAGGACCTGTGAGAAAATAGGCAGAACAGAGCAGAGCATGCCAGCCAGCCAGTCTCAAATGTACCAACGGAGAAGTCACTCTACCTCTCAAAGGCAGAGTGAAAAACAAGGCAGAATGGGCTTTTTATGGGAAATTGACATTCCTTGTGAAGAAGATTAACAATAAGGATAGATCTAAAGGCATAATATTGGTGAAAATGTCAGGAATGAGACAATTTATAGTTCAGTAAAATATACACATGTTATTTTTTAAAAGTACACAAAGAGCATATTTTTGAAGGTTGCAAATACAGGAAATATACAGAAGGTAGATTAGAAAGGTGGGGAGTACATATATTTTGTAGATGTCTATGGGAGATTAAAAGTTTAAAAAAAATAGTAAAAGAGGAGTTTTGTACAGATAAAGGAAGATAGTGTCACCTGAATTTAGGTATATGAACAATTTACTCCTGTACTACGATTAAAAAGACAACATTAGGGATACAGAGATGATATGGCATTTTTTATTATGCTGTTATTTGCATTCGTATATATGAGCAAAAAAAACCTACCACAAAAATAAAGTTAATAAATGATAGCAATTATCCCAGAACTCAAGGATGGACAAAGTATTAAGCTTTCTCTAGAGTTTAGAATCTTTTGAGAGACAGCTTTCATTTTTACACAAAACTTTTGCTTCTAAGGAGAGATGATTATTAATCAGACGATGTTTGTAAGAGAGAAGGGAAATCAAACAAATCATTTTGATGTTCTAGGTACTTTTTTTTACACTTCCTGTGCTTTTCACTTCCGGAGCGTGCTTTCTGCTATTGTGTGTCCCACTAGTGATTGACTGAGACATGTCGTTAATTCAGATTATCTTGTTCCCAGAATCTGAGGGGATAAACAGAACCAGTTTTGCTATTTTTGTTACATAAATATCTTATGAGAAATCTGCTAGCAAACTGCCCCGCCGTGGAGCCAGGCAGGGGCCAGGCCAGGGAGGAGGGGGATTGCCAGCTGGGCTGGGCCTCCCTGGCTCAGGGATCCTCGAGACTGGATGCCATCTTGAGGCAACTCCTGCTTGGGCTGTGCAGACAGCACAGGGCTGCTAAGCGGCACCCACTCCGGGACTTGGAAAGTACCCCTCAGCCCCACAGTAGACAGATGGTATTTCTTCTGCGTTTGTGTGGAGGGGGTGGGGGAGTGGTGGTAACAATGAGCAGCAGTAGCCACTTGACAGGCTCCCTGCTGCCAAGAATTTGCATGACGAACGCTTGCTGCCATCTGGAGAACTTCAGCTCATTGAGGAAGAATCAGCATCTCAGCCTCACGATTCTCTTTGCCCCCGTCTGTGCCGAGAATCTCTTTTCCCAGGGGAGGAAGAGAGCAAAAAGGCAAATCAATCCGACGAACGGAACCTGGCCTGAGGGAGGCAGGCTGCGCCATTCCTTAGGGGAAGTCCCGGTGAGCTGGACGTTGCTGGTCTAGTTCAGGGGGCGTGTGGACCGGGCTGGCATTTCAGAGTGGATTAGGTCAGTGGAGTCCGTCACCTTTTGAACAGGGCTTTGTTTATCTGCCGGTAGTTGGTGGAGGAAGTGTGGAACTGAGAAGGAGAAAACTCAAATAAGGAACCCCTTTCCCATGACCTCCAGCGTGGAGTTCAATGAGGCAAAAGACTGACCGTACACCCTGGGGATCTGGTCACAGACCACAGTGTGATGTACGATAAACACATGTGTGGGCCATTTAATTAAACACATAACACAGCTTTCCAGCTGCTGAGATACTGCATGTTTAAAACAAAAGGTATTTTTCAAAGTATGAAAAAAATTCCACTTAATATTAGTTATTGTACTTTTAATATCCTTTCCTTCCTTGTTATGGGAACCTTATGGTTATGGTATTTTTTCTCTGAAGTTTTTTCTTTAAAAGGTATTTTTTTCCCCTCCAAAATATCTTTAATACTTAAAATTTATTAGGATCAAATGGTATCTTAAATGAAACATTTTATTAGGAGATTATATCCTATAAGGGCTATATATAATACATAAGACCACATAGCTTAATGTCTTAGAGTTTCTAACCTTAAACAACACCAAGCCAATTCCTCATTGGAAAAAAGAAACGGACTCATATATTAATTATGGAATTATCAAATAAGTGGGAGTAATACCACATTCAGGGGCTTCCTCGGTGACTCAGATGGTAAAGAATCTGCCTGCAGTGCAGAAGATATGGGTTTGATCCCTGGGTCAGGAAGATCCTCTAGAGAAGGGAATGACTACCCACTCTGGTATTCTTGCCTGGGAAATCCCATGGACAGAGGAGTGTTGTGGACTACAGTCCACGGGATTGCAAAGAGTTGGACAGGACTGAGTGGCTAACACTTTCACTTTTAGTGCCACATTTACCACTGATGCTCTGTGAGCTTTGTGAAAGTGGAAATTGTATTCTGTTTCTCCTCAGCACCCTAGCACCCAGCACAGTTCCCACCTTGAGGAGAGTCTGTTTCTGCTTTGGGTATTAGGAGGTATGAATTACAAATTAACAGCAAACTTCAGCCCAGTGGAGGACTTGCTGGAAAGGTGCTGAGCCATCATATGGACTGTAAAATGGTGAACAACCAAGACTAGAAAGGAAGGGCCAGCAGGAATGTGGAAATTGCTTTAATGATAAGTAGGCCTATATTCTGGTGACCTCCAGCCTTTGAATCTAAATTTCAGATTCTCTGAAGGTGAACTTTGATGGGCCCAGCTTGGGCCTGTGTCAGGTGATTGCTCTGGGCCAATCAGAGTGGAGAGGAAGGTAGCAGGCACAAGTAGTACAGCAGTGCTGTTGGCGCTGACTCCGGGTGTCACAGACAGCTTCCACCCAAGGGAAAGATGTGTCTCCATCTCACGTCCCAGCTGCACTGTGAAGTCGTTGAGGAGCCACCTGGCAGTATCAGAGCGGAGGCATTCTGGCTGACTATATATTGCTCAGAACATAAGCTTAATGCTGTTTGCCGGAACTTAAAATTTAAATTATTTAAAACTTGTCAGTGTATTTCCCTATCTTATTCGATGCAATTATTGAGGTAATTTAGTGTTCCAGTGATTCAGAATTATAATTATGCATGTTAATTTTTATAAACTATTGTAACATGATGCTCTCTCAGGAACCACTGAGGGATAGAAGGGACGGGCCTGGACTAGAATGAAGAGGGAGGCATCTAGGCTGTAATGTTTAAGAAGGCACTCAGGCCAGCATGAGAGTAAGTTAGGAGTGTTTCCTTAAATGCTGCATCCTTGGTGACTCACTTGCTGTGCCCTACTTTGGGCACTGGTCAGAGGGTATATTTAACCTTAAACAAAAATGACTTCATACTATTCACCTAGGTAGTTTTGTCATCTGTTGCTTCTGAAGAAACCATTGTTTTGTAGGGCCCTCATTACAATCACTCTCACTTCCCCACCCATTCAGACTTGTCTGATCTTCTTTGGTTTGTTATAACCATGGTGTTCTAAGAGCCCTTTATTCCCAGCCCAACACCAGTCTAGGGAAATCCTGATGTAACAATTTCCATCCTATACTTCCATTGTCACTCTGAATGTCAATGATCTGATATTCATATGTACATAAGTATTCAAATCAATTTGAAACTTTCATAAAAGGGTCATTTTGAAATAATACTAAATGAGTAATCATTATGTGCAGATGTATTGAAATAAACATGTTTCCTAGTAGGACATGTATCCTGATTTTTACATATGAAAATCCAGCAATTATAACCATAATCTAGAGAGAACTAAAGCTTTAAAGGTAAAAAGCAGACAGCTACAATAACAAAATTACATACTACACTTTAAATCTCTATAGCAACACAGTTTTTGTGTGAGTCCTTGAGGGTGATTCTAGTTCTGACCTGTGGAGAAATAGCTCATGACATTTATGCCAGATTCTCAGCTTTTTTCTAGGCTCCAGGTAGCCCCCGAGAGCCTAGTGCTGAGTATAAGAGACGATTGCCAGACAAAGGTGATGTGATGGTGAGACAGAACATCATTAACCTGGAAGGAAAGTCAAGTCTTGAGTTGTATTCTTGGCTCTACTCTAACTTGTGAGATTACCTTAGATAAGTCACTCACTCTGTCACAGTTTTCAGGTCTGTAATTGAACTAGACAAATTTGAAGTCCCCTTTGGATATAATAGTTTCTATTTCCATTATTTCAAATAAGAGTTGACTGAACATAAAACTTGAAAAACATTTCTACTGTTTCAGGTGATCTATTGAGTTGGCCAAAAAGTTCATTTGGGTTTGTCTGTAACATCTTATGGAAAAACCTAAACGAACTTTTTGGCCAACCCAACACATACATCAATGAAATAATTAATTTTAAGGGTTTTCTTTGTGGTGCCTGCTTGATATTCATCACAAGAACAAAATGCTGTGCCTGTGTGACCTGTGATTATAGCTGAGTCATTCCAGTGGTATGACAGTTTTCGTTTTTTCCAGTAGCTGTATACAACTTTAGGAAAATTGAAGTAAAAAAATTAACCAGTGGGTAGTTTGCCTGCAAAACACTAGGAACTAGCTCAATCTGAGGACAGAATTAAAATGCCCATGTTTTCTGGTATTATAAGAGAACTGTGTATATATGCTCAGTTGTGTCTGACTCTTTACGACCCCATAGACTGTAGCTCGCCAGACTCCTCTGTCCATGGAATTTTCCGGGCAAAAATACTGGGGTGGGTTGCCTTTTCTTTTTCAAGGGTATCCTCTCGATCCAGAGACTGAACCTGTGTCTCCTGTGTTTCCTGCATTGGCAGACAATTTCTTTACCAATTGTAGAGAACTAGTTTTTGTTTAATTAAAAAAAAAAACTAAACAGAAACAGACATCTAGTTTGGTTAAATGGTCTTGCTTGCTTTTGTATCTTTTACTCTATCAGTGTAATTTTTCTTTTAGGGGATATGCTATTGGTTCAGTTGTATCTCCCCCAAAAGACATGTTGGTATCCTAACCTGACTCACCTCAGAATGTGATACTATGTGGAGATAGGGTCCTTGCAAAGGTATTCAAAATAGTCTTTATGATGGGCGCTAATCCACTGTGACTGATGTCTTTATAAAAAGGGGAAATTTTAACACAGATGTGCACACAGGAAAAATGCCACGTAAAGAAGGCATAGGTCTAGATTGGGGTAATATTTTTCTGAGCCAAGGAATTCCAGAGATTGCTCACATGCCACCAGAAGTTAGGCAAGAGACATGGAACAGGTTCTTCTTGTCTACCTTTAAAGAAATCAACCCTTCCAGCACCTTAATACTGGCCTTCCAGCCTCAACTGTGAGATAATAAATTTCTTTTTTTTTAATTAATTAATTTTTTTACTTTTCAATATTGTATTGGTTTTTTTGTATAAGCCACCCAGCTTGTGGTACCTTGCCTATTAAACTAATGCAGATACCTATTAGTGTATCTATGTGTAGATAAAATCCCATTATTAATTTCAGTTTTGGTTTTGAACACACACATTCACATGCACAAAGATTCTAAAATTACATATGTAGTTTTTAAGATCTCAGAGTGAAACAAAAAAATGCCTTAAAGGAGACCCCACAGAATTTGCACTTTATACACATATTCACTAGTAGCTTGGAAACCTAATTGCTTTCTGTGTCTTATTTTATTATGAATCTCATTTATTCAGTAACCTCATTTATTGATTATGATTTTCAGGATCATCTTGCTACTCAAAAGCACAAAGAAAATTAGAAATTTAGAGCATTTATGAACCATTACTAGGCAAAAATTTTCTGCAACAGAGTGGTCCCATCACCCTCTTAAAATGTACAGTGTCATGCCATTAGTGAATTTATGAAATATAAGAGAATTCATATCTTTCTTTGGGAAATATTGATAAACTATCCTTCAAATTGTGACTTTCTTCTTTATAATCTCATAAAATAAGATTCTGTAACTTCCTTGTTTTTTTCTTCCAGTATTTTAGAGTCCCCTAAAGGAAGACTATTCTTTCTAATAGCTAAGTAAAATTCCCCCTTTTTGGGATTTATGCTTGAACTTTTTTACATACAGTTAGTTAGAAATAAAAAGCCAGTTACTGAAACTACTACATATAATCTCATGGAGGTAATGAATATGGAAATCAAAGATATAATATTTTTAGTTATTTCTATTTGCTTCGCCAGTTTTAAAGTAAAATTATATGCTTATAGAAATGTTTTCCTTTCTGGCTCACTAGATTGTATTTTTTTCCCACTCTTTGATATACAGGGAGCAGAAGTAGGGCAATTTAAATACACCTTTTGAGCCAAGGAAGCTAGCAACAAATAATCACAATTTTAAAGAAAAATAAGAAATTGTAACAGTGTTTAAGTGGGAGATTGCATTTTATTTGGATTCTGTTAATTACTGCTACCAGTCCACAAGCTGTTGCAAAAGTCCCCTGGAGATTATTTCCAGTCTATTTATAGAATCTTCAGAGAAGAAGCTATGAGAATGTCTTTTTATGATACTCTCTTTAGGCTTCCCTTTTCAATAGCTCACAATTAGTTGTCTGGAATGAGGATGTATGTTAGGCTAAATATGCAGGGGTCATAATTTTCTGACCCACTTCCTTCTTCATGGCCAAATACATTTGGGAAGAATTTTTTCCAGATTCTGTTTGTTGTATTAACTTACAATGACATCTTTTCAACTGTCTTGGCTTTAGAAGTGTCTTGTAGCTTTAAAGAAGCAATTTCCCATTTTAAATGATCCATTACCATGCCTACAAGAATGTGGGTAGCTACCCACAGTGGTGAATATACTTGTGGAGAAAGCTTAGAACTGAGATGAGCACACAGATTAAAGATGGGAGAAAATTAATGCCTAGAAAGGAGGTGGATTGTAAAGGGAAGCTGGGGGTAGCTTCTTGTAGAATGAACTCATTTTAGCAGTTTTCTTTTTCTTCAGGTAACAGTGGAAGTTATTGTCTTCCTTATTAGCAAATTGAAATTGATTGTTTCATTTATTTATAGTTCCTCTCTAAGAAAGAATTCTTTATTTGGTTTTACTGATCAGTTTCCACAGAGTAGAATTTTGTACCTTTCTCTTTGGTATCATCTGTCCATTTGAGAAGTACAGGGCTTCCTTAATTCCCTAAAATGGGTTTTGTCTGTGCCAGAGGGCAGCATGTGACACTCGCCCATCTGGCATGAAAGTTGCCACTTGGCTGCCACCTGTGTTGCCACCCAGGACCCTTGCCACTCCTCCTCCATCCAAAGCATTAGACTCCAAGTCCCCACAGCCCCTTGCTGACTGCTGTCTCTTCTCCCGTGGCAGATGTCAGGGTGGGAAACACTTTGAGGGCCAAACATTTGCTATTACCAGCCTGGCATAGACTCAAATCCTCCTCTACAGGCAAAATATAACACCATTGAATATGTTTGCCTCTTAGTCTACAATCACTTCCCTCCTTTACCTCAATCCCAATTCCTAACTTAATTTGACTCATTGCTTTAACTCAGAATAGATCTGGTAGCCCATCGTGCTTGCCATCCCCAGTCCTCACTAAAGAGATCTTTGGGTGAGGAGGAGGACTGATTCTTTAAGCAGCTGAGCTTAGAGCCCCTTTTGAAATTTTCCTGGTCCTTGGACATGCAAATCCCAAACCATTAAGTTTTTGCAGTCTGAATAGATTACTGAGCTAGTGGAAGTACCACAGAGGCCATAGAAGAGGCAAGAGGTGTGAATGGATTTGATCCCTCTAATGATGAAAGATCAGCTTTGGCATCATAAGCTCATACTATTTTTAGAGCAGGAGTTATTTTAGAATCATTCATTTACATATTTTACAAATGAGAGAACCAAAAGTCCTATGGCTTGGTTATATATGGTTTGCATATTGGTGCTAGTCTTATTAATTAATTGATATTCTATAAAAACATATGTCATGAAATTTATTATTATAAGTATTTTGGATTTATGTCTATTGTTTATGCACCTCACCTTTGAATGTGGGCAATCTTAGGAACAAAGCATTTCATTTGAATGAGACCATTGAGTGCTAAGAGTCTTTCCTAGGCATGGCATTGAGACGTTTCTCAATTACACTCTGAGAAAATGTTTTTCTTTCACTATTTGAGTTTATGGGAATAGCTTTAGAAAACATCATTCGGCTTATTCAATGAGGTACTTATTGAATATTTATTGAAAACTGGTAGTCACTAGACTAGGCACTCGGGATATAGTGAGGAACAAAACAAATAAGATTCTAGATGCTAAAAATGAGTGGCTTATATTTTTATTTAATGGGCAACTGAATGTGGTCTTAAAACTGTAAATCTAGTTTTTTTTTTTTTTTTCTTGTGTGTTTTCCTTTTCTTTAATATCACCGTCATTGCAAAGTGTTTGTTAGGTACAAAGGGTGTTAGGTAGAATGCATTTGGCTGTGAGGGAAAGAAAAATCAATCAGATTCAAACTGGCTTAAATAATAAAGGGAATTTATTGGCTCTGTAACTTAAAAGTCCAGCTGGAAGGTGGGCTTCCAGCATGGTTTAATCAAGGTTCCAGGTCAATTGCTCAGTGACTGTTCCAGCTCTGTCCAGCACCATGCATGTATCATGTTACTCCCTGAAAGGCTTCTCGTGTGGTTGCAAGATGAATACCAAGAGAAAACAGGGTTTGATTTTTCTCACTCATAAAAAGGAAAGAAAGAGTATTCTTATCTTAGGATTCCAAGCAAGATATTGAGATGACTCAATGAATTTGATTAGAGCATATGTGTACAACTGAACCAATTATTGTGGCCAGGAGAATAAAATATGTCATTTGAAAATCCCATGGACAGAGGAGCTTGGTGGGCTGCAGTCCATGGGGTCGCTAAGAGTCGGACACGACTGAGCAACTTCACTTTCACTTTTCATTTTCATGCATTGGAGAAGGAAATGGCAACCCACTCCACTGTTCTTGCCTGGAGAATCCCAGGGACGGGGGAGCCTGGTTGGCTGCCATCTATGGGGTCGCACAGAGTTGGACACGACTGAAGCGACGTAGCAGCAGTAGCAGCAGGACCTAAAATTGAGAAATCTGTGTGCAGGTCAGGAAGCAACAGTTACAACTGGACATGGAACAACAGACTGGTTCCAAATAGGAAAAGGAGTACATCAAGGCTGTATATTGTCACCCTGCTTATTTAACTTACATGCAGAGTACATCATGAGAAATGCTGGGCTGGAAGAAGCACAAGCTGGAATCAAGATTGCCAGGAGGAATATCAATAACCTCAGATATGCAGATGACACCACCCTTATGGCCGAAAGTGAAGAAGAACTAAAGAGCTTCTTGATGAAAGTGAAAGAGGAGAGAGTGAAAAGTTGGCTTAAAGCTCAACATTCAGAAAACGAAGATCATGGCATCTGGTCCCATCACTTCATGGGAAATAGATGGGGAAACAGTGGAAACAGTGGCAGACTTTGTTTTTTGGGGCTCCAAAATCACTGCAGATGGTGATTGTAGCCATGAAATTAAAAGACACTCCTTGGAAGGAAAGTTACAACCAACCTAGACAGCATATTCAAAAGCAGAGACATTACTTTGCCAACAAAGGTCCGTCTAGTCAAGGCTATGGTTTTTCCAGTAGTCATGTATGGATGTGAGAGTTGGACTATAAAGAAAGCTGAGTGCTGAAGAATTGGTGCTTTTGAAGTGTGGTGGTGGAGAAGACTCTTGAGAGTCCCTTGGACTGCAAGGAGGTCCAACCAGTCCATCTTAAAGGATATCAGACTTGAGTGTTCATGGAAGGACTGATGTTGAAACTGAAACTCCAGTACTTTGGCCACCTGATGCGAAGAGCTGATTCATTTGAAAAGACCCTGATGCCGGGAGGGATTGGGGGCAGGAGGAGAAGGGGATGTCAGAGGATGAGATGGTTGGATGGCATCACTGACTCAATGGATATGAATTTGGGTAAACTGTGGGAGTTGGTGATGGACAGGGAGGCCTGGAGTGCTGGAGTCCATGGTGTCGCAAAGAGTTGGATACAACTGAGTGACTGAACTGAGGACCTAAAATTGGAGATAAGGGTAGGATCAGTTTCCCTCAAAGTAGTTTAGCTGGAAGAAGAATAGGGCCAAATTTGAGGGCTATTTAAAAAAATGTGAAGTGAATAATGAATACCAAGTAGAAAATCATCAAATATTTACTAGATAAATTTTGGGATACTACATCAGGTTCTGTGATCTTGCTGGTTACCACACATGGAGATTTATTTAAAAAGTTGAAAATGAGTTTACATTTTACATTGTTCAAAGCAATAAAGAAGAAAAAGTTAACAAATTAAATATTCAACTCAGTAAGAAAAACTTTAATAAAACAAACCAAAAAAGAAATTAAAGAAATTAATAAACATAAAAACAGAAATTAATCACTGAGAAAACATAATAAAATTCTTCCTTTTGTGATCATAGAAGACTGTTTACTTTTAAACCAGTTCAACACACTGAGAAAATCCCATGGACAGAGGAGCCTGGCGAACTACAGTCCGTGGGATTGCAAAAAGTTGGACTGAGCGACTGAGTATGCATGCGCGCCTGCGCGTGCGCACGCGCACGCACACACACACACACACACACACACACACACACAGAAAACAGAAATCAACTAACAAGAACAACAAAATCTGTTGGATGACATTGAGGAGCTACCAAGGTAGCAAGGACTTGAGGGCCAGAATTCTGGAGAGAAGAAGAGCCCTAAGAGATGAACCCCATTTCTGGTGCCACTTTTCATCTTAAGGCATTTGCCAGTTAAAAGCATAGGTGAAGGCTGAGAGGCTAGAAGTTTTGCAAAAAGTAATATTTGAGAGGCATAGAGGCTCAGCAGATTTTAGGGTAGTCTTATGGGGCTGGGTGCCCCAAACTAAAATTGAGAGCCAACTTGAGAGTCCCTTGGACATCAAGGAGATCAAACCAGTCAATCCTAAAGAAAATCAGTCCTGAGTGTTCATTGGAAGGACTAAAGCTGAAATTCCAATACTTTGGCTAACTGATGTGAAGAGCTGACTCATTGGAAAAGACCCTGATGTTGGGAAAGACTGAGGGCAGGTGGAGAAGGGGACGACAGAGGATGAGATGGTTGGATGGCATCACCGACTCAATGGACATGAGTTTGAGCAAACTGCGGGAGGTAGTGAAAGACAGGGAATCCTGTTGTACTGTAGTCCATGGGGCCGCAAAGAGTCAGACACGACTTAGTGACTGAACAGCAACAAGCAAGAGTTGCTTATAAATACCCAAGGTTTTCAACTGGGGCTCCCAAACAGTTACACCTTAGGAGTATGGACTAACTCTCACAGGGAAAACAAAGTCCCAGTTTTGAGTCATTTCAGGTCTTCCCTGATAGCTCAATTGGTAAAGAATCCACTTGCAATGCGGGAGACCTGGGTTCAGTCCCTGGGATGGAAAGATCCCCTGGAGAAGAGAAAGGCTCCCCACTCCAGTATTCTGGCCTAGAAAATTCCATGGACTGTATAGTCCATGGGGTCGCAAAGAGTCGAACGCGTACTGAGTGACTTTCACTTTGAGTTATTTCAATCAACTTTAATCAATTATATTAAAATGATAATCCTTTGCCTTAATTTTCTCTCAGAAACAAAAGTAAGTCCCATCTGGACAAAGACACCATTGTCCAGAGTTTCAAATTATTTTTTATATACAATGTCCAGCATTACATTAAGAAATTTCTGGTCATGTTGACCAAAAACTAAGAGAGAAAAATTAAAACAAACAATAAAATCAGACCTACAAGAGATCCAGATATAGGAATTATCAGGCATGGGTTTTAAAATATTTGTGACACATTTATTTAAAAAAAGGATGGAAAATGTTAGCAGAAAACTGGAAAAAGCATAGATAAGTTAAAGCATATTTGAGAACTGAAAATTTTTTAGTAATTCCAAGTAAGAACTGGATATATAGGTTTCATTAAAACAGATTTAATGAATTAGCAAATTGGTAAGAAGAAAGCATCCAGGTATTCAGACCTAAGTATCAAGAAACAAAGAGATGGAAAATACATAAACAAGCATCAGAGACCAGTGAAATATGGGGAAAATATCTGACATATGTGTACTTGGAATCTAAAAAAAAGAAAGAGAATGTGGTAGAAACACGAAGAGGTAATGACTTAGAATTTTCCAGAAAACAGATGGCAGTAGATAAATGATTCAAAAGCTGTTTATGAACAAAGCAAAACAAATAATAACAACGACAATAACAAAGTTAGCTAATATAATCAAGGGGAAAACAAGATTCCAAAAATGAATATAAACTATAGATATAAAGGATATTGAAATTATAATAAGTCTGTACTTATAAATTTACAAGCTTGATTAAATGAATAATTTCTAGAAAAATTTAATGACACTCATTTAGAAGACATAGAAACTCTAGAAATTAATGATAAATTACCTCCAGAAAAACATGGCTTGAGTGCTTTCATGGATGAAATTCTATAAACTATTAGAGAACAGATGATTCACACAATATATAACATTGTTTAAAAGCAGAGAAAGAAAATATAAAACCTTCCAATTTACTTTCAGTGCTTATGATGATAACAGTATGAAAATCTTCCCCCAAATGGCATAGAAATCTACAAAAAATCTCATTTAGAAATAGATACCAAAAGTTTCACAACTGATATCTGACAATTTATTAAGAAAAAAGGCAATCATATTCTGGCAATATAAGAAAAGTTTAAATCGTAGAGTTAAACTGATACATTTCTATCACATTTATAGATAAAAGAAAAAAAAAACCAATATTGCCTGCTTGGTGGTCATCAGATTTCTTTTTTGAATTAAGTTTTACTACTTTGAGAGTTAGCATCTTGTGTTAGAAAACTAACATCATCTTTGATTCTAAAATAGGAGAAATCCACACCATACCAGTGTCTGAAAAAGCAAAAGACCATTAGGAATTTTATATTTCTTGCCTTCTTTAGAATCTATAATGATATGTTACTTCATTATTCAACTTTTGCACACTTAAATTTCCAGTTGTTTTGCAGAAATGCATCATGTATGAAAATAATGTAGAGGATACATTTCAATTCATCAAAGGGGTAGATAAATAATTTACAGTTCAGTTCAGTTCAGTTGCTCAGTCATGTCTGACTCTTTGCACCCCATGGACTGCAGCATACCAGGCTTCCCTGTTCATCCCCAACTTCCAGAGCTTGCTCAAACTCATGTCCACTGAGTCAGTGATGACATCCAACCATCTCGCCTCTGTCATCCCCTTCTCCTCCTGCCTTCAATCTTTCCCAGCTTCAGGGTCTTTTCCATTGAGTCAGTTCTTCACATCAGGTGGCCAAAATACTGGAGCTTCAACTTCAGTATCAGTCCTTCCAACGAATATTTAGGACTGATTTCCTTTAGGATTGACTGGTTTGATCTCCTTGCAGTCCAAGGGAGTGGTTTAGTTGCTAAGTCATGTCTGACTCTATTCCTGGGTCAGGAAGATCCCCTGGAGAAGGAAAGGGACTCTCAAGAGTCTTCTCCAATACCACAATTTAAAAGCATCAATTCTTCAGCACTCAGCTTTATTTATAGTCCAACCATCACATCCATACATGACTACTGAAAAAACTATAGCTTTGACTAGACAGTCCTTATAACGTCTCTGCTTTTTAATATGCTGTCTAGGTTGGTCATAGCTTTTCTTCCAAGGAGCAAGAATCTTTTAATTTCATGGCTGTAGTCACCATCTGCTGTGATTTTGGAGCCCAAGAAAAAATCTATCACTGTTTCCATTGTTTCCCCGTCTATTTGCCATGAAGTGATGGGACCGGATGCTATGATCTTAGTTTTTTGAGTGTTAAATTTTAAGACAGCTTTTTCCCTCTCCTCGTTCACTTTCATTAAGAGGCTCTTTAGTTCTTCTATGCTTTCTGCCATAAGGGTGGTGTCATCTGCATATCTGAGGTTATTGATATTTTCTCCCAGAAATCTTGATTCCAGCTTGTGCTTCATCCAGCACAGCATTTTGCATGATGTACTCTGCATATAAGTTAAATGAACAGGGTGACAATATACAGCCTTGATGTACTCCTTTCCTGATTTGGAACCAGTCTGTTGTCCCATGTCTGGTCATAACTGTTGCTTTTTGACCTGCATACAGATTTCTCAGGAGGCAGGTAAGGTGGTTTGGTATTAACATCTCTAAGAATTTTTCACAGTTTGTTGTGATCCACACAGTCAAAGACTTTGGCATAGTCAATAAAGCAGAAGTAGATGTTTTTCTGGAACTCCCTTGCTTTTTCTATGATCCAACGGATGTTGGCAGTTCATCAAAGGGAAGATACAAAATAATTTGCACTATTGCAATATTGTTAGACAAGATTTTTAACACTTTGTTGGTGGTGGTGTAAAATTGATGAAGTCTTCTTGGAGGGTAACATGGTTGAATGTACTAGAAGTTTAAAAAATATTAATTACCTATGTTCTATCAATTTCATTTCTAAATATTTATGTCAAGGATATTACTATGGTGTATAAAATGATTTATGTTACAGGATATCCTATTCATTGCAGCATTATTATGAAAGTAAAAAATTGGAAACCACCTAAATGTCAACAAGACATTAAGTAAATTATGATGAAGCTGTGATTGGATACTATGGCTTAAAATATTTTAATGGCATGAAAATATCAGTTATGTATTGATAAAAAAAGTCACACCTTTATAAACAACAAAAATGTATATTATACACATGCAGACAGAAGAGATATAAATCAAAATCATAGCAGGAATTATTTCTTTCAGTAGTATTGTTGCAGTTGATTTTCATTTTCTCCTTTGAGCCTTTCTATAATTCCACATTTTCAAATTTCCACAATAAACATAAACATATCCTATTTTTGTAACCAGAAAATATTATTTTAAAAGTTGTGCTTGAAGTAAGGCAAGAAGGAGAGGTTATTTCTTTTCAGGAGAGCTGGAAACTTTGTAATAGTTTCCAGCATAACAACTATGACTGGCAAAATCATATTATTTCCTTTTCCCTCCTTAGTTAAGCACTCCTGAGATACTAATTTTGTCCCCTTAAATCTAACATTTAATCAGAAGAGGGTCCAATATGGCAGTATCAATTCAGTTCAATTCAGTCGCTCAGTCGTGTCCAACTCTTTGCGACTCCATAAACTGCAGCACGCCAGGCCTCCCTGTCTATCACCAACTCCCGGAGTCCACCCAAACCCATGTCCATTGTGTCGGTGACGCCATCCAACCATCTCATCCACTGTCATCCCTTCTCCTCCTGCCCTCAATCTTTCCCAGCATCAGGGTCTTTTCCAATGAGTCAGCTCTCTGCATCAGGTGGCCAAAGTACTGGAGTTTCAGCTTCAACATTAGTCCCTCCAATGAACACCCAGGACTGATCTCCTTTAGGATGGACTGTGGATCTCATTGCAGTCCAAGGGACTCTCAAGAGTCTTCTCCAACACCACAGTTCAAAAGAATCAATTCTTCGGCACTCAGCTTTCTTCACAGTCCAACTCTCACATCCATACATGACTACTGGAAAAACCATAGCCTTGACTAGATGGACCTTTGTTGGCAAAGTAATGTCTCTGCTTTTTAATGTGCTGCCTAGGTTGGTCATAACTTTCCTTCCAAGTAGCAAGTGTCTTTTAATTTCATGGCTACAATCAGCATCCACAGTGATTTTGGAGCCCAGAAAAATAAAGTCAGCCACTGTTTCCACTGTTTCCCCGTCTATTTGCCATGAAGTGATGGGACCGGATGCCATGATCTTTGTTTTCTGAATGTTGAGCTTTAAGCCAACTTTTTCGCTCTCCTCTTTCACTTTAATCAAGAGGCTCTTTAGTTCTTCTTCACTTTCTGCCATAGGTGTGATGTCATCTGCATATCTGAGGTTATTGATATTTCTCCCAGCAATCTTGATTTCAGCTTGTGCTTCATCCAGCCCAGCATTTCTCATGATGTACTCTGCATGTAAGTTAAATAAGCAGGGTGACAATATACAGCCTTGACGTACTCCTTTTCCTATTTGGAACCAGCCTGTTGTTCCATGTCCAGTTCTAACTGTTGCTTCCTGACCTGCATACAGGTTTCTCAAGAGGCAGATCAGGTGGTCTGGTATTCCCATCTCTTTCAGAATTTTCCACAGTTTATTGTGATCCACACAGTCAAAGGCTTTGGCATAGTCAGTAAAGCAGAAATGGATGTTTTTCTGGAATTCTCTTGCTTTTTTGATGATCCATTGGATGTTGGCAATTTGATCTCTGGTTCCTCTGCCTTTTCTAAAACCAGCTTGAACGTCTGGAAGTTCATGGTTCACATATTGCTGAAGCCTGGCTTGGAGAATTTTGAGCATTACTTTACTAGCTTGTACTGCTGCTGCTAAGTCACTTCAG
The DNA here is from genome assembly GCF_029378745.1 of Bos indicus. Taxonomy (NCBI): domain Eukaryota; kingdom Metazoa; phylum Chordata; class Mammalia; order Artiodactyla; family Bovidae; genus Bos; species Bos indicus. Next base: position 37,125,125 of record NC_091768.1, read on the forward strand.
TTGTGTCCGACTCTGTATGATCCCATAGACAGCAGCCCACCAGGCTCCTCTGTCCCTGGGATTCTCCAGGCAGGAACACTGGAGTGGGTTGATATTTCCTTCTCCAATGCATGAAAGTGAAAAGTGAAAGGGAAGTTGCTCAGTTCGTGTCCGACTCTTTGCAACCCCATGGACTGCAGCCCACCAGGCTCCTCTATCCATGGGATTTTCCAGGCAAGAGTACTGGAGTGAGGTGCCATTGCCTTCTCTGACTAGCATGTGAGATGAGTCCAATTGTGCAGTAGTTTGAGCATTCTTTGGAATTACCTTTCTTTGGGATTGGAATTTAAACTGACCTTTTCCTGTCCTGTGGCCACTGGTGAATTCTCCAAATTTGTAGCCGCTGCACGTGTGTGCCGTCGCAGCCACTGTGTTCGTGTGTATGGCAGTATAGGAAGACCCTGAACTCCCTTCCTTCCATGGACATACCAAATCTATAGGTATTATGAAATAATTTTTGCTGAAAGAGAACTGTGGACTAGCTGAACAGCTCGCAGCACAATGAGAGATAAAAAAGTCACAAAGAGATGGGTAGGAGTGTCAGAGATGTAGTCTGTCTCCAAACCCTACCCCTGGCAGGAGTATCTCCCTGAGCATGAGGGGTGCCTACCTCACACTGGGCCTGAATGAAGAGATGAGGTCCTCAAAATATCTGGCTTTAGAAACCAGTGGGGCTGACATCCAGGGGGTCTGAGGCCTGTGGGGACCTGGGATACTTCCTTTGAGGGACTCAGGAGTAGACTTACTCATCCTGGGTCTCAGTGTAGTGAAGGCTACAGTTTGAGACGTGACTGTATGATATGTGAAGAAGGTTCACTTGCTAATCTTAAAGATCTTAACCATAAAGCATAGATGCATAAAAAATGAGAAAGAAATCTAAACATAACACTAAAGAGAGTCATAAAATCACAAGAGAAAAAAGCAATAGAAGAAAAAAGGAATAGAGGGAAACTACAGGATTGTAGAAATGAGGGAGCCATTGACAGGAGAGAGGTGAAGGCAAGTTCTAGGATGATAGCGCTAAAGCTATGCAGTGGGTCTGGAAGAGCATGCAGTCCAGAATGGAGAGAGAGTGAAAGAGGTCTCAGAGGGAGAGATTTCCAGGAAAACATATGCCATGGTGAGACTATCTGATGCTTTTGATCATGTGAAAAATAGTATTATGAAATGTTTTATGTGTTAGGTTTACACTTTTGAGGCAAATTAGATATAGGTTTTATGTATAGAAGCCTAAGTCAATGAAAAAGTGAAACCATTATACTGTTTTAGAAATAGTAAAAATACTACAGAAATGGAAACATAATCATATTATGCTACTTGGCTCAGCAACAAACAATAATTGAACAGCTATAATAAAGTATCTGCATTCAGGAATTTAACCAAAAACTGTTGTAAACATACACTAGGAAGATGGTGGGAATGGGAAGTGATTAGTAGTGTAAGGGAGAGGTTTAGTGTAAGAGAGAAAAAATATCTGCCGCAATTGGCAGTCAGTAGATCAAATAAGATCTTCACGACCCAGATAATCACGATAGTGTGATCACTCACCTAGAGCCAGACATCCTGGAATGTGAAGTCAAGTGGGCCTTAGAAAGCATCACTATGAACAAAGCTAGTGGAGGTGAAGGAATTCCAGTTGAACTATTTCAAATCCTGAAAGATGATGCTGTGAAAGTGCTGCAATCAATATGCCAGCAAATTTGGAAAACTCAGCAGTGGCCACAGGACTGGAAAAGGTCAGTTTTCATTCCAATCCCAAAGAAAGGCAATGCCAAAGAATGCACAATTGCACTCATCTCACATGCTAGTACAGTAATGCTCAAAATTCTCCAAGCCAGGCTTTAGCAGTATGTGAACTGTGAATTTCCAGATGTTCAAGCTGGTTTTAGAAAAGATAGGAACCAGAGATCAAATTGCCAACATCCAATGGATCATCAAAAAAGCAAGAGAGTTCCAGAAAAACATCTATTTCTGCTTATTGACCATGCCAAAGCCTTTGACTGTGTGGATCCCAATAAACTGTGAAAAATTCTGAAAGGGATGGGAATACCAGACCACTTGACTTGTCTCTTGAGAAATCTGTATGCAGGTCAGGAAGCAACAGTTAGAACTGGACATGGAACAACAGACTGGTTCCAAATAGGAAAAGGAGTATGTCAAGGCTGTATATTGTCACCCTGTTTATTTAACTTCTATGCAGAGTACATCATGAGAAACGCTGGGCTGGAGGAAGCACAGGCTGGAATCAAGATTGCCGGGAGAAATATCAATAACCTCTGATATGGAGATGACATCGCTCTTATGGTGGAAAGTGAAGAAGAACTAAAGAGCCTCTTGATGAAAGTGAAAGAGGAGAGTGAAAAAGTTGGCTTAAAGCTCAACATTCAGAAAATTAAGATCGTGGCATCTGGTCCCATCACTTCATGGGGAATAGACGGGGAAACAGGGGAAACAGTGTCAGACTTTATTTTTTTGGGGTTCCAAAATCACTGCAGATGATGATTGCAGCCATGAAATTAAAAGACGCTTACTCCTTGGAATGAACATTATGACCAACCTAGATAACATATTCAAAAGCAGAGACATTACTTTGCCAACAAAGGTCCATGTAGTCAAGGCTATGGTTTTTCCAGTAGTCATGTATGGATGTGAGAGTTGGACTGTGAAGAAAGCTGAGTGCCAAAGAATTGATGCTTTTGAACTATGGTTTTGGAGAAGACTCTTGAGAGTCCCTTGGACTGCAAGGAGATCCAGCCAGTCCATCCTAAAGGAGATCAGTCCTGAGTGTTCATTGGAAGGACTGATGTTGAAGCTGAAACTCCAGTACTTTGGCCACCTCATGCAAGGAGTAGCCTCATTTGCAAAGACCCTGATGCTGGGAAAGATTGGGGGCAGGAGGAGAAGGAGACGACAGAGGATAAGATGGTTGGATGGCATCCCTGACTTGATGGCCATGGGTTTGGGTGGACTCTAGGAGGTGGTGATGGACAGGGAGGCCTGGCATGCTGTGATTCATGGGGTCACAAAGAGTCAGACACGACTGAGCGACTGAACTGAACTGAGATGATTAATAACCCTATTAATTAGAAGTATAGAAGAAGAAGCAGAAGTCAGAAAAAAATAGCTGAGACATTTTTGCAAATATTTGTGTTAGGAAGTAAGACTAGGTTGGAGGTGTGCAGTGGTAGATTCTAGTTTTCACTGTGTTTTCTGAACCTACCTGACTTTTCAAGCGATATATTTGAATTACTTTGATAAAATTAAACACCAGTGACTTTTAAGAGAGCATTTGCTAGTGAGGGGCAAAGCTAGTATGGGCAAAAGAAAACTAAGATCATTTACTTGTATTTCTAGGTAGGCATATCTCCAGAAGTAAGAGCACTTAGTCTGCTCTAAGCTCTTTTCACATCAGGGCCCTTGTGGTCTGCCTTAGACTTGGAAATGGTCTTCAAATTCTGCACACTTGTCACTCTACCATATCATCTCAAAATCATTTGGAACATCAGTTGATGTAAAAACAACTTGACTTCAATTATTTCCTTGAAAGGATTTTCCTTTTCTACTCTTCTTGGCAATGAAGTCTGGACTGTGCGCTTTCCCAGAACTGGCTTGGTGGTACGCAGTCCACCCAGTCAACAAAATTAAACATAAAAGTGTTTCTCATGTTTCAAGACCTAGTCTTTGCTCTGACAGCTTGTTGATACCGCACCACTGGATTGATAACACTTAAGTGTCTGGCTTTGATTGTGGTAAAATGCAATCAGCTGTTGACATAGAAAATATGAAGAAAAATCCAGAGGGCAGATTTAGAGTATATTTATGTGTGGGGTTGGTTTGGAGGATGGAGTGGGAGGAAAAGAATTTGAGAGGAGACAATGGAGAGAGACTTGAGGACACAAGTGTATAAGCTCTGCAGCCTCCAGTGTTTGTCTGACAGCCCTAACCTTGGAGCAGGCTTCTTCGAAACCTCTTTATACTTATGATAATGGCAAAATAAAAAGAAAAGCATATCATTGTTTTTGACTTAGATTCTTATCCACAGTGGAGAATGTGATAGCTTATTTGCAAATCATTTGTTCTCATCTGAAGGGGTTCCCATTGTTAATGCTTCCCAAGCTGAAACTGAATACTCTGGGATTTTACCCACTGCCACTGGCCCAGCTGCAGGGAGAAGCATTGACTTAGCTTCCAGACCCCAAGGCAAATGTTCTAGGAAAGCCTGCTTAGGTGCATTTTAAGATCCTCTCAGTTATCACTTCTCTTTCTCCTCAGCCCTTCATGGTAGAATTCAGAATAGGTTGGAGCTCTGCTCCATTTTATGCCCAATAATTTAATGGAGGTTAAAGTGCAGTTAATAAAGGTAAATGACTAGGGAAGTAATAGCCAGGCCAAATTCTCCCAACTTCATCAGCAAAGGGGAATTTGCAAGATATTTTAACAGCTGAATAGTCTAAGTCAACTTCTGGTGGGTATGAGTGATTTCAGAAAGGATGTCTCATGGCCATTAAGAATTAAGGAAACCAATTAATCATGTGGTATTATTTAATTCGTGACCATCTTGAAAGTTTTCTTTGTAATCTGGGTTGCAACCATTCACATGACAATTTGATTTTAAAGAGTTAGCATTCCACTAGTCAATTTTCTTTCAATTCTTATTTTTATACTCCTGACAAGTGAATACACTTAGTTGAGGAAAATTAAGTATTTGTGTAATTATGTGTTTTGTTATTCCTCATGGTCGATGACAGCATTTCAGGTCTTCTAAAATTACATCATCTAAGAAGAACTAATAATATGTTCTAGTCTCCATTCATTTTCTTAATAGCCACAGGCTACTCTACATCACCACTCAGATTTCTTCAAGTACTAATGGCATTTGCTGCCTAATGATCTGTGATGCTAGAGCTGAGCTAATGACAAGGTGAAGAGCATTTGTCAAAATACAGTGTCAAAAAAGACATTGTATATTGTTACAGTGGTATATAAGCCTTAAGGTTTCAAATATTTTTCCCCAATTACTTTAAATATTTTAGTAATAATATAGCCAAGTTTTGTAATACACTTCTATGCTTTCTATAAAATAAATACATGTATATATGTATATGGACTTCCCAGGTGGTGCTAGTGGTCAAGAACCCACCTGCCAATGCAGAAAATGTAAGACATTCAGGTTCTGTCCCTGGATCAGGAAAACTCCCTGGAGGAGGACATAACCCACTCCGGTATTCTCGCCTGGAGAATCTCGTGGACAGAGGAGCCTGGTGGTCTACAGTCCATGAGGTCACAAACAGTTGGATGTGGACATGACTGAAGCAATTTAGCTTGCATGCATATATGTATAAACATGGGTAGGAGGGAGTGAGTGGGTTTCAGCCCTGAAAACATTGGTGGAAAGGTATATTAAATTGGTGATGTACAAAAGTCATTTTATATTCCCCTTCTTACTCTCTCCCTTTGTCCCTCACTCTCTCTAAATATGTATGTATGCCTGTGCACACATATGCATTAATAGTGTATATAAATATGTGTATATAAATACATACACATACACTCCCACATGACTATTCCCTCTATTATGTCTCACACTATGTATGTCTGATAAAATGCAAAGAGAGAAATAAGGCTGGGAAACAATAGGGTCAAACACTAAAATTGAAAACTCCCTTTTTCTCTCATCAGAACATTGTCAATCTTTTATCTTCCAGGACAAATTCATTTTGGTTTTCCCTAAAGTAAAAATGAATGGTTATCTATAATTCTTTTCATATTGAACTCAAAGTTCTTCCCTCCTTGGCCTTATCTGGTTTCAACTGCTCTTTAGAATGAACATTGTAATTTTTTTAGTCCACAAATACAGACAAAGCTCCTACTCTTCTGATTTGCCCTAGGGCAATGTGGTCTAAGTCTCAGAGCAGTGCTGTAATGTATTTGTATGAAAAAGAGCATCCTTGAGTGAGTCACTCTACCTCCCACAGACCAGTGAGTCGCGCATGTAGTTTCAGAGCCCTGGTCAGAGAGGCCAAATTGAGCTCACTGTGAACCCTGAAAACAACATCAGTGCCTGGGGTTATTTTAAACTTCAGCATTTTAGTGTCCATTCTTTTTCACTACCATGAGTAATTTAATGAGGGTTAGTTTTAATAGACTAAGATATTAAAGAGTCTTTTGTATTTATGAATGAATTATTTAAAATATACTCCATCTTTAAAGCAAGTAATTATCTTTTTTCTAAAGACAATTTCTAAAAACAGAGATTTAAAGATTTAAGTGTATATTTTAACTTTTTGAATCTATAATGAGTACCATTCTGGAAACAAATAATTATTTCCGAAAAGAAAATATAATAAGCAAAACAAGCATGTTATTTATAAAGTTTTTTTTTTTTAATTTACCCATTTGTTAAGAATTCTTTCCACAAGAATATTTACACTCTTGATGAATGGAGTATCAAACCCAATTTCAAGTTGTAGATTGTCCCTAAAACATGTATTTGGTTTAATGGTCTATTAACACTTACTTCTAACAGTAGTTAATGTTTTCATTAAAAGTATGCATCACTGTATTTTTTCATCAATACAAATTGGAACAGTATTTTATATTAACATAAAGATAACCATTTTGAGTTTCTGTTATATGCAAGGTGCTCTATTATTTATTTAGGTTTCAAAAAGCAAAGACTATTATACCTATGGGGCTTCCCTGTTGGCTCAGCAGGTAAAAAAAATCCTCCTGCAATGCAGGAGACACAGGAAATGAGTATTTGATCCCTCGGTCGAGAAGATCCCCTGGAGAAGGAAATGGCAATCCACTTCAGTATTCTTGCCTGGAAAATCCCATGGACAGAGGAGCCTGGCGTGCCATAGTCTATAGGGTCACAAAGAGTTGGACATAACTAAGCATGCAGGCATAGCCATTATACCTATGACAGTGTTAGTCACTCAATCATGTCAGACTCTTTGTGACCCTGTGGACTGTAGCCCATCTAGCTCATCTGTTCAGGGAATTCTCCAGCAAGAATATTGGAGTGGGTATTCACTTCTCCAGGATATCTTCCCAACCCAGGAATTGAACCCCGGTCTCCTGATTGCAGGCAGATTCTTTACTGGCTGAGCCACCAGGGAAGCTGCATTATACCTATAGTGGCATTTTAAAATAACTAACTCTTAAAGAGTGTTGATGTTATAACTTGGTCCCTTGAGAGTCCAGAAAAGTAAGAGCTAATTATGTTTGTTTGTTTTTGAAAAACGCAGAATGTTTCAGGAAGTGGTAATAGAATGACTAAAGTATGGAAGAAAAAAAAAGAGTTGTTGTGGAATGCATGCACACATGCATGAATGATTATATTCCCCTCAAATTCATATGTTGAAACCCTAACCCTGTAATGTGATGGTTAGGAGGTGGGCCTTTGGGAGGTGGTTAGGTTTAGATGAGGTGGTGATGGCAGGACACGGTGGTAGTGTAATCTTATGAGAGGAGGAGACACCAGAGTTCTTCTCTCCACCATGTAGGATACAGCAAAAATGCAGTTGTCTGCAGGCCAAGAAGAGGGCCCTCACCAAGAACTAAATGTGGCTACACCTTGATCTTGAACTTTCTGGCCTCTAGAACTGTGGGAAATGTGTCTGTTGTTTAAGCCATCTAGTCTATCAGTTCAGTTCAGTTCAGTCGCTCAGTCATGCTCAACTCTTTGCAACCCCATGGACTGCAGCACGCCAGGCTTCCCTGTCCATTACCAACTCCTGGAGCTTACTCAAACTCATGTCCATTGAGTCAGTGATATCATCCAACCATCTCATCCTGTCGTCCCCTTCTCCTCCCACTTTCAATCTTTCCCAGAATCAGGGTCTTTTCCAATAAGTCAGCTCTTTGCATCAGGTGGCCAAAGTATTGGAGTTTCAGCTTCAGCATCAGTCCTTTCAACGAATATTCAGGACTAATTTCCTTAAGGAATCACACTGGTTGGATCTCCTTGCAATCTAAGGGACTCTCAAGAGTCTTCTCCAACACCACAGTTCAAAAGCATCAGTTCTTCGCACTCAGCTTTCTTTACAGTCCAGTTCTGACATCCATACATGACTGCTGGAAAAACCAAAGCTTTGACTAGAAGGACCTTTGTTGGCAAAGTAATGTCTCTGCTTTTGAATATGCTGTCTAGGTTGGTCACAGCTTTTCTTCCAAGGAGTAAGCATCTTTTAATTTCATGGCTGCAGTCACCATCTGCAGTAATTTTGGGGCCCCCCAAAGTCTCTCACTGTTTCCATTGTTTCCCCATCTATTTGCCATGAAGAGATGGGACCAGATGCCATGATCTTAGTTTTCTTTTCTTTTTTTTTTTTATTTTTAAACTTTACATAATTGTATTAGTTTTGCCAAATATCAAAATGAATCCGCCACAGGTATACATGTGCTCCCCATCCTGAACCCTCCTCCCTCCTCCCTCCCCATACCATCCCTCTGGGTCGTCCCAGTGCACTAGCCCCAAGCATCCAGTATCGTGCATTGAACCTGGACTGGCATCTCGTTTCATACATGATATTTTACATGTTTCAATGCCATTCTCCCAGATCTTCCCACCCTCTCCCTCTCCCACAGAGTCCATAAGATTGTTCCATACATCAGTGTCTCTTTTGCTGTCTCGTACACAGGGTTATTGTTATCATCTTTCTAAATTCCATATACATGCGTTAGTATACTGTATTAGTTTTCTGAATGTTGAGCTTTAAGCCAACTTTTTCACTCTCCTCTTTCACTTTCATCAAAAGGCTCTTTAGTTTTACGCTTTCTGCCATAAGGGTGGTGTCATCTGCATATCTGAGGTTAATATCATTAAATAATGATATTTCTCCTGGTAATCTTGACTCCAACTTGTGCTTCATCCAGTCCAGCATTTCTCATGATGTACTCTGTATGTAAGTTAAATAAGCAGGGTGACAATATACAGCCTTGATGTACTCCTTTCCCAATTTAGAACCAGTCTGTTGTTCCATGTCCAGTTCTAACTGTTGCTTCCTGACCTGCATACAGATTTCTCAGGAGGCAAATAAGGTGGTCTGGTATTCCCATCTCTTTCAGAATTTTCCACAGTTTGTTGTGATCCACATAGTCAAAAGCTTTGGCATAGTCAATAAAGCTATACATATAATAAGCTAGTCTATAGTATTTTGTATAGCAGCCTAATCTAAGACAGGAGAGAGGAAACAGGTTTGACCCAAGAAGATAGTTTAAATTGAGGATTGTATTACTTGTCCATTGCTGTGTAATAATATTAGCACAAGCATGGTGGGTTAAGACACATGCATTTTTATCTCACAGTTTCCTGGGGATTCAGATTTGAGGCACAGCTTAGATGATACCTCTGCTTAAGATATCTCGCAAATGCTGTAATCTCTGCTGACTGGGATTGGGGGTTTTATCTGAGGCTTAATTGAGGAAGGAGCCAGTGCTATGCTCAGAGGATTACTGGCAGCATTTCAGTCCTTGTGGGCTGTCAGATGGAAGGCCTTCATTTTTTGTTGGCGGTAATGCCCAGCTCTTTGCCTTGTGGACTTTCTAAACATGGCTTCTTGCTTCCTCAAGCCAGGAATGAAGGGAGAGTCTCCTAGTAGGAAGGACATTACAACTTGATGTAATGTGATCATGTACATGTAAACCTGTATGGGCTTCCCTGGTGGCTCAGCGGAAAAGAATCTGCCTGGCAATGCAGAAGACATGGGTTTGATCCCTAGGTCAGGAAGATCCCCTGGAGATGGAAATGGCAACCTGATCCAGTATTCTTGCCTGGGAAATCCCATGGACAGAGGAGCCAGGTGGGCTACAGTCCATGGGGTTGTAAAAGAGTCGGACATGACTTAGTGACTAAGACAACAAACAGCAACAGTCCTGTACATCATGTCAGCTTTGCTGTAATCTGTTGGTAAGGCACAAATTACAGATCCCATCTACACTCACAGGGAAAGATTACACATGGCTGTAAATACAGGTGTAAATTACACAGGGCAATAATCAAGAGAGTCACGTGAGGGTCTTTTCACCACAAGGAACAAAGCCGAAAAAAAATCAGGAAATAAAAAAGGGTCCTTGTTTAATGAAGATATGGATAAATGTAAATGATTATCTTCATTGTGAGTAAAAAAAAAAAAATCTAATTTCTTATGTCTTACTGATTGAATTTCCAACTTGAACTTTCCATTGTGATATACAGGTTATTGACAGTACCCTGAATTTAGGAATAGATTCTGTCCAACTCTGTGTAGGCTGTTTGATAAGCAGTATTAATAAATATTTTCCCTTCCCTTGTAGATTGTATGTGGTGCAGCCATGAGATGTTCAGCTTAATGAAGAGGAAATGTGGTGAGGTTTTTGGAGAGGATCTGGTTACTGGAGGGGAGAAGATCCATTTGGGGAAGAATTTACCACACTTGCATCTAGCAGTTTGATAGAGAAGAGGCCATATTTGGGCAGAGAATAATGAACAGATTACAGAAATTAGAGCAGGGGAGTGGCAGAACCAAGAGGTCAAATCAAGCAGCTTGACCGCAAAGCCTGCTGTCTTTAACTCTCCGCATCTCCACCCAGGGTCTCTGAAGTGTCTGGGTTCTCAGTGGAAGGGAAATCTCAGAGGTCATTCGGTCCCAGCTCCTCAGCTTCAGATAAGGAAATTGAGGGGTTAATGAGGATTAAGTATTAGCCTCGAGTCATGAAATGGTCTTCCCAAAAATTAGAGCAAAAATCAAAGTACTGGTTTGAAACTTTCTTGGATTTTAATTCTTATTTTATGGGAGGAGGGCCCTCAGAATAGCATTGACTGTCTCTTATGGTTTCTAAAGAAGAGGTTGAAAAGAACTGAGTATCTGAAGAATTCCTTCAGTCCTCTTCTGCTTGGGGTCTTAGGATATAAAGTAATTCCATTAAATCAATGTTGTAATAGCAGCAGCAGCATGTCCCTGGAAAGAAGGGATACATACCAAGCATATCATTCCTCAGCCTTTTTTTTCTTCTTCATTCCTCTACCTCTTCAGGACAAATCTAATGTGAGGCTTTTGAAAGTGACATGGGATGAGGGCTGGGGAGAAGCTTAACTAAATCTAATCAAACTTCATTGTCTACTAACTTCAAAGGGAAGCCAAGTATGAAGGACACGTGTGAAGAATCAGCAGGCAAGAGGCTGTAAGATATCTTATGACAGTTTGCTTGAGTATGTTGCACTTCTAAGTGTTAGGAGCATTTAATCAAGCCAGAAGAAGCCTTGAGAGAAAAATAGGTACTACTACTAGAATCTAAAGAGGTTCAGGTATGTTAGTAGTAATCAAAGCAGGTTGATCGGTTATCTGAAAACTCGGTGCAAAGTGTTGGATACTCAAAACAACAATCTGATTACGTCTTTCTTGGTTGGAACCAATTGATTACTGTCTCATTACTGTTCATGTCCAATCAATCAACAGGATGACAGGTTTGGGAACAAAGACAGATACCGAACAGAAGATGAAAAGCTAATGTGGAGAACATGCATTTGAATTTTCGTGCAGCTGTTTGCTATGTAATCTTCCTTTCATTCACAATTAGTTCACATCTATGTCCCTATAGATACTCTAACCATTAATCCCAGTGGTCTCAAGTTCTTTAAATGTACACACTGAGACCCAGGAAGGTGAAGTGACTGAACTTGGCCACAGGTCTAGGTGGCTACAAAGCCAGAGTGTTAGCCCAGGTCTTCAACACTTTGCACATTTTGTCAAGACTCAGTTTCCAATCCGGTTCATCGATGTTGATTTAACAAAGGAAAAAAAAAAGTTAAAATAAGATTATCACATACACCTAAGGAGAGGAATGAACTTTAGTGATTATTTCATTTCCACTGAGGCATTGATTTTTAGCTTTGAAATGCTGTAACTTTTCTAAAATTTAGGGGGCTGACTAGATGCTGAAAGACTTACTTATTGCCTAAAATCTATTTAGAAATCCTTAGATGAAAAGGCGCTACATAAAATTATTCTTATGACAGAGTGACTGTGTGGAGCTGGTTTTGTGTTTGGCTAGGATGCGTCTCACCTGGTTAGCCGGCAGCCAGGTTCTTTGGGGAGATGATGTATGCCTGTTGTAATAACAGGGCCAGAGAGAGGGAGGCACTGGCACCAAGGCTTCTTAGAAAAAGCCCCAGGGTAAGCCCAACCCAGCCTCTCCTCCCACTAATTGTAAGTTTTATTATTATTATTATTTTACCTTTTATGTTTTAAGGTCAACATCTTCATATTTTAAGGTTATAAGAACTTATGGGGTCACAGCACTTTATAGTTAATGAAACGTTCATATAGGTTATTCCTCTGGAGAGTCTTGAAGTCTGTAAGATATGTAGGTAGATATCACTATCCTCTTTGGATGTATAAGCACAGACGATTATTAGAATCATACTGTCAGAAAATGACATTCTGTACCAGAACAAGGCTGCTTCCCTAGCTGAGCTTCAACCTTAGCAGAGGTAACATTGATGTCATCTCTCCCAGGCGTGCTGGGGCATCACTGCTGAGTGGGAGGTTGGCAGCTCTGGCAGGATTACCGAGAGGGATTCAGGTTATCCTAGTCAGAAGTGCCAGGAAGTTACATCTCTGCCTTTGGTTTTATCACTGTGGGTTAGGAGGTTTTGTGGAAGAGTTGCCTCATTCCTCTGGGCTTCAGGTCCATGCCTTACGTCATCTAGGTGACTGTGCACTGGAGTAGAGGGAGACAGACACCAAGGCTGCTTCCCAAGGCTGCTGTGGAAAGTCGTGCAGGCTGTGTACTACCCAACTTTAGGGGCGCCATTCAAATCAAAGATGTTATAGATGCTCACATTGACTATGATACTGTTCCAACAGAGAGAAGGAAAGTTGGGGAAAAGGTGTTTTTCTAATTTATACAAAAGTTGAAGGCAACTAGGGCTCTAAATCAGGGCAGATTTATGGAAAAAGATGAGAAATAAGCAAAGAAAAAAAAAGTTATTAGACTTTTATTCACAGCCAATTAATCTAGAAGGCAATTTATGAGAATACACCCCAATTTATATTTAAGAGCAAAAAGAAAATCAGTAAATTCTACATATTATAGGTGTCTCATCAGATAACACTGTGAGTATAGAAACTTCAGACAGCAGGCCTGATTTTCAAAGAATTAGGTTTAATTAGAAAATAAATCTACAAAACTTCAAGCATCAAGCAATTTAGGAAAAGATGAATTTTTTTCTACCTTATTTCACAGGTGACTGAGAGATCTAAAGATTCTAGGTCATTCTAGGTCTAAGAATTTGCCCAAAGTATTATTTTCATTTTTCCCTAGCTCTTTTTGAGACTATTCTCATACTCAGTACTTCCTCAATTTATATCACAGTGAAAGATGAATCAGTTCTAAGGAGCAAAGGTTTAAAATATTTTACTTAGCTTGGATGGGATTTGATTGAACTCAAGCTTGACTAACAGGAGTTTGAAGTTAAAAACTGAGTGCAGTTATACGTCAGTAAACCAAGGAGAGCCCAAAGGAACCGGAAGTGAGAGTATCAAAGAAGTAAAATAATGCGTTCTGCATGTTGAATGCAACAGTAAATAAATGCAACAAAATAGCAACCATTATGCATTTTTCCAAAATTCTATAAAATTCCTATTTTCTAATTTTATTTCCAATCAGTTTCTTATATTGCATGGAAAGAATTGCAGGTGTTTCTCAAAGAATTTGTAATAGCTCTCTCTTTTTTTTTTATAACTACGTAAATAAAAATTAATCTCTGGCTTCAGTTGTTCAACAAAACCTCTTGGTGAGGTCCCTCAAGCAAAATCTACTATCTTTCTCTTTCTTTTCAAAGTCTTGATGTTGTTCTAACAGTACTGGCCACCTTCTCATCTTGGGTCCTCTTGATTTCTAAGCGTATGTGCACCTTTCACCATCCTCTCACTTATTTCTCCTTTTGTTCACACTTTTCTGGACTCTGCTATTTCCCCATCTTATATTCTGCAAAAATATGTGTACATATTTTGGCATGTGCTTTCTGAGCATCTTTATATTGACATTTCTCCAGGTTTCTTTTTTGAACTCTTTTCCCGTCCCTACATTGTTGGTCATATCACTGTATTGTTTTGCTTGACTGGCCTACATCAGTTTACCATCCATCTCATGTTTCTTTCCCTTAAATATTTCTAAAGTCCACTCTTGACATCTTTTCATTCTATAGTCACAGAGCCTCCAGCTTGCTGCCTTTAGCAACCCGTTTGCTAATTTCCTTGTCTTTAGTCTATCTTCACCTGAACAGCTGCATTCACACAAAGAATATCATTTTCTTTTCTTCTAGTAACTTCCAATAAACTGTCACATCAAATTTATGTATCCTCTCAAGCAATTCTGGTCTTTCCATGGCCCTCTTCCCTCTAATCTCACTGCCCTCTGCTCTCTGTAAGGAATTATATAACATGGTTCACCCAAAATATTCTTGCTTTGTTCCTGTTACTCTAGAGCAATTATTAATTATGTCTTCTTACTCTCTGGTGATTGCAGCCATGAAATTAAAAGACGCTTACTCCTTGGAAGGAACGTTATTCCAACCTAGATAGCATATTCAAAAGCAGAGACATTACTTTGCCAAAAAGGTCTGTCTAGTCAAGGCTATGGTTTTTCCAGTGATCATGTATGGATGTGAGAGTTGGACTATAAAGAAAGCTGAGCGCCGAAGAATTGATGCTTTTGAACTGTGGTGTCAGAGAAGACTCTTGAGAGTCCCTTGGACTGCAAGGAGATCCAACCAGTCCATCCTAAAGGAGATCATTGGATGTTGATCTGGAGATGAACTGGGTGTTCATTGGAGGAACTGATGTTGAAGCTGAAACTCCAATACTTTGGGCACCTGATGTGAAGAGCTGTCTCATTTGAAGAGACCCTGATGCTGGGAAAGATTGAGGGCGGGAGGAGAAGGGGATGACAGAGGATGAGATGGTTGGATGCCATCACCGATTCAATGGACATGGGTTTGGGTGGACTCCAGGAGTTGGTGATGGACAAGGAGGCCTGGAGTGCTGTGCTTCATGGGGTTGCAAAGAGTCAGACATGACTGAGTGACTGAACTGAACTGAACTCAAAATTGTCCTCTTTAGATATTAAATTATAAGGTTATCCTATCTTAATGGGACCTTGGTCATGACTGTGTCTACTACACAAATATACTTTGCAATTCTCTGTATTTGAGTTGTCCTTATGCTTTTCAGTAATGATATATAAGTCTTTGTGAAGTTTTTTTTCCACCTCATGTTCTTATCATGACTCACATTTATCAAAATGCGCTCAAGATTGCATGCAGTAAAGACTTTTCATTCTCTCTTCTAGATTCTCCCCAGAAACCCTTATATATTTCATCTCCTATTTGTTGTTATTGTTCAGTTGCTTAGTCATGTCTGGCTGTGCAACCCCATGGACTGCAGCACACCAGGCTTCACCGTCCTTCACTATCTCCCAGAGTTTGCTCAAACTCATGTCCATTGAGTCAGTGATGGCATCCAAACATCTCGTCTTCTGTCATCCCCTTCTCCTGCCCTCAATCTTTCCCAGCATCAGGGGCTTTTCCAATGAGTTGGCTCTTTGGCCAAAATATTGGAGCTTCAAGTCAGCATCAGTCCTATATTCCAATTCATTAAGGCTTCACCCCTCATGTTCACAGAGAATGCCTGGAAGTTCTACTTTCTATTCTGATTAATGTGGCTATGTAGAACCAGGATCCATTTGTTTGGTATCATCTAGTGTTTTGTTCTTCACAACCAAGATAATCACGATGGTGTGATCACTCACCTAGAGCCAGACATCCTGGAATGTGAAGTCAAGTGGGCCTTAGAAAGCATCACTACGAACAAAGCTAGTGGAGGTGATGGAATTCCAGTTGAGCTACTTCAAATCCTGAAAGATGATGCTGTGAACATGCTGCACTTAATATGCCAGCAAATTTGGAAAACTCAGCAGTGGCCACAGGACTGGAAAAGGTTAGTTTTCATTCCAATCCCAAAGAAAGGCAATGCCAAAGAATGCTCAAACTACCGCACAATTGCACTCATCTGACACACTAGTAAAGTAATGCTCAAAATTCTCCAAGCCAGGCTTCAGCAATACATGAACCGTGAACTTGCAGATGTTCAAGCTGGTTTTAGAAAAGGCAGAGGAACCAGAGATCAAATTGCCAACATCTGTTGGATCATGGAAAAAGCAAGAGAGTTCCAGAAAAACATCTATTTCTGCTTTATTGACTATGCCAAAGCCTTTGACTGTGTGGATCATAATAAACTGGAAAATTCTGAAAGAATTGGGAATACCGGACCATCTGACCTGCCTCTTGAGAAACCTATATGCATGCAGGTCAGGAAGCAACAGTTAGAACTGGACATGGAACAACAGACTGGTTCCAAATAGGAAAAGGAGTACATCAAGGCTGTATATTGTCACCCTGTTTATTTAACTTATATGCAGAGTACATCATGAGAAACGCTGGGCTGGAAGAAAATAAGCTGGAATCAAGATGGCTGGGAGAAATATCAGTAACCTCAGATATGCAGGTGACACCACCCTTATGGCAGAAAGTGAAGAGGAACTAAAAAGCCTCTTGATGAAAGTGAAAGAGGAGAGTGAAAAAGTTGGCTTTAAAGCTCAACATTCAGAAAACGAAGATCATGGCATCCAGTCCCATCACTTTATGGGAAATAGATGGGGAAACTGGAAACAGTGGCAGACTTTATTTTTTTTGGGCTCCAAAATCACTGCAGATGGTGATTGCAGCCATGAGATTAAAAGACGCTTATTCCTTTAAAGGAAAGTTATGATCAACCTAGATAGTGTATTAAAATGCAGAGACATTACTTTGCCAACAAAGGTCCGTCTAGTCAAGGATATGGTTTTTCCAGTAGTCATGTATGGATCTGAGAGTTGGACTATAAAGAAAGCTGAGTGCTGAAGAATTGATGCTTCTGAACTGTGGTGTTGGAGAAGACTCTTGAGAGTCCCTTGGACTGCAAGGAGGTCCAACCAGTCCATTCTAAAGGAGATCAGCCCTGGGATTTCTTTGGAAGGAATGATGCTAAAGCTGAAACTTCAGTACTTTGGCCATCTCATGTGAAGAGTTGACTCATTGGAAAAGACTCTGATGCTGGGAGGGATTGGGGGCAGGAAGAGAAGGGGACGACAGAGGATGAGATGGCTGGATGGCATCACCGACTCTATGGACATGAGTTTGTGTAAACTCTTGGAGTTGGTGATGGACAGGGAGGCCTGGCGTGCTGTGATTCATGTGGTCGCAAAGAGTCAGACATGACTGACTGACTGAACTGAACTGAACTGAACTGAATGGTACAAATATTTACGGGTCATTTTCGATCCATATCTTAATTTGTAATGTTACCTGGCATATTTCTGTATGAAATAATATAGATTATATTTCTATAATTATTATATTATAGATCTGAGCTCTCTTATTTCATTTCCTCTGGAAAGGAATTCTGCATCTTTTATAATATCCCACCTAGAAAGATTTTACAAAGAAAACTGCAGTTTTTCCATTTCTAATAAATAAAGAATGTTAAAGTTTTTACTTATACAAGTGGTCCCTGACTTAACTATGGTCTGACTTTACAATGGTGTAAATGTTATTTGCATTCAGTAGAAATTATACTTCAAATTTTGAAATTTTGATCTTTTCCTGATTAGTGATATGCACTAGATATTCTTACAATATTGGGCAATAGCAGTGAGCTGCTGCTGCCAGTCAGCCACATAATCAAGAGGGTGAGCAACCCACACACTTACAACCATTCTGAACCCATATAGTCATTCTGTTTTTTTACTTTCGGTACAGTATTAAACACATTACATGAGATATTTAACACTTTATTATAAAATAGGCTTTGTGTTAGATGATTATTGCCCAGCTATAGGCTAATTAATGTAAGTGTTCTGAGCATGTTTAAGGTAGGCTAGGCTAAGCAATGATGTTGGGCTAATTAGATGGATTAAATGCATTTTTGATTTATGATATTTTCAGCTTGTGATAAGTTTATCAGAACCTAACCTCTTTGTAAGTGGAGGAAGACCTGTACAAAATTTAGGGATTTTAGCATGTTTAATTTTTGCACATTGATCTAAGGTCAAAGATGATCTGGAAGTGTTCTTGCTTCCCTCTTGGGTTCTTGCCTTTAAAAAACAGCATGTTGGCAAGTATTCAGGTAGGATCATACAGATTTATCATTATCTACAAAGTGTTTCAGTGGAATTCAGGACAAATGTTAGTCAGTATTAGGGAGAGACAGACGACAGAAATCAAGTTTCTGTCTCTTTTCTTGTTCCTAAAGGAATGTTGGGCTTTATCAGAGTTGCTGAAAGAAAACAGCTGAGAATTGAGCACAATGAATGAATTTCCCTACGTCCTTCAATAAATGGTAGTTGGTGAAAAGGAATGTAAACATTCTTACAGTAAAAGAAGTTCAAAAAGAACCCTAAATCCTTAAAATTAATAAACCAGTAAACCAAAACTTAAAATTGTGCAACTATTTGCATCACGATAAGCAAAGAATTTCAGGTATCTTTTTGAAGAACAACAGTGTATTAAAAACTAAAACAGTGTTAAATACTATACAATAGAAAAAATATTGAAGGCACCAAATAAAAGAAAGTAAATATAAGCTTCTGTTGACAGAGAGTGATTTTAAGAGTGATGATTCAAGTTGTTGACTTCCTTTCTTTCCTGACCCCTTACCCAGAACTTACCCATTTTTTCCTTAAGCTTATCTTGTACCTTTCACCTTTCCCTGTTACCAGGGCATTTCAGAAAGCTTCCTTTACTGTTACTTATTCCTTACATGCTGCAGCTGTGGTTACATGTTTTTCAGTTGTTAGCACCTTGCACTGATCTCTTAGCATCCCACTTCTGTTTTTTGTTTATTTTTAAAATAAAGTTACCCTTCACTTTACTAAGACGATATTACTGATTAGCCAGCAATATTAGATATTTCAGGTTGTTTTCTGAAAGTGATGATGGATTTATATTGCCCACTTGTATTTTTCCAACATGGTTCCCTGGCAACTATGGGCATTCATTTAAGTAAGGGTTTTTCATGGTAGGGGTTGCAGTTTAGGGTCATAAATAGAACTGTGCCTCTTATATTATTCTGTGTATCAAAATTATGTAGGGAACTTAAAATCTTGAATCTAGGTCATATCATATACCAATTAAATTCAAATTTCTGGGTGAAGGAACTTGAGATCTGGTTCTTGTTTAATCTATGTTCATGAGGGACTTGGGTGTGTAATTTTGTTTTCTTATCTTTTTTTTTTAAAAGAACAGCCTTTTTGGTTATCTTTAACAAACAATGAGTTTTACCATATATGTTCACCTGTGAAACCATCACTACAGTCAAGATAATGAATATAATCCTATGATTCCTCACGCACTGGTGTAAACTCTTCCTTCTCCTGCCCCTCCCCTGCCATTCCCAGGCACCTGCCAGTCTGCTTTCTGTCACTATAGTATGCATTTTCTGTAATTCTGTAGAATAGAATCATACAGTACATACTCTGTAAGGTCTGGTTTTTTTAATTTTTTACCAGAGAGAAATCGTATGTATCAATGGCTTCTTTTCTTTTTTTTTAATTGCTGATTAGTACTCCATTGTATGGAAAAACCATAATTTGCTTATCAGTTCATGTATTGATGGGCATCTGAGTTGTAGCTATTACAACAAAGCTCCTATAAACATTCGTGTACAAGTCTTTGTGTAGAAGTAGGCTCTCATTTTTCTTGTATAAATGTCTAAGAGTAAATTGATTGGATCATATGATAGCAGATGTTTTTTAAGAATCTGACAAACTGTTTTTCAAAATGGCTGTATCATTTTGCATTTGTACTAGCAGTATAAGATTTCTAGTTCCTTCACATCCTTGCTAACAATTGATATGGTCACTCTTTTTAAATTTTTACTCATTTCTAATTGATCAATAGTGATGTCCCATTGTGGTTTTAATTTGTGCTTCCCTGGTGGCTCAGACAGTAAAGAATCTGCCTGCAATGCAGGAGACCCAGGTTTGAGTCCTGGGTCAGAAAGATCCCTGGAGAAAGCAATGGCAATCCACTCCAGTATTCTTGCCCGGAGAATCCCATGGACAGTGAAGCCTAGTGGACCACAGTCTGTGGTGTCACAAAGAGTCGGACACAACTGAGCTACTAAAAACACAGTGACTAATGATGTCAAGCATATTTTCATGTGCTTATTTGCTAATTATACATATATACTATTTCAACTTTTAGAAAATAAGGTAATTTTTCCATTTATTATTGAGTAGTAAGGATTTTTAAATGTGTTATAGATAAAAGTCTACTCTGAGGACTTGCCTTTTCAAATTTTTAACAGTATATTTTGAAGAACAGTTTTTAATTTTTATGAAGTCCATTTTATTGACTTTTCCTTTTGCGGTTTGTGCTTTTGCCAGATTCAAGGTCATTAAGATTTTCCTCGATATTCTAGTAGTTGCATAGTTTTAGCTCTTATATTTAGGTCTATAATTCATTTTTAATTAGTTGTGAGAAAAGGGTCAAGTTTTATTTATTTTTCCATATGGACATCTAATTGTGCCAAAGCCATTTGCTGAGAAAATTATCCTTTCCCCAGTTGGATTATCTTGGCATCTTTATTGAAAACAAACTGACTATATATGTGTGCATCTATTTCTGGACTCTATTCTGTTACACTGATCTATTTGCTTATTTTTATGTCAATTCCACACTGTTTTGATTACTATACTAAGACTAAATCTGGAAGTATAATTCCTCTATATTTATTCTTTTTTCAAAGATTTTTGACGATTCTGAGTCTTTTGAATTTTCATTGAAATCTGAGAGATTCTCAAATTTTACCAAGGAGGGAGGGAGCCTATTTTTATGGCATTATGTTGAACATATAGATCAAATTAAGATTTATGTTAGCTCTATTTGTTTTTTGGTAGATTCCATAGGATTTTCTATGTAGAAATTGTGTTCTCTTTGAATAGATAGTTTTACTTATTTCCATATTCTCCCAATATTGTTGCCTTTGTCTCTTTTTTCTTTTCTTATCACACTAGCAAGAATCTCAGGACAATGTTAAGTAGAAATAATGAGAGTAGACATCCTTGTCTTACTCCTCATCTCAGAGGAAAAGCTTTTTGTCTTTTACCATTTAAACATGATATTAACTGTTGTTTTTTTTTGTAGATGCATTATCTACAAAAAAAGGGAAAGTTTTCATTTAAAAATACTTTCCCTTTTGATATTTCTTTTGTATCATGGGTTATTTAGATGTATATTTGATTTCCAAATATTTGGGGATTTTCCAGATATTTTTGCTCTTAGTGGTTTCTCAGTTAATTACACTGTGGACATAAAACAGATTTTGTATGATTTGAATCCCTTTAAATTTATCTAGACTTACTTTATATAATCTGTGTTAGTAAGTGGTCCATGGACACTTAAAAAAAAAGAGAAGTGAACATATTCTGTGTTCAAGAATCTATGAGTGAGGGAACTAGGCATCAGTGTTTTTTCTTTAATGCTTTCCAGATGATTTTAATGTATAGCCAACTTTGAGAACAGATTAGACCAGGGGTTCTCAAATTTAGTATGTGTCAAAAATCACTAAAGTGACTGGCTAAAACACAGATGCTGAGTAATACAGAATTTCTGATCCAGTACTTCTGAAATAGAGTCCAAGAATTTGCATATCTAAAAATTTCCCCGGTGATACTGCTAATACTATTCTACAACAACATTTTAGGAATGACCGGACTAGATTCTTGATATTCAAAGTATAGACCGGAGACCAGCAACATAAGCATCATCAGTGTGCTTATTAGCAATGTTGAATCTCTGGTCCACTCTATATCTACTAATAGAAATTTGCATTTTGGTGAAATCCTCTGGTTATTCTTTTACACATTAAGTTTATGACTCAATGGACTAAGACACTGCTTCTTATTCTGATTCAGTAGGTTTCATCATGGGGCCTGAGATTCGGCATTGCTAATACGCACCCAGGAGATGTCAGTGTTGTTGGTCTGTAAGTCACACTTTGTGTGTGTGTGTGTTAGTTGCTTAGTCATGTCTGACTCTTTGCAACCCCGTAGACTGTAGCCCACCAGGCCCCTCTGTCCATGGGATTCTCCAGGCAAGAACACTAGAGTGGGTTGCCATTTCCTTCTCCAAAAGGAACTATAGAAAGAAAGAAAGTAAAGCCACTTAGTTGTGCCCGACTCTTTGTGACCCCATGGACTGTAGCCTACCAGGCTCCTCCATCCATGGAATTTTACAGGCAGGAGTACTGGAGTGGGTTGCTATTTCCTTCTCCAAGTCATACTTTAAGTAGTGTTAAATAAAAATCCAACTGAGTGAATTTTAAAGATCTCATTGGCTTTGTTGAACAAGGTATGGATTGGTCAGCATCCCATCTAGTGAGTAGAAAAGAGTTCTGCCACACTGTAGAAAAGAAAAGTCTCTTAAAGGTGGAAAAAGGGGTGGCAAAAAGACATTATTACCAAAGAACACATTGTTTCAGTGGCATTCTGGCAAAAATGAAAAACCTTAATCTAATAATCATAAAACAAAATGCTCCCAGATTGAGGAACATGCTACAAACCAACTGGTCAGTATTTCCTAAAAGTGTTAAGGTCATGAAAGACAAGGAAAGAATGGGAACTGTCACAGATTAGAGCCGAGGCTGAGGAGACACGACCGCTAAATACAATGTGGGATCCTAGACTGGATCCTGCAACACACAAAAATGGACATTACTGTAAAATTACTGGTAAATCTGATTCATATCCGTAGTTGGGTTGAAGGTTTTGTACCAATATTCATTTCTTAGTTTTGAAAATTATACTACAGTCTTGTAAGATGCTAACATTAGGGAAGGCTGTCCTACTTTTGCAACTTTTATGTAAGTCTAAATTTATTTCAAAATGAAAAGTTTAAAAAGTGTTTTAGGGACTTCCCTGTTGGTCCATATACAGGCTAAATGGGACAGGAAAATGGGGTATGCTATTTTTCTGGGTGGAAAGTGAGTTTTTGAAACGCCCAAACTCTTAGATGAATTTGTGATCTTTCCACTGGAACTTCTAATCTAAGAGTTAGTCAAGTTCTTCTGGTCTTCCTGGGAAAAAGATAATGCAAGGCAAGATAACTTCAGAGCAATGGAAAAACAATAATGATTTATGTATTGCAAAAGAGATAGAAAAGGATTTAATTGACCTCTGCATTGTCAGGAGCCTGATGACTCATTATCTTATAGTTAACAGAATGGAACTCTTTTTGGAAAATTTGTTTGAATGGATGTGTCAAAATACTAATCAAGCCATACCTTAGAACCAAATTCATTAGTTAAATTATTTGTAGAGACATCTCAGTCTCAGTGAAATGGCATCAAAACCATTTTAAAATCTTTAAATTTCATCTATGCCATCCAGGTGAAAATAGTCAAACTATATGTGGACAGCGCCCCTCCCCCATCCCCACCAAACAAAACCTAAACCAAAAATGTTGGCTTTAAACTAAATAACTAAATATTGTATTTTCAAATGCTTTTCAGGTCAAAGATTTTAAAGGGGAATGGAATTTCAGAAGTTTTCTTTTGCATGGTAGGCAGTTAGTATACAAAGAGGTAGATAGATTTTTTTCATTGTAATAGATGAATTGAATGTGGAAGTTTTAGGCATGTCCTCAAATTTTTCGACATTCTTCCCATGGAGATGTGAGATCCATGTCCTCTGCTGTGGAATCGGGGCTATCCATAGTAACTAGATTGTAAGCAACAGATTAGGGCTTCCCAGTGGTAAAGAATCTGCCTGCCAATGCAGGATGCTGCTGCTGCTAAGTCGCTTCAGTCACGTCCAACTCTGTGTGACCCCATAAACGGCAGCCCACCAGGTTCCCCCGTCCCTGGGATTCTCCAGGCAAGAACACTGGAGTGGGTTGCCATTTCCTTCTCCAATGCATGAAAGTGAAAAGTGAAAAGTGAAAGTGAAGTCGCTCAGTTGTGTCCGACTCCTAGCGACCCCATGGACTGCAGCCTACCAGGCTCCTCCGTCCATGGGATTTTCCAGGCAAGAGTACTGGAGTGGGGTGCCATTGCCTTCTCCGGCCAATGCAGGATACCCGTGTTCTATTCCTGGGTTGTGAAGATCCTCTGGAGAAGGAAATGGGTACCCACTCTAGTATTCTTGCTTGGGAAATCCCATGGACAGAGGAGCCTGGAGGGCCACAGTCCATGGAGATGCTAAGAGCTGGATACGACTGAGCATGCGTGCAAACAGTTGATTATGGTGGAGGTAACACTGGGGAACTTCTGAAGTTTGTTCAGAAAAAAGTCATGCAACTTCTTCCAATTTTCCTTGGGAAACTCACTCCAGGGGAAGTAGCTGCCATGTAATCCAACCCTGAGGCTGTCATGGAGGAGAGGCTATGTGCTGGCACTCTGATTGGCCCCGGCTCAATGCCCAGCAGCAGCCAGCTTCAGTTGCCAGCCCTGTGAGGAAGACATGTTGGATGGCCAGCCCTGTAGAGCCTTTCATTGATCCCGTCCCAGCTCACACCTCATTGTCACCTCCTGAGAGACCTCAACTGAGAACATTCTAGACACGCCCTTCCTACATCACTGATCCACAAAATACTACCCTCAATAAAGCAGTTATTTTAAGGTGATAAGTTTTGTAATGATTTCTGACACAGCACATGTAACTAGAAAAGTACGAGCACATTTATATGAAATCACTGATTTATTTATTCATTTATGTATTTCTGGAACAGATTTGTAAATTTGAAGGTCTTTACCAGTTAGAATCACACACAGTCCAAAAAAATGATTTACAGTACTGTCCGGGTTTTGTCCAATTTTAATTGTGTATTCTATATTTTCCATGCATTTATCTGAAAGTAGTCACTGATTAATTGTATTCTTAGTGGGGAGGATTCATGGTTTATGCTCAGAAGGGCAGCTGTTGCCAGGAAGGAAACAGGTTTCAACAGGCTGAAGACATAGGCCCCACTTTTTCTGGCTCCAGCCACCTGTTTCAACTGAGCTAAAATAGCCTGTATGCAGAGATTTTGGAAGTAGTCATTAGGAAAGAAAATAAACTATACTCATTTTGAAAACTCAATTTTATGGAGAGGAAAAAATTTGAAGGCCCAATTTAGGGTATAGATATGAAAGCAATTTACAAATGATTTAGGATTTCTTAGTGGAGAATTTCTTATCCAAATGGCAAAACATTTGGCACTGCTGATTGCAGCAAGAATATGAAGCTGCTTTGAGTGAGGAGCTTGGTGAGGGCTTATGATGTTGCATTGTTGAAAGTGATGTAGTCTGAGTGAGTCAGTATGCATATAGGGCTTATACAGCTTCGGTTCTCAGAGAGTAAGTCCTCTAAGCAAGGCACAGGATACAGTACTTCACACAAAATCAAATAAATTCACTGTTGTATGAAAACGTATCCATAACTAAGTTATTATAACTGTTATACCCTATGAATTTAGGAACCGTACTAATTTCCTGAAATTTTCAAACTCCTGCCTTTGTTATTTGTCCTTTTTTTTTTTCCCTTTAATTAAACTATTAGAAGCAGTAAATTATAAAGGTGAGAATCTGAGAAAGGAGAAGGAAGAGAGAAACTCAGGCATTTGCCTAAGAAAGAGAAAAAAATAAGGTGTGAGATAATATCAATTTAATTTTTAGTTAACAGATAAATGTTCTGAGGAGAATGTTAGTACTTTATATTATAAGATTTTATATTATAGTACTTCATATTATAAGATAGATTTCCTATCTTTTTTTTTGTAATGTTTCAAGTGTTTTGTCTTTCAAATCAGAATTCTTAAAGTTATGTAAATGATTTATTAAACAGGTGGGACCTGACAGGGTATAAAGGAAGAAAAAAACTTTTTTTCTCCTTCTATCTTTGAGAGTTCCCTTCCCAGGAGCCAAAGGCCCCATTGCCTTTGTAGTTGCTTTTAGGTGTTAGACTGTCTTTTTTTTTCCCCCTAGCTATGAACAAGATTAATTTAAAAAATTAAGCTGGCACTCAAGTCAGAGGGGTATCACTCACTTCTCCCTAACTAAGGCCTAACTCAGGCATGGCCTCTGCTTTCCCAGGCATCAGAGGAAAAATAAGCGACCCGCCTCCCCCGGCCCAGGGATTCTTGTGCACTAGTCCAGTTGTCAGTCCTTTTTATGGCAGATGCTCTGTGCTTACTTTTCTGCTGATGCACTGGTGAATTCTTTGGGGAGGCCCCTCTGCGGATGTCCACGCAGCAATTCTCTCACAGGTGAGGCTTCTTCTGGTTCAGTTCTCTGAAGCTTCCTCCTCTCCTGTTTCAGAGGTACACTCTGTGATGTCCTCCACGATATGGCCTGCCCTCTCTACTGGAATCCTTTGAAGATGCCTGGAGCCTGGCTACCTTCTGCAGCTTTCTCTTGGCCTAGAGGAAAACTTAGGAAGTGCAGGTTACCCCCGCGATTGCCCTCTCTCCTCGCCCTCTTTTCTAGTTTCCTCCAGACAGCCTCCCATCCTCAGTCTTCTCTGAGAGGCAGCCATTGGTATCTCTCTTCATATATACCCCCAAAGTTCTGGAGACAGTTGTCAACATGTCAGGTTTTCTCCAGTCCTCTCTCAAGGATAAGCAGCCAAGATTTTGCCTCTGAGCACATACCTAGTTGGAGGCTGAAGTACCCACTGCTTCTTAGAGAAGATAATTTCAGTGTCTAAGAGAGTTGCCCTCAGGGCCTTTTTCTTTTTGGGTGTGCATGTGTGCATGTGTGTACTTGATAGTGAAAGAAACCAGTTTGACCACCTCTTAGTTAAGTTGTGTGGGGATGTTTCTAGAACGTCTTTTGTAAATGCAAGAGGGGATAATAGTCAACTTTGGTCATTAGATTTGACGTTGAACTTCTGAAACAACAGGAAAAGCTTAATTTCATATCTTGTTACATTTGAACTTGGATGTACTCTAGTAGTGATAGATCATGAACAACACACCTGGAGGGCATTACTCAAATTCTTGCAATTATATTATTTCTACATAATTCAAGTCCATAGTGATCTGTACTTCCTTTTCTACGACCCTTTGACTGTTTGAATCCTGTGAGAGGCTTCAGTTTATCACTGTAAGAATATGTACCCCCCCTTTCCTGGTCTTGCACTTCCCTTTTTCCCCTAAATTCCTCCCTCCCTTTTTTCCTTCTTCATCTTCTCCCTTCTACCCTAATCTGTGCCCCATCTCTTTTTTCTCCAGTCTCTCTTTTCCTGATATTTTCTTCCAACAGCCACTGCAGTATTTCACAGTGAGATATAAATTATAAGTAGTTCAGAAAAGAGAAAGCAAGCTAGAGCGAAATATAATACGGAGCTAAGAACAAACCAAGTATAAAAACACATTCCATAAAAGCCTACATAGTACTTACAAAAGGACCATGAATCTGATACTAATTGGCATCCTAGCAGCCAAGAAAAAAACACTGCTTGATCAATTATATAACTTAGAGAGTCCTTGACATAAAAAGAGACTAATTGGACAGAAAAAAACCTTAACTATTGCTGGTAATAAGGACAGACAGGAATTTCTCCTGAGGGTGTAACGTTATGAACAAAAAAACCCAATAAACCACCTCTTAGTAGACACAAGAATATTTTGTGTGGGGCTATTTCATCCAGCAATTCTTGGTGTGAGCAGATGGCATCTTGCCAAAACTCTGGTTGGTAACAACAATTTGATGAGCGCTAGTCACTGCTTAGCCTCTTACAATGTGCTCCGTGGAAAAGTGTGCCTTACAAAGCTCAGGAGAGGAGAGAAGGCAATCAGTGTAGACAGCCTAGTTGGAGGAGAGGCCGACACTTACATCCCCATCTACATGGAATGTAAGCTGACGGAGCCATATTCCTCCCAGAGAGGAAGTGAATACTGCCTAGAAAATTCAGTTCCAGAGAAGATAAATTGTGCTAGCATGTTTTCATATACAGTCTTTAATTAGCATTAGCACACTAGGGCAGTAAACAATTCCCCAAGTCCAGTTGGTCTTCCTGTGGCGCAGAAAGGCCAGGTCCAGCCTAAAGCATACTGCGTGGTAACGTTCTAATTCTGGACCTGAAAGTGGTAGGAATAGACAACTACTGTTGCCCTACATTTGGGTCTAAAGAATATACTTTAAATTTAATAACATCAAGAAGACTTTCCAAGAAGTACTTTTTTCGATGGCAGCTGTTATACAAGAGTCAGTTTCTAAAATATTTTAGATGTTTTGTAAATCTCTGTAGGATGTCCCAGAGACCAGAATTCCTAAGGGCAGCATCTCCATCTGATATTTCAGATATGGTGGTGGTCTCTCTCTTCTTGGTGTTCTTGACCTGTTTCTTAGTCTTGGTTGCAAAAGACATTCTGACTCTTGGGCAGGATTTTTCAATACATCTGTGGAAAGGGACCAGGGTACCTACCCCCACCCCACCCCAATCTGTCATGGACTCATATTTTTATAAGTCCAATGCAAATGACTAGAAAAATGGTCATGCATTTGGATATTGTTGCCACAAAATGTCAAATTATTAAAAACATTTCTAATGTTTACTTTCATTTTCTGTGTTCAGCTCTTTGAGGGTTGGTAACAGTTTGCAGATGGGCTTATAGTATCTGGGCTCTACTTGAAGAAGCACAGCTCTAAGGTATTAATTAACCTGATGCCATTCAAAGTTGAATTCTAGCTGGTGTGTGATCAAGCTGAGATGCTGTTTGGCGTAACATCTTCTGACAGTTTTAACTCACTTTCTGTTCCTTTAGGAGGTATTTTGCTGACTTAGCAGATGAGAAGATGCCAACCAGCCACCTGGGCCAGTGCTGGCAATACAGTGGGTGGGGCTCAGTATTAAATGAAAATACAGGGCTCCTTATTCAGGAATTATTAAGAATTCCAAGACAGAAATGGCAGGGAATTAAGTTGCAGGGTCCTTCTGAGGGTAGCAAGTGGTCTGTGCAATTGCCAAGGTCACACACCTATGATGTTTGACTGGCATACTCAAATTGCTCCTACTAAACTTAATATCTTAGCAAGACACTGTGTGCTTGCACTGCTGGATGCTCTAGGAGGGATCCCTCTGAAGCTCATTCTAGGGTGTCCTCAGGCCCATGTGGCCTCAGTGTTCGAAGATATTGCTGCTGTTAACAGAGTTGTCCCTTGACATGCATGTGTGACCTAAAAAAACCATGAACAAAGTCCTTTTGACATTACATTCTGGTGAAGCCAGATGTGTATTAGAGACTGCTGCTGCTGCTAAGATGCGTCAGTCATGTCCGACTCTGTGTGACCCCATAGACGGCAGCCCACCAGGCTCCTCCGTCCTTGGGATTCTCCAGGCAAGAACACTGGAGTGGGTTGCCATTTCCTTCTCCAGTGCATGAAAGTGAAAAGTGAAAGTGAAGTCGTTCAGTCGTGTCCGACTCTTCGCGACCCCATGGACTGCAGCCTTCCAGGCTCCTCCGTCCATGGGATTTTCCAGGCAAGAGTACTGGAGTGGGGTGCCATTGCCTTCTCCCGTGTTTGAGACTACTGTCAGTGTAATTCCAGCTTCTTAGCCCTTTCGAGGGTATTTACTTAAAACTGGCTTTTGGTTTTCTCTGGTTTCTGAATGCTAGGGCAACAAAGGTAAATAAAAATAATCACCCTGCTGGCAAGTGACAGGATTATTCTCAGGGCACAAGCTATTTGGTTTTTTTCTTTCTTTATAAACAAGGTTAAGTGGTCCAATAGAGTGTGAAAAAGAGGCCCTAGGTTCTTTCGGAAGGTTCAGTCTGGAAAGTGAGAACAGAAGAAAAAAGGCCTTTTAGGTACACTGGCGTTTACAATTCAATTTTGTTTTAATAGCTGTAAGGCAGACTTGTTCCGTCCACTTCCTTAAACCTTTAATAAAGTCTGCTACATAAAGGCTTTGCGTGATCATTTTTTACTTTTCTTTCTCTGTCTCTTTTTAATTTTTTTGTAAATCAAATAAAGAGTACATTCCTACTGTCCCACATCTGAAAGACAGGACAGTATTAGGTCAGCAAAACTTACTGGACGAGAACTTGGGCTTGGGAACCAAACTGCCTGGGCTTGGATCTTAGCAACAACACTTAGCAGCTTAATCTCAGGAAGTTATTATCTTTGTGCTTCAGTTTCCTCTGATAGTAGTAGTAGTTCCCCTAAGGTTGTTGTGAATATTAAACGAGGTATCTGTAAAGCTCAGAGAACAGAGTTTGGTTTGGTAAGTATGTTAGCTATTATTATTAATCCATAAGATACATTAATTTGATAAGTACCATAAGAATATAAATCCATTGAAAAGGGGCAGAGATCTTAGGAGCACACTGGGTCATAGGAGTTTATATCAGTCTGATCTGGATCTTAAGAGTCCAGGTTACAGCAGTGGCCATTGTGATTGTTCTAGGTTGGACTCTTTCCTTGTTGAATTCTTAATGTCTTAGCAGCACCATCTTGATGAGGCCATGCCCCCATGTGATAGGCCTGTGTTTGATCCCTGCCATTCATTCTGATATCCCTGGTCCTCCCTCCTTCATTTCAGCATTACCCCTCCAGCTGTAGAAAATATCTTGTTTGGGTCTCCACAGTTAGGCTGCTGCTGCTAAGTCGCTTCAGTTGTGTCCGACTCTGTGAGACCCCATAGACGGCAACCCACCAGGCTCCCCCGTCCCTGAGATTCTCCAGGCAAGAACACTGGAGTGGGTTGCCATTTCCTTCTCCAATGCATGAAAGTGAAAAGTGAAAGTGAAGTCGTTCAGTCGTGTCCGACTCCTAGCGACCCCATGGACTGCAGCCCACCAGGCTCCTCTGTCCATGGGATTTTCCAGGCAAGAGTACTGGAGTGGGGTGCCATCGCCTTCTCCAACAGTTAGGCTACATGGCTTAATTTTATTTATCTACATAGATTATTTTTTTAATGTGTTTTTCCCCCAGATATAAATTTTATTTGTTTATTTATGTTTTAATTTATTTTTAATTGAAGGATAATTGCTTTACAATTTTGTGTTGGTTTCTGCCATACATCAACATGAATCAGCTGTAGGTATACATATGTCCCCACCTTCTCAATCCTCTGTCCCACCTCTCCCCCATTATTTTTTAAACGTGTCTTTATCACACTTCCCTTAGCTGTTTGGCATCCATCTTCCCCAGTAACTGAGTGCCTGTTTAAGGGCTCTGACATTATTCACCTGCTCTCAACATCTTGTCCAGGAAGACTGGTTTGTCATCACTCTCATAGTAGGCCCTAAGGAGAGGATGTTATCAGTGGCCTATGGTGCTAGGCAGTAAGAAACCTGTGTGGAGCCCGCCTCAGGTCCACAGGCATACTATCAGTGCAAGGTGTGCAAACACTTCCTCTCAGTAAAGAATTTAAGAGCAGATAACAGAATCAAAGTTCAGTTGTCCCAGCATAGTTTTTGAGTTATTCTCATGAGCTATTTCATGAATAATGCTACCGTATAATGGTAGTGATGATGATAATAATCTAATATATGGGGACACATATGTGTCAGGCTTTGTTCTAAGTATTTCATATGTACTCACTAATTATCATAGGAATCTTGTGAAGTGTTTTCCCATTTTTACAGGTGATTAAACTCTTGATCTCTGAAACTGGGTTCTGTGTTTGTGAAAAGAAAATGCTGGATTTCTGTAGTCCTGTTTACTTCAGAGGATAAGAATGATCTGGCCAGGGAATGCAGTAATGTTGAGCTTTAAACCAATGATCCTCAAACTTTGGCATGCATCAGAATTACGTGGAAGGTTTGTTTAAAAAAAAAAAAAAAAAGATTTCCAGGCTCTACCACAAGAGTTTCAGATCTAGTGGGTCTAAGTAGTACCTAAGAATTTGTGTTTCTTTCAAGTTTTCAGGTCATGCTGATGCTATGTTGGGCTGAGCCCAATAAGGTGAGGTTGTGATGTCATTATTCAGAATTGGGGAGAACGAAGGCACAATTCTATGACTATAGGATCACCTCCCTTACAAATAATTAAACTCTGCAAGGCCAGTAATATATGCACATTTATATGTACTTATATATACATTTCTATTTATTCCACTGAAATGAGAAAAATATCTTTTACTTCTCTTGAAATCTACAGAGTACATTTATTTGTGTCATGCCTACTGACTTTAAAAAATATTAATAACTATTTTTAGAGCAATTTTAAGTTCACAGGAAATGGAGTGCAAAGTACAGCGTTCTCATAAAGTTATTGTCTCCAACATGCACAGCTTCCCCCACCATTAACATTTCCCACGAGAGTGGGATGTTTGTTACTATCAATGAACCTACACTGACACATCGTTATCATCCATAGTTTACATTAGGGTTCACTCTTGGTATTGTACATTCTATAGGTTTTGATAAATGTATAATAACATTATCCAAAGTCCCACTTTTAAAAAATAAGTTATTTTTAGCTATTACTAAGCAAATAAATTTTAACATTTTCTTTGCCTTTATGTTTTAGTTTTCCTCCGAGGTAAAATAATATTCGTTTTGCTGAGAGGATCCATCTATTCCTTGCGTCCCACTTCCCCAGCCCTGCCCTCCCAACCACACACACACTCATATACTTTTATTTTTTTTTGAAAGGTAAGGAAGGGGCAATAAAAAGATCTTATTGGTTAATTTAAATTTTTTTTCAATGTTAGAAATTCCCAGTTAAAGAAGCTCTGCTTCAGATTTCAATGGCAAATCAGCCATGGGATTAAGTGGATTAATGTAAAAAGCTTTCTCAAAAAGAACAAGAAAATCCACTCATTTTCTTCTGAGTGAATGTGTCTGTGATTTCAGTGACCCTAACAATGCAGCATGAAGCAGCCACCACACAAATGGATGGCGACAGCTGTACTCTAACACCAGGGAAGGCAGTGAGTGTACGCGTCCTGCACAGTTCTAAGAAGCTGGTCCTTATGTGACCCCCTTTATTGTAGGTGGTCGGGCTGTCCTTTCAACAATGCTTCACTTTATTATGTTAGCAAAATGTAAAAGGCACTGTGTTATGGCGGGAAGAGCTGTAGAGTTTTTAAATTCAGTCAAGTGTGAGTTTGAATCCTGGCTTGAGCAAGTTCTTCATCTCTCAGAGACCATTAAAATGGTGGCGATGGAGGACAAATTCTATCTTTTCAGGTTACTGGGAAGCTTAGCAAAGGGCTATTAAAAATGCCAGTGAGTACTCATCATTTTTGGCAAAAGCACTATGTTAAAACAACCATTCAATATTCTACAAAAACGATTATTCATAAATCAGTTCAGGCAATCATTCATTCATTCATGTTTATTGAGCACTTCTGTAAGTGCTCTGTATGAGGCACCATAGAGTATCAGTAGTTTTTTTCTGTTACTGCTTTCTTCTTTGTAATAATCTCACTAAGCAAGATATCAACATGAACTATTTTAGATGGTTATAAAAATATAAGCATAGTATATTTTCTTTAAATGTTTAAAAGTTAGAGACAGAAATAAGAACCATCTCCAAATATGAAAGTGATTTTCAGGGAAGTGAAATTATGTATGTCTTATGTTTTCTTCTTCATGTTTTATTTACATTTTCTAAACAATTTTTACAAATTTAAATGATTTGGGGATAATAAAAAGGACAACAAATTTTATTAGAATTTTAACAGTTTTGCTAATTCTGATAATCATCATTGCAATAATCAGTAATTGATTCCCACTGTACACTATTAGGGAGAAGGAAATGGCAACCCACTCCAGTGTTCTTGCCTGGAGAATCCCAGGGACGGCAGAGCCTGGTGGGCTGCCGTCTACGGGGTCTCACAGAGTCAGACACGACTGAAGCAACTTAGCAGCAGCAGTACACTATTAGGGGGCTTCCCAGGTGGCTCAGTGGTAAAGAACATGCCTGCCAATGCAAGAGATGGAGTTTTGATCCCTTGGAGGAGGAAATGGCAACCCACTCCAGTAATCTTGCCTAGAAAGGGAAATGCCACGGGCAGAGGAACCTGGAAGGCCACAGTCCATGGGGTCACAAAAAAGCTGGACACAACTCAGTGACTGAGCATGCACACATGTGCATTATAAATTGGGGGGCAAAGGAGGAATAAGGGAAAAAAACCCTGTGCTTGAGAGTCTTTCAACAAACTTATGAAGGGAGATGCTTCTTTTATATGTCAGTGGTATCCTGCTATCTTTTTAATTTTCAAAAGGACAAAGGATAAAGCTTAAAGTTTAGAAATAAGGGACTATCAAAATCATGAGAAATAATAACATATATCTTTCTGAAGAGAAAATGAAATTCTCTTAAAAAAGGAAAAATTCTTAGAAATCTTCCTCAGGCTCCAAAGTTAAATATTATATATGTTTGCTCTCTTTGGATAAAGAGTTTTAAAAACTTAGTTTCATTTCAATTCTTTTCAATTCTAGTCTAATTATACTTCATGCTGACTCTAATTACCAGGTTAATGTGAACACTGATAGGCTTGTCCTTTCCAGGAATATTTACCATGTGACTGATAAGGTCATTTCCCAGATCTGTGATTATGGGACTAATATCCAAAGTAGACCAAAGATGAAATTGTGTAGAGATCTCCACCGTTATGGAATCTGTGACAAATGGCAGGTTGTCCTTATGTAAAGAATTGTTGCTGTTTAGCTGTGAGATGTCAGATGTCAATTGCTCTGAACCACAAATATAGAAACATCCTGAACTTAACAAAAACATTTTCTTAAGTATAAACTAATTCAGCCAGACTCACAGAATATTTCAGAATGTTGAGGTGTATCCAGGGTTTGGGAAGCTTCAGCAGAGCTGTGGGTTCTGAAGACAAAAGATTAGAGTTATGGTATTCAGCCACAGTGGGGGTATCTCTACCTATTGATGATATTGGACACCTGAATTGCCTTCTTTGTCAGTGCTGCAAAGGCCTCAGAACTTATATTTGTAGTCTGAGAACTGAGAAGGCTTGATGACAACTCGTACCTTTTTTTTTCCCAGCATGAAACCCAATTATACTTCAAGGGCTTATACCAGCAAAAATAATTATTTCTTTTCCAAAGTTGATTCAAATCATTATCATAGCTGTTGGGCCTGAAGTGGGGAGAAAATTACATAAGGTATTATTACATTTTTTAAAAGGAAAACAAAATGTAATGAATACTATTTACCCCCCAATTCCCTATCTTTGAAGACAAATTTTATATAAAAGGTATGCTTCTTATCAAATTAAAGTGGTTTTTATAATGGACTTGATTAGTTAATTTTAAAAAGAGGAAAATATACTTTATGTAATATGTATATGCTGATGTAAAGGTCCATCTAGTCAAGGCTATGGTTTTTCCTGTGGTCATGTATGGATGTGAGAGTTGGACTGTGAAGAAAGCTGAGCACTGAAGAATTGATGCTTTTAAACTGTGGTGTTGGAGAAGACTCTTGAGAGTTCCTTGAACTGCAAGGAGATCCAACCAGTCCATTCTAAAGGAGATCAGTCCTGGGTGTTCTTTGGAAGGAATGATGCCTAAGCTGAAACTCCAGTACTTTGGCCACCTCATGCGAAGAGTTGACTCATTGGAAAAGACCCTGATGCTGGGAGGGATTGGGGGCAGGAGGAAAAGGGGACGA
This sequence comes from Bos indicus, assembly GCF_029378745.1. Taxonomy (NCBI): domain Eukaryota; kingdom Metazoa; phylum Chordata; class Mammalia; order Artiodactyla; family Bovidae; genus Bos; species Bos indicus. The sequence continues at coordinate 37,160,818 of NC_091768.1, forward strand.
CAGAGGATGAGATGGCTGGATGGCATCACTGACTCGATGGACGTGAGTATGAGTGAACTCCGGGATTTGGTGATGGACAGGGCGGCCTGGTTTGCTGCAATTCATGGGGTTGCAAAGAGTCAGACACGACCGAGCGACTGAATTGAACTGAACTGAACTGAACTGATGGTAAGAATGCAGTGTTATATAAAATGATCAGCAGGCAGTCATTTAGGTAATTCGTGGTGGTCAAACGAGGGTGGTATGGTGGACATCCATACCCTGCACTCAGGGATGCAAGCAGTGATGATTCCAACTCTGGGTCCTGGAAAATGTAAGGCCTACCTATTAAGTGGTGCTAGTGGTAAAGAACACGCCTGCCAGTTCAGGAGACATAAGAGATGCGTGTTCGATCCCTGGATCAGGAATATCCCCTGGAGGAGGGCACGACAACCCACTCCAGTTCTTGCCTGGAGAATCCCATGAACAGAGAGGAACCTGGTGGGCTACAGTTCATAATGTCACAAAGAGTCAGACACAACTGAATTGAAATAGCATGCATACATTGCAGTACAGTTTATTCCACAAATATTTCTGAGACTCTCTGGGCCAGGCTTCACACTTTATTGAGTAGATACCACCACAGAGGCAAACCTCTACTATCAAGGGGTTTGCAGCACAGTGGGGACAGTCATATACCAGCACCCTGATAGAGGCTACTATGTGAGCCTTGAATAGGGGGTTCCTGATGTCCCTTGGGCAGTGGCATGAGGTTTTGTTTTTGTTGTTTTGTTTTCAATAGAGAGGACACTGAGGCTTAGAGGAGTCATACAAACAACAAGAGACAAAGCTGGGACTTGGAGCCCATGTCCTTTGCCCATGGTATGCCAACTCCTCTAGGGGTGGGAAGGTCTTGTTGAGCCATGAGGTGGACAAAGGAGGACAGAGCTAGGTTGAAAAGATTTTTTTTTCTTTTTTAATATAAATTTATTTATTTTAATTGGAGGCTAATTACTGTACAATATTGTATTGGTTTTGCCATACATCAACATGCATCCGCCATGGGTGTACACGTGTTCCCCATCCTGAACCCCCTCCCACCTCCCTCCCCATACCATCCCAATGGGTCATTCCAGTGCATCAGCCCCAAGCATCCTGTATCATGCATCGAACCTGGACTGGCAATTCATTTCATATATGATATTATACATGTTTCAATGCCATTCTCCCAAATCATCCCACTCTCTCCCTCTCCCACAGAGTCCAAAAGACTGTTCTATACATCTGTGTCTCTTTTGCTGTCCCACATACAGCTAAGATGAGGTGGTAGTTCTAGAAGACCTTGTAGGTCTTCATAGAACCATTCAACTTCAGCTTCTTCAGCATTACTTGTTGGGGCATGGACTTGGATTACTGTAATATTGAATGGTTTGCCTTGTAAATAAACAGAGATCATTCTGTCATTTTTGAGATTGCACCCAAGGACTGCATTTCGGACTCTTGTTGACTATGAGGGCTACTCCATTTCTTCCAAGGGATTCTTGCCCACAGTAGTAGGTATAATGGCCATCTGAGTTAAATTCATCCATTCAAGTCCATTTTGGTTCATCGATTCCTAAAAATGTCAGTGTTCAGTCTTGTCATCTCCTGTTTGACCACTTCCAATTTGCCTTGATTTATGGACTTAACATTCCAGGTTCCTGTGCAATATTGCTCATTACAGCATTGGGCTTTACTTCCATCACCAGTCACATCCACAACTGGGTGTTGTTTTTGCTTTGGCTTCTTCTCTTTATTCTTTCTGGAGTTATTTGTTCACTGGTCTCCCACAGCATGTTGGGCACCTACCGACCTGGGGAGTTCATCATTCTGTGTCCTCTCTTTTTGCCTTTTCATGCTGTTCATGGGGTTCTCAAAGCAAGAATACTGAAGTGGTTTGCCATTCCCTTCTCCAGTGGACCACGTTTTGTCAGAACTCTCCACCATGACCCATACATCTTGGGTGGCCCTCCATGGCATGGCTCATAGTGTCACTGAGTTAGACAAGGCTGTGGTCCATGTGATCAGTTTGGTTAGTTTTCCGTTATTTGATTTTCATTCTGTCTGCCCTCTGATGGATAAGGATAAGAGGCTTATGGAAGCTTCCTGATGGGAGACACTGACTGAAGGGGCCTTGTTCTTATGGGCAGGATCATGCTCAGTAAATCTTTAATCCAACTTTCTGTAGATATGTGGGGCTGTGTTCCCTCCCGGTTGTTTGATCTGAGGGCAAACTATGGTGGAGGTAATGAAGAAAATGGTGACCTTCAAAAGGTCCTGTGTACACAATGCCACACTTAGTGCCACACTCAGTGCCCTGGACCCTGTAAAAGAAGCAGAAGATATTATGAAGAGGTGGCAAGAATACACATAAGAACTATACAAAAAATATCTTCATGACCCAGGTAACCACGATGGTGTGATCACTCACCTAGAGCCAGACATCCTGGAATGGAAAGTCAAGTGGGCCTTAGGAAGCATCACTACGAAAAAAGCTAATGGAGGTGATAGAATTCCAGTTGAGCTATTTAAAATCCTAAAAGATGATGCTGTGAAAGTGTTGCACTCAATATGCCAGCAAATTTGGAAAACTCAGCAGTGGCCACAGGACTGGAAAATGTCAGTTTTCATTCCAATCCTAAAGAAAGACAATGACAAAGAATGTTCAAACTACTGGACAATTGTACTCATTGCACACGCTAGCAAAGTAGTGCTCAAAATTCTCCAAGCCAGGCTTCAACTGTACGTGAACCGTGAATTTCCAGTTGTTCAAGCTGGATTTAGAAAAGGCAGAGGAACCAGAGATCAAATTGCCAACATCTGTTGGATCATCGAAAAAGCAAGAGAGTTCCAGAAAAACATCTATTTCTGCTTTATTGACTACACCAAAGCCTTGGACTGTGTGGATCACAGCAAACTGAGGAAAATTCTTCATGAGATGGGAATACCAGACCACCTTACTTGCCTCCTGAGAAATCTGTTTGCAGGTCAAGAAGCACCAATTAGAACTGGCTGTGAAACAGCAGACTGGTTCCAAATCAGGAAAGTGGTATGTCAAGTTTGTATATTGTCACTTACTGCTTATTTAACTTATATGAAGAATGCATCATGTGAAATGCTGGGCTGGATGAAGCACAGCTGGGATCAAGATTGCCAGGAGAAATATCAATAACCTCAGATATGCAGATGACACCACCCTTATGGCAGAAAGGGAAGAAGAACAAAAAAGCCTCTTGATGAAAGTGAAAGAGCAGAGTGGAAAAGTTGGCTTAAAGCTCAACATTCAGAAAACTAAGATCATGGCATACAGTCCTATCACTTCATGGCAAATAGAAGGGGAAACAGTGGAAACAGTGAGAGACTTTATTTTTGGGGGCTCTGAAATCACTGCAGATGGTGACTGCAGTCATGAAATTAAAAGATGCTTGCTCCTTGGAAGAAAAGCTATGAGCAACCTAGACAGCATCTTAAAAAGCAGAGACATTACTTTGCTAACAAAGGTCTGTCTAATCAAGGCTATGGTTTTTCCAGTAGTCATTTACAGATGTAAGAGTTGCATTATAAAGAAAGCTGAGCACTGAAGAATTGATGCTTTTGAACTGTGGTGTTGGAGAAGACTCTTGAGAATCCCTTGAACTTCAAGGAGATCCAAGGAGTCCATCCTAAAGGAAATCAGTCCTGAATATTCATTAGAATGACTGATGTTGAAACTGAAACTCCAATACTTTGGCCACCTAATGCGAAGAACTGACTCATTGGAAAAGACCTGATGCTGGGAAGGATTGAAGGCAGAAAGAGAGGGGGATGACAGAGGATGAAATGATTGGATGGCATCCTCAATGGCATCATCAGTGGCATGAGTTAGAGCAAGCTCCAGAAGTTGGTGATAGACAGGGAAGCCTGGTGTGCTGCAGTCCATGGCCTCACAAAGAGATGGACACGACTGAGTAACTGAACTGAACTGTGAAGATGAGGTGACCAACTGAATGCTGATTATGACTGAAGGAATAAGTAGGGGTGACTCTTGGATGGAACTCTGCCTTGGGCAAGTAGGAAGATAGTGACACCCGCTACCAAGAAAGGGAGATGGAGTGGTGAGAAGTGGAACAGGAAATGTAGTAATGTCAGCTTTAGATTGATTGTGTTCCTACGGCTTATGCATCTAACTGATGTTTAAAGCTGACAGGAGAGGAGCATGAACAGGCAAACGGATTTTAAAAGCCTTTGGCATGCAGTTGGTGGTGTAAACTGTGTGCGAATATGACATTTTGTGAATTAGAAAAACCAGGATAAGTGGAACAGTCTAATGAGTTTCATCTTATCTAGAATCAAATATTTAAGGCAACCAAATTCTTTACTTTCAAAACTAAATGAAAACTAGTGATATTTAACATAAGATTTAACACATGAACATTATTCAGGTAAAGAATTAAATACTTTCTTATTTATAAAGCTGGGAAACTTTCTTATTTTAAAAAAAAATTCTTCCTCCTTCAAGTGTCCTTGTTCCCCACCATTTCCCTGCAAAGGAATTCAGATTTGGTCATTTCTCATAGTACAGTTGTAAAGAAAGTGACCATCTGGTGATGTCCATGTGTAGAGTCTTCTCTTGTGTTGTTGGAAGAGGGTGTTTATTACAGGTTCTCTTGGCAAAACTCTATTAGCCTTTGACCTGCTTCATTTTGTACTCTAAGGCAAAATTTGCCTGTTACCCCAGGTATCTCTTGACTTCCTACTTTGCATTCCAGTCCTCTACAACAAAAAGGACATCTTTTTTGGGTGTTAGTTCTAGAAGGTCTTGTTGGCGTTCATAGAAACGTTCAACTTCAGCTTCTTCTGAAGGCATACATTTGGATTCTTATGGTATTGAAAGGTTTGCCTTGGAAACGAACAGAGATCATCCTGTCATTTTTGAGATTGCGGTCCAAGTACTGCATTTTGGACTCTTTTGTTGACTATGATGGCTATTCCATTTCTCCTAAGGGATTCTTGCCCACAGTAGTAGATATAATGGTCATATGAGTTAAATCCACCCATTTCAGTCAATTTTAGTTCACTGATTCCTAAAATGTCAATGTTCACTCTTGCCATCTCCTGTTTGAACACTTCCAATTTGTGTTGATTCATGGTAACATTCCAGGTTCCTGTGCAGTATTGTTCATTACAGCATCAGACTTTACTTTCATCACCAGTCACATCCACAACTGGGTGCTCTTTTTGCTTTGACTCCTTCTCTTCATTCTTTCTGGAGTTATTTGTTCACTGATCTCCCATAGCATGTCGGGCACCTACCAACCTGGGGAGTTCATCTTTCTGTGTCCTCTCTTTTTGCCTTTTCATGCTGTTCATGGGGTTCTCAAGGCAAGAATATTGAAGTGGTTTGCCATTCCCTTCTCCAGTGGACCATGTTTTGTCAGACCTCTCCACCATGACCCATACATCTTGGGTGGCCCTACACGGCATGGCTCATAGTTCACTGAGTTAGATGAGGCTGTGGTCAGTTTGGTTAGTTTTCCATAATTGTGGTTTTCATTCTGTCTGCTGTCTGATGGATAAGGATAAGAGACTTATGGAAGCTTTCTGATGGGAGAGACTGACTAAGGGGGAAACTGGGTCTTGTTCTGATGGGCGGCGCCATGCTCAGTGAATCTTGAATCCAATTTTCTGTAGATGGGTGGGGCTGTGTTTTCTTCCTGTTGTTTGACCTGAGACCAAACTACGGTGGAGGAAATGAAGAAAATGGTGACCTCCTTCAAAAGGTCCTGTGCAGATACTGCAGCACTCAGTGCCCCCGACCCTGCAACAGGCCACCATTGACGCACGCCTCCACTGGAGACTCCTGGACACTCTACACATGGACATCACCAGATGGTCAATATCCAAATCAGTTTGATTATATTCTTTGCAGCCAAAGATGGAGAAGCTCTATACAGTCAGCAAAAACAGGACTGAGAAGTCACTGTGGCTCAGATCATGAACTCCTTATTTCCAAGTGGTCGTGAAGTCACTCAGTCATGTCCAACTCTTTGTGATCCCATGGACTGTAGTCTACCAGGCTTCTCTGTCCATGGGATTTTCCAGGCAAAAGTACTGGAGTGGGTTGCCATTTCCTTCTCCAGGGGATCTTCCTGCCCCAGGGATCGAACCAAGGTCTCCTGCATCACAGGCAGATGCTTTGAGATGCTTTATCCTCTGAGCCACCAGGGAAGCCCAAATTCAGACTTAAATTGAAGAAAGTTGGGAAAACCACTGGACAATTCAGGTATGATCTAAATCAAATCCCAAATGAGTATACAGTGGAAGTGACAAATAGATTCAAGGGATTAGATCTGATAGAGAATGCCTGAAGAACTATGGATGGAGGTTCATGACATTGTACAGGAGACAGGGATCAAGACCATCCCCAAGAAAAAGAAATGCAAAAAGGCAAAATGCTTGTCTGAGGAGGCCTTACAAATAGCTGAGAAAAGAAGAGAAGTTAAAGACAAAGGAGAAAAGGAAAGATATACCCATTTGAATGCAGAGTTCCAAAGAATAGCAAGGAGATATAAGAAAGTCTTCCTCAGCGATCAACGCAAAGAAAAGAATAAAATAATAGAATGAGAAAAACTAGAGATCTCTTCAAGAAAATTAGAGATACCAAGGGAATATTTCATGCAAAGTTTGGCACAATAAAGGACAGAAATGCTATGGACAGAAGCAGAAGAAATAAGAAGAGGTGGCAAGAATACACAGAGGAACTATATAAAAAAGATCTTTATGACCCAGATAATCATGATGGTGTAATCACTCACCTAGAGCTAGACATCCTGGAATGTGAAGTCAAATGGGCCTTAGGAAGCATCCCTATGAACAAAGCTAGTGGAGATGATGGAATTCAAGTTGGGCTATTTCAAATCCTAAAAGATGATGCTGTGAAAGTGCTTCACTCAATATGCCAGCAAATTTGGAAAACTCAGCAGTGGCCACAGGACTGGAAAATGTCAGTTTTCATTCCAATCCCAAAGAAAGATAATGCCAAAGAATGCTCAAACTACTGGACAATTGTACTCATTGCACACGCTAGCAAAGTAGTGCTCAAAATTCTCCAAGCCAGGCTTCAGCAATATGTGAACCATGAACTTTCAGATGTTCAAGCTGGATTTAGAAAAGGCAGATGAACCAGAGATCAAATTGCCAACATCTGTTGGATCATCGAAAAAGCAAGAGAGTTCCGGAAAAACATCTATTTCTGCTTTATTGACTATGCCAAAGCCTTGGACTGTGTGGATCACAACAAACTGAGGAAAATTCTTCATGAGATGGGAATACCAGACCACCTTACTTGCCTCCTGAGAAATCTATTTGCAGGTCAAAAAGCACCAATTAGAACTGAATGTGGAACAACAGACTGGTTCCAAATCAGTAAAGTGGTATGTCAAGTTTGTATACTGTCACTTACTGCTTATTTAACTTATATGAAGAATGCATCATGTGAAATGCTGGGCTGGATGAAGCACAGCTGGGATCAAGATTGCAGGGAGAAATATCAATAACCTCAGATATGCAGATGACACCACCCTGATAGCAGAAAGGGAAGAAGAACTGAAGAGCCTCTTGATGAATGTGAAAGAACTAAAGAGCCTCTTGATGGAGAGTGGAAAAGTTGGCTTAAAACTCAGCATTCAGAAAACTAAGATCATGGCATGCAGTCCCATCACTTCATGCCAAATAGATGGGGAAACAGTGGAAACAGTGAAAGATTTTATTTTGGGGGGCTCCAAAACCACTGCAGATGGGGACTGCAGCCATAAAATTAAAAGATGCTTGCCTCTTGGAAGAAAAGCTATGACCAGCCTAGAAAGCATTTTAAAAAGTAGAGACATTACTTTGCCAACAAAGGTCTGTCTAGTCAAAGCTATTGTTTTTCCAGTAGTCATATATGGATGTGAGAATTGGATTATGAAGAAAGCTGTGCGCCGAAGAATCAATGCTTTTGAACTGTGGTGTTGGAAAAGACTCTTGAGAGTCCCTTGGACTTTAAGGAGATCCAAGGAGTCCATCCTAAAGAAAATCAGTCCTGAATATTCATTAGAAAGACTGGTGCTGAAGCTGAAACTCCATTACTTTGGCCAACTGATATTTAGAACTGACTCATTGGAAAAGACCTGAAGCTAGGAAAGATTGAAGGCAGGAGGAGAAAGGGATGACAGAGGATGGGATGGTTGGATAGCATCACTGACTCAATGGACATGAGTTAAAGCAAGCTCTGGGAATTGGTGATGGAGAAGCCTGGTGTGCTGCAGTCCATGGGGTGGCAAAGAGTTGGACATGACTGAGCGACTGAACTGAACTGAAGTAAAAGAAAGTGAAAGTCACTCAGTTACGTCTGACTCTTTGTGACCCAATAGACTGTATCCCTCCATTCTTCTCTGTCAATGGAATTTCCAGGCAAAAATACTGGAATGGGTTGCCATTTCCTTCTCCAGAGGATCTTCCCAACCCGAGAGTGAACCCAGGTCTCCTGCATTGCAGGCAAATTGTTTACCATCTGAGCCACCAGGGAAGTCACAGTGATAAAGAATCCACCTGCAGTGCAGGAGATGCAGGCTAAACTCCTGGGTCAGGAAGATCCACTGGAGAAAGAAAGGACAACCCACTCCAGTGTTCTTGCCTGCGAAATCCCATGTCCAGAGGAGCCCGCCAGGCTACAATCCACGGGGTCGCAAAGAATTGGATACGACTGAGCGGCTAAACAGCAACATCTACAGATGCTGCTGCGTTTCTTTTGTCACTTTATTTTTAGTTAAGACCCCATTTTTTCCATTTTCCCCTTTCTATCATTTATACATTCTAGGTAGTAATTATCTTATTTTGTTTGTACCTCTCAAAGCCTCTTTTTTGTATGTTGTTTTGTTTTGTTTTTATTGCTGTTTTTGTAGGTCTCTCCAGATAGTTCTGTTGTCTGTGCCTCTTTGCTCATCTTAAAAAGCATTCACATCCTATTCCCTGAAACTTGCAGTTTCCGCAGACTTAATCACTCCCTGTGAAACCTGCCCATTGTGACCTTCATCTCCTCTGGCCGACAGCACCCAGATGCTTCCTGTGAGACAAAGCGCAGGCACTGACTTGTGAGCTACAGGAAGCACTGTTCTTTTTTTTTTTCTAGTTGAAAATGCTAAAATAGTGTAAAAATGCACTGTGTTATCTTTTGATTATTGGAAGGGTGGTTCTCATGCTTTTATATTTTCCTTCTCTTTGGTGACGAACTTCCTAACCATTCACATCAATTGCCAGCCCCATACCAGGGTCTGGATAGAAACCAGACACACAGGTGAACTTGGTCCTGCTTGTTGGTGTCTCCAGTGAAAAATTTGGAATTTACAGACATAAAAACTGTAGACAAACTTTGATTGTGTCCTCTATCGGAGGAAACATTACCTATTTTTGAACAATGAGACCTATTTTAAAATTATTATTTAGAAATATAATTTGATGGCCACACTTAGATCTAAATGTGTCCGATTTTCTACAAGGCTTTAACACTTCCTGCACAATCGTGAGGCTGAACAGTTAAGAGGAAACGGTGATGAAATCATTTGTCACACTCCCCTGCTTAGGCTCCTCTACCCAGGAAAGACGTGACATCACATCTTAGGCTGATACAATGCTAAAAGCACAGTCAGCAGGATGTCAACCTGTTTTTTCACACTCATTCATTCAGTAAATATTCATGAGAGCCAATTTTTGTCAGGCACTATGTTAAAGACTGGAGAAGGCAATGGCAACCCACTCCAGTATTCTTGCCTGGAAAACCCGATGGATGGAGGCGCTTGGTAGCCTGTAGTCCATGCGGTCACTAAGAGTTGGATACGACTGAGCAACTTCACTTTCACTTTTCACTTTCATGCACTGGGGGAGGAAATGGCAACCCACTCCAGTGTTCTTGCCTGGAGAATCCCAGGGACGGGGGAGCCTGGTGGGCTGCCGTCTATGGGGTCGCACAGAGTCGGACACGACTGAAGCGACTTAGCAGCAGCAGCAGCAGCATGTTAAAGACTGAGGATGAGTACAGTACATTGGAGAGCTATGCAAGACATTGTGAGATCCTGGAGGAGAGAGATTCAACTCCACCTGGGGTATGGAGGGGGTTGCTGCTGTCAGAAAAGCTTTGGGAAATTATATTTAGCTCGTTGTCAAAGGTTGAGTAGAAGCTAGGCAGGGAGGCAGAGGTGAGGGGTTAATAAGAAGAGATAGGAATGGAGAGAGTCTGAGCAAAGTATGAGGGCAAAGAATTGAATGCTGTATGGGAAACAACAGTCATTTCAAGCTTTCTGAAATGTGGAGTGTGAGATTGAATGGTGAAAAATTAAAGGTATGAGATTGCATGGCTGGAAATGAGGGCATAGAGGTGGGCAAGGGACCATGTTCCATGTCAAGAAAGTTGGACTTCATTCTGAGGAGCTAGGGCTCCATTAAAAAGACAGATATTTTAGATATAACTCTAGGGCTAGAGAAAACAAAATAAATGTAAATGAGGTGAGAGAGGAGGTTGCCACTGTGTTTAAGCGGAAACAAGAGACCTAGTTTTAAAGTCGTAGTTGAAACAAAACGGAGTTGAGGTAATGCAAAGTGTTTAAGCAGAGACAAGAGACCTAGGAATAAAGTAGTAGTTGGGGTAATACAAAAAATTTTAAAAGTATTTTGAGGTAAAATCATCAGAGTTTTGTGATTTCACTGATTACATATGAAAATTAAGATAGATGGCAAAGTTAAGAATGATACCTAGGTTTCTAGTTTAAATATTTGTTTGAACAGCAGTATCATACACTAAGTAGAGAACATAGAACAGGCACAAAATTAAGGGAAATCTGATGAACTGTTTTGGACATGTTGAATTTGAAATTTTGTTGTTCATTCTTTGGACTTATCCAACCTATAGTTCATCATATATATCCACTGGGAGATCAAAACCAAGAGTTTGAGCTTGGAAGCCATTAGTAGACATATGGTTCTTAAAACACAGGTGTGGGTGAAACCACAGTAGGAAGAGAACGTTGTAGATGGAGAAAAGTGCAGTAAAGCTCTGGATCTGAGCAATATTGAATGCTTGTGCAGAGAAAACAGGCAAAAGGAAGACTCACAGGAATAAGAAAGATCAGGAAGATGGCTCAGAGACCAAGCAGGTAGAGTTTTAAGAAGCAGGAGAGAGATGACCAACAGAATTAAAACAAAGTTGCCTTCCACAGGTAAAGACTGAAAAATAGCCCTAGGATGTGGGAACTCAGAAGTTTCTTGGGAACTTAGGGAAGCAATGAGAACAATTTCAGTCTAGTCATGAAGCAGATGTTAGATTTTGCTGAGTTCTCAAGCAAATGGGAGTGTATGTTGTGCTTTTGAGATATTTGGAGAAAGGGTAAAAAAATGGAAGGGTATACCAGAAAATAGAAGTTGGACCAAAGGAGATTAAAAAAAAAAAGATTATGGAAGAGTCTTGTACATGTTTGAAGAATATTGAAAGAGGAAGAAGCCAGAAACTCACCCAAGCCTTCAGTGCCTTTGCTGTGCCACCTGACCCTACGGTGCTTCACTGTGAACAGAAACTCAGAAACTAGGGCCTCAATAGAGCAGAGTCTGGTTGATCCAGTTTTGGCAACCAGAGATACTCACTAATGAAATATGTTGTGTTTCTGGTTAGCACATTGCTTGGAGGTGAGTTGGGTAATTAAATGAATTAGTTGAAGTGGTATAATCTAACTTCTTCATGTCTATAGAATGCTGCTGGGTTTTTTGAAAAAAAAAAAAAAAAAAAATTAGATGGAGATTGCTTCCCTTGTGGCTCAGCTGGTAAAGAATCCACCTGCAATGGATGAGACCTGGGTTCGATCCCTGGGTTGGGAAGATCCCCTGGAGAAGGGAAAGGCTCCCCAGTCTAGTATTCTGGCCTGGAGAATTCCATGGACTGCAGTCCCTGGGGTCACAAAGAGTCAGATACAGCTGAGTCACTTTCACTTTCACTTTCCTAAGTGAAGGTATTAATGAAAAAAATAAGAGCAGTAAAAACTGAATGTGTTGTCTAAAATGAAGATTTTTGGATTAAGTAATCTAGTTTTGCCCCTTATTAACATAGATGATTGAGAGTGACTTGCTTCTACTCTTTTTTTCCCTTTATTTTTGAAATAAAATTTCAACCTTAGGACTCCCTCTTAGAGTCTACTTTCTTTCATTTCTTTTATCTAAAAGAAAGGAGGTTTATCCTTAAAAAAAATATATAGTGATTCTAGATACCTAGGTGTCAAATCTAAGCAAAGGACTTTGGGTTACTCCTGCTTGGGCAGAGCCATAGAAGGACTTTGGTTGGGGGTGGGGGCGGGGAATGAGGGCATTTTCTATTTTGTGAACAAGACTAGTAATATTCACCATTTTTTAATATGCTACCTAGGCAGGACTTTAGGCTTTTAAGGATATTCTTATGCAGAAATATCACATTTTATCTGTGATAGATATATTCTTGAAAATTAGTAGATAAAATCTTGCTCAAATGCAGCAAAAGAGTTATTTAAAGAAAGCCTATAGCAAATCTTTTCTTAAACCCAAGGGGCATTTTTAAGTGGATCTATTGAGGAGATAGGCATTTTTGTGAATCGGGCTTTGTCACATGGAGGTTGAAGGACATCTGCAGTAGACAAAGCCCCACCACATACAGAAATCAGAGAACTTTAATCGGAGTCACCTCTACTTTACTTCAGTGAGTCAAGCTCTGATTAGCAGTAATAAATTCTGAAGATCAGGGCTGAGGTCTCCTGCATCCAAGGGTAATTCCACTGAGCTACTGGAGGATAAAGAAAGTAGGATGCCCCCCAGAATGTTTGTAAGGGGACTGAACTGGGGCCAATATAGTCTGGAGCACAGATGATCCTCAGCTTGGATGCAGACGATAAACAACCATAGCACAGAACAGTCTGAAGCACAATCACTGAACAGCTCTTGGGTCAAAGCTTCAAGATGATTCCATAGCACAAGGGCTGAGTGTTAAGTAGGGAGAGATTTTGCAAACATCAGATATATGTGTAAAGAGAACTGACATAGTTCTTTGATTTTATGATCTCTAAACATTGCTTTAATGTATATTTTAGTAGAATTAATTATCATATACTCTATCAGCCTTATAGCTAAATTTTATGAATGTAATTACATATGATTTATTTGTGTTATCACTTTTGTATCACACCCTTTTTTTTAGCTTTCCTAGTTGCCCTTCCTTTACCTTTATTCTTAGCTTTAGTGTTAATGCCACCCTTTTCTGTTAGACATTGTCTTGGCATACCTTCTGTCAGCACCCTCTCTTTTGGACATTGTTTATGTTATGTTTCTCATTGACATGAAATATAAAACGCATAGAGAAAAATTTTATTCCTACCTTCAAATGCAGACGTTTAGTTGATACCCTGTTCTAGGCATGCATTTTGGTTTTTCTGCTTTTAAAGAATGACAGGCAATATTTTGCCATGCCTTAAAGTTAATACAAGACTTTCATATTCACTAGTCTGTTCGCTTTTCACAACTATCCTAAGACGAAGAGTTATGAGTTTTGTTTTTAAGAGTAGGAAACTGATGCTCTTGAAGATGATGCAACTCTGCATGAGTGGACAAAGTACCATGTCGTCAAAAGAATACTCTTGGGGAAGTCAATAGGCAATTCCCTCAAATAGACTTAATGAATTTCCATGGTTTGAAATAACAAGAAGGAGTGTTGGAAAGCAAGTGAGTTAAGGAAAAATAACAAAAAGCAGCAGCAGCAGTTACAGTCACATCTCAGGCCACCATGAGTTCCCTACGCAAGTGCCTTTTGACTGCCAGACATTACAGAACCCAGCCCCCCACCAATTCCCACTTTTTATCAGAAGCCTTTTTTTCCCCCAGAGTTCAAGATTGCAAAGAAGAGAATGAACATTTTGTATTCATTTAGTTTGTGCAAGGACAAAGATGGTGGGGCTTGGCTTGCAGCATTTGGCAGGTTGAGGGCTCCTGACTTCATTAACTATGAGGCTTTCACATGTGTACAAACATACACATATACAAACACGTGTCTGCTGCTGCTGCTGCTGCTAAGTCGCTTCAGCCGTGTCCGACTCTGTGCAACCCCATAGAGGGCAGCCCACCAGGCTCCCCCGTCCCTGGGATTCTCCAGGCAAGAACACTGGAGTGGGTTGCCATGTCCTTCTCCAGTGCATGAAAGTGAAGAGTCAAAGTGAAGTTGCTCAGTCGTATCCGACTCTTAGCGACCCCATGGACTGCAGCCCACCAGGCTCCTCCGTCCATGGGATTTTCCAGGCAAGAGTGCTGGTGTGGGGTGCCGTTGCCTTCTCTGAAACACATGTCTACAGATACATAAATCAAGTTAGTGAAAAGAAAAATTAGACAAAGTTGGTTAATTTTTTGTGTGTTCAGTCACTTAGTTGAGTCCAGCTCTTTGCGACCCTGTAGACTGTAGCCCATCAGGCTCCTCTGTCCATGAGGATTCTCCAGGCAAGAATACTGGAGTTGGTTGCTATGCCCTCCTCCAGGGGATCTTTCCAACCCAGGAATCGAACCTACGTGTCCTGCATTGCAGGAGGATTCTTTACCTGCTGAACCATCATTTTAATTCATTTTAAACTTAACTAATAATTACCTTACATGTATCTAATCCTCTTCTTCTGAATAATTTATTTAAAAATATATTACTGTTACAATGGAATATATCCAAGGAAATAATCCCTAGAAAATATTGGGCAAAATCATGCACTTCACATATTAATGAACCTTGAATGCCACCAAGACACAAAAGAGTAAAAGCAAACCTAGGCTGTGCTTCCTTGCATGTGAAGAATTCCAGTGAAGAAGGTGTGTATGGAGGGTGTCTGTTTAGTTAATTATAAAAACAAATTCTCAAGAAATTATCTTCTCCTTAAGTTCCTTCACTGTGTAACTGCTGATCTGGGCCCTGGCTGAGCTGGTTATGAAATAACTAGCCCAGAAGTAAACAGCACATGGCAGCTGCGGATTCTTTGGTAAATATTGCCGCATATTTGAGATGTGCTGGGGAACACAGAGCTCAGTGATTGCACCTCCAGGTGGGAAATATCTTTCGCTGTGATTTTCGTGCTGATCTGGAACATAGTTCAGGCAGAACAGTGAACTGCACATCTAGGCACCTCCTTTGGGAAAACTCATAATCACGGTAGCTATTTTTGCTCAGCACCCATCAACGACTGTGGAGTTCCATGCAGGATGATAGCACTTTTATCTCCTTAGCTTAGAAAGGCTGCCACGTGAATGCCAATGGATATATGAAATCACAAAATACCCTTCAAGGGTGAGGAATTCTGAAAGTGATCAGTCAGGCGATAGATACATCAAAACAAGATTAATAACTTCTCCTAAAGGCATGCTCAGCAGTAGTAAACTATAGAGAGAAATTTTATTTGGATGAAAGATTCCAGGCTTTTACTGTGATGTTTTTTTCCCTAACTTCAGAAAATTAAAATCTATATTGAGCTTCTAGTGTTTAGAAATTTTTAAGCCTATAGGAATCATCATTGTTTAATTTGAACACAGGAACTGTGTTATGTTTGCCATAGACTAGGTTGGATTTGCTCACAGACTTTCAGGAACTCATAGGAAAGACAACGAAACATCACTTCACATCCTTCCGTATATGAGCACCTGGATTTCTCATCATTACTAGTGGGAACATAAAGTGGTATACCATTTTGTAAAACTGGCACTTTATAATAAAGAAACACCCTTCTTTCTTTATAAAGGGTGTTTATAAAGGTATATGACTTTGTAAAACTGGCAATTTCTAATAAAGAAACACCCTTCTTTTTCTTTACGAAGAAAAAGACCTTCATAAACCTATGAATGAAAAAAATAAATAAATAAATAAACCTATGAATGGTGGCTTTGTTCATAATGGCCCCCCCGTGGAAACAACCTAAATGACCATTACTATAATAGTGAATAAACCATCTGTGGCATATATATATATATATATATATATATATACACACACACACACACACACACACACACACATATAAATAAAATGTGACTACTACTCAGCAATGAAAACTGCTAATTTACTAATAAATTATTTGAACACAAGAATCCTGATGTAAAAAGTGAATGGATGATTCTGTTTACATAAAATTCAAGAGTAGGTCAAACTCATTTATGTTGATAGAAATCAGGATAGTGATTGTCTGCAAATGTGGGATGTTATGGATGGTGAAGGGACTGAAGAAATTTTCCAGAGTTGTGAAATACTATTTTAATCAGGTTACATTTGAAGTATAATGCACACTGAAGTTCATCAAGCTGTGTAACTAAGGTGTTTTATTGTTCAATATATAAATTATACTTTAAAGTATTATAAATACAAATTTAGAAAAACTCAAGATATTGTAAAGAAAAGAGAGATTATAATGGCAGTTTATGTTGAATCCTCAGGGGGGAAAACCTGAAGAAGTGGTAGAGGTGTTGAGGAAACAGTTTAATCTGCCTTTTGGTTGTGGTATTTTGGTTGAGGGAGGAGAGAGCTTGTGCATCGCTGCTGGGAAGAGTGGGAGGATGGAAATAAAGGTAGCCAAGGGTGGCATATGGATTCAGATCTCTAACTTAGAGAGAATGTGAGCACAGATATGTTTCTATACCTTAAGGGCCATATGATTTCAATACATCAAAAGAAGTACCTTTAGCAAGACAGTGTCCTCTAGAAGTAATAGAAATAATGGTGGACACGGGGGATGCTTGTCCTATATAAGGCTGGGAAAAGTTGTCCAAGTTATGTACAAGTCAGACTTGATTCAGAATGCATCTTTGGGGCAGGGATGTTATTTTAAAGAGGACTAAAAATTCTATATGAAAGACTAATAGATGAGTCAGAGACATTGAATATTAAAATTACTGTGGCTTCAGCTTTCTTTGAAACTGGTGAGTCTAAGGCTTTTGGGTTACATTCCAAAGAAGATAGTATGTGAGTATTTGTTTTCATTGAGTGCTCTTGGGCCCCCAAATCAGTGCTTAATGAGTTTGATGGGTTTGAGCATCAATTTTATTGCTATAATCTGTTAGAAGTTAGAACCTGACTTTCAATTTCCAGACTTTCAAAACAGTACAGGTGAGCTGGCCAGAAATTTTGTAAAATCCTACAGCCAGTCCAGCAGTACCTGTTGAATGACTGAATCTCCATGACAGTAAATGACTATGCTCAGTAGGAGCTGATTCTACTGAATAGAACGGGCCATTTCTTTTAGAAAGTCTTCCTGATGGTCTCTGAGTCACCTTCAACAGTAGGACTGAGATATTTCTACCCACAGAGTGGCCTATAGCACCTGGCCAAGTTAAAAGCAGAAACCTTAATAAAGCCTATTTCCTTATCTATAAGAATGGTTTGTTTCCAAATAAGAAGTGACAAATACACATTAACTCAATCAATCTTCCCAAAGCAAAGGGGCAGGGATTTTGCCCAAATGTGGGTTTTCTCTCTGGACACTCAGGTAGTAAAGCTAACCCAATACATGAATTCTTAGCTCAGCATCAATCTGCAGGCATGAGTAAGAATTTCCAGGGTGTTAGATTAAATGTGTAAAATTATTTATTGCATAATAGAAGATATGGAAGTGATGGGAACACAAAGGACTATTGCAATTTTATATTTGAAAAATACCTCTAAACCCTAGGGACTTCCCTGGTGGCTCAGATGGTAAAGAATCTGCCTGCAATACAGGAGACCTGGGTTCTATCCCTAGGTCAGGAAGACCCCCTGGAGAAGAGAATGGCTACCCACTCAAGTAGTCTTGCCTGGAGAATTCCATGAACAGAGGAGCCTGGTGGGCTACGGTCCATGCGGTCACAGAAGAGTGGACATGAATGAGCAACTTTCACTTTCTGATCCACCACCAAGACTATTGTTTTGCTATAAAATTTTTTCTCAGCATAAAAATAAATTTCATCAAAATAATTAAAAACGTAAGAGAAGACAGTATGATGTAGTGAAAAGAACATAGGCTTTGGAATTAGCAGATTTGGATTTGAATTTTGTCTTCACCAGTTATAGTGACTCCGTTAGCATCAGTGCAGGTTACAATACTGTGTACTGTGGCCAGATCCCCCAGTAGCTGATGGCAGCAAACATTAGTACTCACTTGTGTTGCATGTTTTATTGGGTGGCCATGCCTCTGCTCTATAGTTTCTTTATAGCCCATATCTTGAGAGCATTGTTGGCCTCACGGGAGAGGGGAAAAAAGAGAGCCCATGATAGACAATGTTAGATTTCTACTCACTGGCTTAAACAAGGCACAGGGCCAAGCCTGACTCACTGTGGGTAGGATTGTATAATAGACTCATTGGAAGTAGCAGAAAATGGTCTGAATCTAATCTACTACAGTGATCTTAGTGAAGTTACTTCTCTAAATCTGTCTCCTCAGACTGTCAAACAAGGCTAATGATCCCTGTCTCTGCTGTAGTTCTCAGTAAACAGTTGTAAATTAAATGCTCTGAACAAATCTAGCTCTTTTTTTTTCTTCTTTTGTGATGTTTGTGGATGAGCACTGATTTGCATTACTGTGAATTTCAGAGTTTAGAAATTAATTAATCTTCACAAGCTGTAATTTAGCAACTGTTTTTTTGGCCACATCTTACTATGTGCCCTGAAAATCATTAATTTGAAAGAAATATAGACCTTGCCATTTTTCTTTTAAAGTTTACTAACATAGCATTAGTTGCTCAGTCATATCTGACTCTTTGCGACCCCAAGACTGTAGTCCACCAGGCTCCTCTGTGCATAGGATTCTCCAGGCAAGAATACTGGAGCGGGTTGCCATTTCCTTCTCCAGGGGATCTTCCCAACCCAGGGATCCAACCTGGGTCTCCCATATTGCAAGCAGATTCATTACCATCTGAGCCACCAGGGAAAACCAAAATGAGCCCATGGGATTTCCCAGGCAAGAATATTGGGGTGGGTTGCCATCCCCTTCTTCAAGGGATCTTCCTGCTCAGGGATCAAACCCGAGTCTCCTGGATTGCTGGCAGACTCTTTACCATCTGAGGTACCAATATTAACAATTTGAATTACAAGTATGACAGTGTTTCCATTATGCTTTGTGTTTGAGAATATGGGAAAGTATAAGTGTTCCCATTATGCTTCATATATGAGAATATGGAAAGGAGATTAGCATTATTAGTCTCACTTTATAAATGAATTAGTTAAATGAATGAGTTGAATGAATTAGTATTGTACTAAAAAATTCATTAATTCATTAGCAACATTTTAAGTTTTTTCTTCTGATTATAAAACAGTAATATGAATACATTATAGAAAACTGAAAACACAAAAAAAGATTTAGAAAGAAAGTAATCATGCATAATATTCCAAGAATATCCTGACTAACATTTTGTTATACTTAGATCATTGTTATCTTGTTCTCTCCATGTGTATTATGGCTATAACATTGCACAACCAGAATCATAAAGCATAGGTTTCTTTTTTTTTAATACTTGATTTCTTAATATGTTTTACTTTTCTGTCCATTAAAACATCATTTTCAAGGATGTTTAATATTCTTCTGTTACATACATATCATACATATGATGTTTCCACCATTGGAGATTTCATAAATTATTCAGCTTTCTACTCTTGATTATTTATCATTGTTTTTTGTTCTATTTTGTTTTGCAGTCAGTGCAGCACTGGATTTAACATCTTTGCATATATGTTTTTGTTTGCATTTGGAATTGTTTATTAAGTCTAAGGTTCTACAAAAATAATTAGGTCAGAGAATGTTTGAAGTACTTGATATGTATCACTACTGTGTTTTCCAAAAATTTTTGACAAACATTGTTGACTTTTTACCACATGCATATTACTAGTGGGACGAAGTTGGCAGTAGGTAGTGATGAGTTGAATTGGAAGATGGGATTCAGACATGAACAAGACCTCAAAGCAAATTTGGCCTAGGAAAGAAAATAAGGTTATAAATAAAAGTGGGGCATTGTGGAAATAATTGAGTGTGGGTTAAAACTGAGAGCAGCCAAGGTCAAGTTACTAAATGAAAACAGTAGCATTTTAAAATCCTAGCCCTAAGGAATGGTGCAAGGTTTTGTGTCCTAACAGGTTTGGAAGACAGAGAACAGACTAGTCAGTGGGAGTGGTCTTGACCTTCCCCAAGGTCACAGAGTTTGATAAGGACCCAGGATCTGGGCCTTCTGATCCTGTGGTCAGTGTACTTTTCACCACATCACAGTGACTCTCACGACAAGGCACACACGCGTGCATTGAAGAGTCAAATTACCACACCAGACATGGTGTAACTGAGTGACGAAATGCATGACATAGACTCGTGCTTCCTGAGTCAGTGGTTCTCTATCTAGGGACTATGAGCTGGGTCAAGTAAATTTCAAAACAGTTACCGAAAATGTGCTTTTGCTTTGTTCCCATAACCTTCTGCAGATGGGCTCATTGTTTCCCGCTAACCCCACCTCTGACCCAAGTCATCCATGAGAGGATTCTAACAGGCTGTTGCATCCTCAAAACTGCTGTTTCTTTTGATGTTCTCTTCCCCTTGCTCTCCAACAAGTCTTTTGCATGTGCCTCCTCACGTGTTGTGGGAGGCTCAGCACTTATGAGTCAGTTTTAAAAACTGAGCGTTACTCTGCACCAGCTCCTGGAAGCAGAGCTGTGAACAACAAAGGAACGTCTGCTCCTCAGAGGCTGAACTCTAATGAAGGGAGATAGACAAAAACTGAGCAATTTAATAGACACAGTAACTTCAGATAGTAAAAATATTTTAAAGAAAGTGACGACAAAGGGGATAGAAGGGTGGAGTGAGTTGGGAGATTAGGATTGACATACCCATGCTATTGATAATGTGTATAAAGCAGATAGCTAATGCAAACCTCCTGTATAGCACAGGGAACCTTACTGAATGCTTGGTGGAGACCTAAATGGGAAGGAAATCCAAAAAAGAGGGGATAAATATGTACATTTGGCTGACTCACTTTGCTGTACAGCAAAAAATAACACAACATTGTAAAGCAACTATACTTCAATCAAAATGTTAAAATGTAGATTAAAAGAAAGAAAATAAAGTAAACCAGATAATATGATAGAGGTGAAGCTTGAACCTTATCTCGGTCCATGGACAGGAAGGACTCTTTGAGGAGATGCCTTTTAGATGAGACCAGGATGGCAAGAAGGAGTTACCTTGTGAAGACTGGGGAAGAGCATTCTGTACAGGAAGGATGCCAGCTTCAAAGGCTCCAAATCAGGAACAGGCTTGGAATGTTCAAGAAATAGAAAAACAGTCTGTGTGCCTATAAGGTAGTGAGTGAGGGGGAGTAAAGGAAAAGACAATCTTAGACCTGGGCCAGGTCTAAGACATATCAAGTCTCTCTAGGGTAGTCTGAATCCTTCCTGCTAACATCAGATTTCCTCACCTTAGTTCACTCCCAGGTTAACATAGGAGGGATGTTTCTAAATGCAATCTGACTATACCACTATAGATTTCAAGTAACATGCAAGAAAGCCTCCCAGAGCAAACAAAACCTCTCCTTATCTGGTCCAGCCTTGTTTCTTACCATCCTCTTCTCCTGTCTTCACATTCCTTCCCTCTTTATTCCCCCTTCTCATATTCACTTTTTCTCAAGCTGTCCAGAGCTTCTCCCTGCAAACAGATCATGCTTATTTTTGCACTTGTACCAGCATCCCCCTATGCCATGCACACGTGGTCTTTTTTCCCTCCTCTCCATGTCCCTTTAGTGCCCCTGATGCCGTGAGGGATGGAGCCAGCTGCCCTCCTGGGTGCCTTAGCAACTATTGTTGCTTCTGCTACACACATAGGACTTCTTACATCTCCCTCACTAGGGTGAAAGTTCTTGCAGGTAGGGTTTGAGTCTCATTTGCTTTTCTATTCCCACAATTAGAATGAGGGCAGTGCCAGGCACAGAGGAGGTGCTCTGTGAAAGTAGGTAAGAGGTCCTCATCTACTGTGGGTCTCAATAGGAGAAATATTTGGGCAGGAGGGGCTTTGAGGAACCCTTATGCCTTCTTCTGATGTGGAGGGCTGTGGCAATTTCATGGTCCCAGGAAATCTACTCAAAAAATGATGGTAGTGTCAGTCTTGATTTATGAAGAAGATACTAAAAATCTCCCTAGTGCTCTGTCTAGACATGCGTGCGTGCTCAATCGCTTCAGTCATGTCTGACTCTATGCGACCCCATGGACTGTAGCCCGCCAGGCTCCTTTGTCCATGGAATTCTCCAGGCAAGAATGCTGGAGTGGGTTGCCATGTCCTCCTCCAGGGGATCTTCCCCATAGTTATTAAGGCTAAATAAATATTTCATAAATTAATGAATGAGCAAGTTAATGACTTCAAAGAGAAATTCTTTCCAAATCCAGATAACCTTGGCAAGGAATACAACCCTGATCCTCCCAAGAAAAGGAGAAGTATATTTTTCAAGGTTTTTTCTTATAGCAACATCAGAATTTATTTTGATATTTGGATTTTTCCCATTGAACCTGAGGCATTTGCTTGAACACTTCTCAGGGCACTTCACATATGGATCTTAAGTGTATTGTGTATGTGTGTGTTTGTGTGCCTGTTTATTTTCTTATGTTTGTGAACAGGAAATATTGTATTTACATTCACTTAAGCTTTCTCAGAACTCCCGTCCTACAGTCCCAGGAACCTGCATCATACTGGAATGAACTATTTCCCGACAAACCCAGAGAACATACTGTCATGCTGACCCTTTTGTTTGTGTGAACAAACTATTTAAGGTAAACGTATCAGCACTGAGATGTCATTTCCTCAAGACTAAGGCTTTTTGTGTGGTTGATGTGCTCATATCTGAGTGGATAGACTTTTAAAAATTAAAATACTGGCTAAACAAACCAAAGAAAAATATTTTGAGAAATATTAAGATTAAAGCTGATTGATTCATAAATATAAGAACTTGATCAAATATAAAGTATCATTATACATTATGATCTATTCAAAAATTCATCACAAAAGAGCAGATGTAATAGATATGATTGATATTACTTACCATCATCACATTTTTAAAAGTTCTGGAGATGAATTGAAAAAAGTGAGTGACTGAAGAAATGTGAAGGATGCTTTTATTCTTATTGTGACTTGGATGTTATGTGAAAATTGCAAAGTTATGACTAGTTCTCTGAAACTGGCAGAATAAAGATGATGTGTCTTGTATATATTATGAAAACCACAATTCTTGTAAAATGCATAAAACACTCAAATATGCAAGTGAATGTGGTGTTTCTTTTTTCTCCCATATTTTAGTGTCAAGCAATATAGACTCTATTTTTTTGGGTACACATACCCAAGCAGATCTCTCTTAGTGTGCAAATATACAAAATTATTTTCTAGCATTAAATAATATTGATCAAAAAAAAATTGCCACATCCATGACTGGAAAGTAGGAAGAGGTAAAAACAAAGGAAATTCTAAAAATACAATTTAAAGAATCCAATTCAATACCATAGGGGTGTGCCCAGGAATTAATATTTTTGTAGTGCTCCCCAGGTAATGCTGGAGCATAATCAGGTTTGGGAGGCACTGGCAAAACCTAGTTCTCTGTTCCTGGAATTAGATTTAACATCTGTCCGCATACCTCTGTACTAGGTAATAGTGCTAAACGGAGTCCTTAGACCACAGCAAGAGAGAAGGGAGCAGGTACTTCTTACTTCCCTCATATAATGATAGGGACGTCTATGGTACATGGACATCAACTGGCTGCAACACTTAGCTTTCCCTGTTGGAACTGTCAGCTGACAGAGTTGTTGAGAAACATGGAGATTATTTTAGTGTAATTTGTCATTTCACAGTTGAGGACACCTATAGATAGTGAGGCAAGGTCACACAGATAGTTCTGGAAAGATTTGGGAGTAGAACTCAAGTTTCCTGAGACTTCAGTGCTTTTCTCATTAGGAAAAAAAAAAAAAGCTGTTTATACTGAGACTTCAAAGAATAGACCTCTTTCCCTATCACTTTACTAGACGTGCTGTTACCTATCCTCGGACCTCAGGTATTTCCTAATGTGGTAGACACCAGTTGTAATGCCAGCCTAATGCCTCTTCTTCCTTCTTTTGGTAAACACCCTTGGCTAGTGATTGTGAAAATGCTTTCTTCACTCTCTTCTGGTTTGAGTGGGTTCACCCCAGCCCCTGACCTGAGGGATGGCGTGAGAGAGAGGGCATATCACCCAAACCAGAACACTTGGAGATTGAGTGTTTAGTTCCAGGAGGGTGGGACTTATCCAGGCCAGTGAGCATCAGTCAGGGAACTTGTTGGAACCACTGAGAAAGAGCTACTCTCTCCTCTGTGGTCCTTGTGGGCAAGAGTTGAGCTCCTGCTGCTGGTGGCCAGATTGGCAGCGGCTGGGGACACCCTGCCTGAGAATGAAGACAACATGGAAGAAAAAGTCATGTGGAGAAAGTGAGACTGATCCCTGGTGGCTCAGCCAGAGTACCTGGGTCCTGTTACACCATTTCCACATCTACTCCTCAAGTTTTCAGTTCAGTTCAGTTCAGTTCGGTTCAGTCAGTCGTGTCCGACTCCTTGCAAGCCCATGAATTGCAGCATGCCAGGCCTCCCTGTCCATCACCAACTCCGAGAGTTTACTCAAACTCATGTCCATTGAGTCAGTGATGCCATCCAGCCATCTCATCCTCTGTTGTCCCCTTTTCCTCCTGCCCCTAATCCCTTGCAGCATCAGGGTCTTTTCCAATGAGTCAACTCTTTGCATGAGGTGGCCAAAGTATTGGAGTTTCAGCTTTAGCATCAGTCCTTCCAATGAACACCCAGGACTGATCTCCTTTATGATGGACTGGTTGGATCTCCTTGCAGTCCAAGGGACTCTCAAGAGTCTTCTCCAATACCACAGTTCAAAAGCATCAATTCTTTGGTGCTCAGCTTTATTCACAGTCCAACTCTCACATCCATACATGACCACTGGAAAAACCATAGCCTTGACTAGACGAACCTTTGTTGGAAAAGTAATATCTCTGCAAATATGCTACTGGAGATCAGTGGAGAAATAACTCCAGAAAGAATGAAGGGATGGAGCCAAAGCAAAAACAATACCCATTTGTGGATGTGACTGGTGATGGAAGCAAGGTCCAGTGCTGTAAAGAGCAATATTGCATAGGAACCTGGAATGTCAGGTCCATGAATCAAGGCAAATTGGGAGTGGTCGAAAAGGAGATGGCAAGAGTGAGCACTGACATTCTAGGAATCAGTTTTCACTTAGGTGTTGATAAATGGACCTGTGGCTTAAGCTGATTTGATTGGGTTTCTGTTAACCTGCACAAGAGAGAATTCTGCTGATACAATGGGTTCTGTCATTTTGCAGCTATTTCACCATTTCACTGTAATACTCATTCTTTATTTTTCCTTTTTAAGAGCTTTTTATTAGAAAAGACATAAAGGATTAGTTAGCCATGGTTGTCCTGTTTATCATTCACACAGACCAGTTGCCTGGTTATCAATAGCCCTGTCCTGACATGCATTACATTAAGCGTGAGGGAAAGTTTTTTTCATAACTGTTTACACATTGGGCTAGGCCCAGGAAATGTCATCAAACAAAGATTCTTGCTTTTTTGGAATTTAACTTTTTGTGCAGGGAGTGATAATTAATGAAGAAAAATCAAAAATAAAACATGTAAATTGTCCTGTGGATTAGAAGGTGAGAAGAATTATGTTAAAAATACCATCAATAAGAAAAAAACAGACTAGAGGGTACTAGAAATCCTGAGGGTGTGAGGATTGCAATTTAAAATAAAACTCATTTACTAAGTTACAACCTAGGAAAGACTTAGTGGTAAGGGAGTTGGGCAGGTGGCCACCTGGCAAAAAGGGTGTTTCAGGTTTTTAGGATAATCAGTGCCAAGACAAAAATGGAGTCTACCTGTAGTCTAGGATCAGCAAGGAAGCCAGGGTAGCTGCAAGAGCTAACAATGGAAAAACAAAGTCAGAAAGATCACAGAAGTTAGTTACATTTCATTTGCAGTTATCTATGAACACTTTGTCTTTTACTCTCTGAAATGGAGAGCAAGTGAAGTTTACTTTACTTTATTTTTAAGTTTTTATTATCCTATCCTACCCTATTCTATTTGATTCTTTTGGAGGAGTGACATGGTGTACTTTGCATTAAAAAAAAAAAAAAAGCCTGTGGGTATAGAGTGGAGAATAGGCTGGGTGTAAGTGTGGAAGCAGGGAGACTAGCTAGGAGGCTGTGGCAGAAAACGTCCGCAGATGCTCGGCTCCACACTCAGTCTTCTAAACATTCCTCAGTGCCATGTGTCTGGAAGCTCACAAACTATTTTCCTCGACTCCCTCGCCAGCTGGTTTCCACATAGGAACTGCCAAGGGAAAGCACGGTGGTAAAATGAATGTAGGGGGAAGAGAGCACCATTTATTCTTCAGCTTCTGGTTGCAGCTCCAGTCGAGATGGCAGTAGGAAACGTGGGTAACAGCACAAAGAGGAGGGAAAGGCCATCAGCTGATAAGGAGAGGAGTGCAAATGGAGCACGTTTGGGGCAGAAGTGGTGGGTGAATAGGAGTTCAAGTTTGGGCATGTGAAGTTTGAGATGCTGTCCTAGCAGAGTTGTCAGTAAGTGACTGGATAGTATGGAATTCAGGAACGAGATCTAAGCTGCAGATGTTACTTTGGAAGTTAGTGATGTTATTTAAAGCCATGAGATGAAGATGACAGAAAAGGAAAATCACCGCTGGGATCCTGAGGCTCTCTAACATTCAGAGCTCAAGGAGAAAAAGAGAAAGCAGAAAAAGAGATAGGAAAAAGAATGAGTAATGATGATGAAAGCCTCAGACCTTGTCAAATCAGCTGATGAGTCAAAAAGATGAGGACCGAGAATGGAAGCTGGATTTAGCTCTGTGGGGTGATTGGTGACCCTGATAAACGTAGTTTTAAAAGAGTGTGGGGGTGACAATCTTGGCACTGGTTTATTCATTCACTAATTCATTCAAAAGTACTTATTGAGCATGAGCATCTTCTTTGAGCCAGTCACTGAGAATTTGAGGTGAACATGAAAGACATTGCCCTGACATCTCCAAGTTAAGAGGATTCTACTGTAATTACAGGCTATGATATCAGGCAGGGATCAATTTCAAAACAGACCTTTACTACATGTGTGCGTGCTCAGAGGCATACACACCCTTGAAGACTGAAGAGAGCAAGAAAGACACAGGTTAAGGGAAGTTTACTGTAAGCCCGTAGGATGTATGAGAACACTCCCTGCCTCTATGGGCTAGGACTTGTTAACTACTGTTTATCTTGTGAGTGGCTGCATCTGGCATCTTTAAAAGGGGATTATCGACTCTCTTTTTGTTTTTATTTTGGGAAGTATTTGACCGGGTGCCATAATTTGATTTTAATCTGATTTTATCTCTGTAGTGCTTAGATAGTTTAATTGCTGGTTTGATCAGGCACCTAGAATGTGAATTGTTGGAAAAATAACATGCTGCATTCTTATAGTCAGGACTGTTTCCATGGATTCTTTTTCCTGAATACAAGCAGTTATTCATGACTCTCCAGGGACTAAAACTTGCAAAATAGTATTTTGTTCATCTAAATATTGTTTAATAGAAATCCTGTAAAGCAATATCTGAAATCCTAATATTTTCTTAGGTAAGTTTTGGCATGAGGTCCTATGCAATAGAATAATTGAAATTGAAACAAAACTTAAATGGTAGACATCCTAATATGTTTCATTATAATATGGCCCTTAAATATTAATCTCCTGTAATTTTTAATAGCAAAGTAATCACTAGGATATAATAAAAATGTTAATATAGCTTGAAAGTTATTTCTCTGTAGATAGGAGACCTCTGTAAAGAACAGAGAAATATTATTCTTGCAAATATAAAGCACATTAGTATTTTGGGTTTTCTGTTTGAATTCTGTAAACACTAGTAATGACCTATAAACAAATGCTCTTGGGCCACGAGAATATCAAACTGTGATAAAGTGTGTATATTTTGTTCATTCAGGCAATGAGATTGATCTCCAAAGAACTTGCCTTAACAAGCATCAGTATGACCCATTTTAAACTCGTTCCTGGTGTCCTAGCAAGCAGCTGAATACAACATACTTCTACATTCAGAAACCTGAAACACAAATGATTTGTATCTTAAACATATTTATTTCAAGAAAGGGATTCTTTCGCTGGGAATTTTTATCAGGAAGTGGGTGAATAGATGAGAAACTATGGCACTGTTGTAAAAAAATCAGTTACATATTTTTAAAAAACTGTCCATAATCAAATGACTTATTCTATTTTATAACATATCTAAAGTAAACTATAAGCTCCAAGTGATAAGAGCACACACATTAAAAATCAGAAAGTTCATGGCCTGGTTTTGGCTCAAAGAACTTGAAATAGCCAAACACAACCTTATATGGCCAGAGTGTTTGCCGTGTTTTCTTGGATTTCTTGGATTGGGCTTGTAATAGAGCCCCTGGAATTAGTGACTAGAATGAAAACTTCTTAGTTCCCTACCCACCCACCACCCCCACCAATTTATCCCTTCGCTCATCCCCCTTTCTCATTTGGTAACCATAAATTTTTTCCTATGTCTGTGAGTCTACTTCTGTTTTGTAAATAAGTTCATTTTTTGTATCTTTTTTTTTTTTAGACTCCACATATAAGCAATATTATATAATATTTGTCTTTCTCTGTCTGGCTGACTCAGTATGAAAATCGCTAGGTCCATCCTTGTTATTGAGGTAGAAGAGGGAGAAATCAAACAATTCCTAATAGAAAAGTCAACAGAACTGAAGAAAAAAACTAAGACGTTTTTCTCTAGGTCATCTATGGTGAGAAAAGTTATTTTTTTGTTTTGCTTTAATTGTGTTGACTTTTCTATTGCTTCTTTCTGTCCTCTACTCTTGAAATGAAGATGAAAAATTTTTTCTAGGAGTATTAGGCATACTTTTAGCTTATTTCTACCCTCACATGTAACTCCAATCTGGACAGTTTATTAGTTGATGAGACATAATATTGCCTCATTTGTCAAGATTAGATTTGTGGGGAAGAATTACGGAAATATCCTCCCCTTTTACTCTTTGCATCAACGTGATTGTTAATTCACGTTTGGCAGTGTCTTCTGCAGGTTTAGAAGTGCTCTCAGAACACGCTGGGAAAGAAATGGCTCAGCATTCACTTCCATGCGTGTTCACTCAGCTGACAAAATTGATATAAATCAGGATCAGAAGAGGACTTTTCATTATTTAAATTGGAGAGAGTGATGTTCATTGGTTGCGCTTAACTGCTGAGGAGGCTTGGCTCAGATGGTAAAGAATGTGGGAGACCTGGTTCGATCCCTGGGTTTGGAAGACCCCCTGGACGAGGGCATGGCAACCCACTCCAGTATTCATGCCTGGAGAATCCCTGTGGACAGAGGAGCCTGGTGGGCTGTAGTCCATGGGGTTACAGAAAGTCTGATATGACTGAGTGACTAAGCATGCACACACACTGTGAGAGCTTTCCGAATTTTATTTCTTAGAATAACAGGTCTCCCACAGAGTGGAGTAGGAGTCAGAGAAAACCCAGAGGCTCATTCTAGCCCTTTGCTTCCTAATTACAACCAAAGGAGCTCTCCATTCTGCTCTTTTAATAGCAATGTGTTAAATTTGCAAACAGCACTACAAAATGAATTTGCTGTTTTAAAACTTAGCTTAGCATTCGAAGAGATAGGTCTTGTTAAATGAGCATCATAGGAGTGGGGATCTGAACCCAGATGTGCTAGAGTCTGATGATGGTTCCCACAAATCCATTCTCCCTTTTTTCTTTCCAGTGGCAGAACCCTGAACTCCCTCATCTCCTTCCATTTTAAAAGGCTGGCACAAGGCCACCCAACTAGCTTTATTTTCCAGTCTCCTTTGAACCAGCCCTGTGTCATACGACTAAGTCCAGAGGAGTGAGGTGTGAGCAGAAGTGATGTGTGCACATTCTTTAAAATATGTCAATTCTTTAAAAAAGGAAGTCCATTGCTATCTATTCTCTTCCCTTTCCAAGGGGACTCTCATAGCCACCTTAATCTCTAAAATGGAAGCTATAAGTTGAAGATGTCAGTGCCACCCCAGCAGATCTTAACTGCTTCTTTTGAACTATAACATGAGTGAAAAATAAAATTACATGTTGTCATGTGTGTGTGTGAGTGTGCTCTCAGTCGCTCAGTTGTGTCTGACTCTTTGAGACCCCCAGGGACTGCAGCCCGCCAGGCTCTTCTGTCCGTGGGGATTTTCCAGGCAAGAATACTGGAGTGGGTTGCCATGCCCTCCTCCAGGGGATCTTCCCAATGCAGGGATCAAACCAAGGTCTCCAACATTGCAAGTGGATTCTTTACTGTCTGAGCCACCAGGGAAGCCCATCTATTTTGAAGACCATCAAGTTCCTCTATTTTGAAGATTTTGCTAAGCTAGTAGTTCAGCCTTTACCCAAAGTAAAGTAACAAAGGTCATGCAAGATTCGTGAGGTCAGTTTCATTAGAAAGGCTGACTTTAAAGAATTTAATCTTCAATGTAATTGAGTTTTATCTCATGAAATAACATGGTACAGAGGAATATCACAGCAATCAGTGCTCTGCAGGCCAAAATGGATAGATTCCGGTCATTACTGTCCTTATTATTTGACACAGCACAAAAGAAGGGCAGGATGAAAGGCAGAGACACATCTAAACAAACAAACATGGGCAGGAATTAAGTGGAGGCGGTATTACGACACACAGGCCTAGGAGTTAGTGGGAACTGAGGAGAGCCTGGTATGAAGAGAAATGTCCACAAACGGCACCTGAGAGAACTCTCTCATTATTTATCATTTTGTACTTTTGCTGCATCTTTCCTATAGGAAACTTCTGAGTCTTTACACAGTAATAACAGTTATCTTACTGACACCCTGGTGCTTCGTACGCTCTCCTGCTGCACAGGCATCTTCCTGTGGTCTCTTATCCAAGTGCTCCTTGCTGCTGCTGCTAAGTCACTTCAGTCGTGTCCGACTCTGTGAGACCCCATAGACGGCAGCCCACCAGGCTCCCCCGTCCCTGGGATTCTCCAGGCAAGAACACTGGAGTGGGTTGCCATTTCCTTCTCCAGTGCATGAAAGTGGAAAGTCAAAGTGAAGTCGCTCAGTCGTGTCCGACTCCTCGCGACCCCATGGACTGCAGCCCTACCAGGCTCCTCCGCCCATGGGATTTTCCAGGCAAGAGTACTGGAGTGGGGTGCCATTGCCTTCTCCAAGTGCTCCTTAGGGGTTATATTAAACTCACCCTCAGGAGCCCTGCCATGGCCCTACACTGAACACATTAAAACCAGAATTCCCTTTCTCTTCATAGAGGTTGCTTTCCCTATCTATTCTCTGTTTGTCAATGTTACTTTTTTTTTTTTCCATTTTTCTCTGAAGTTTTTTGACTGCATGCGGTCTCCGTTATTTTGCTGGACTGTCTCTTGTTAAGAGGTACAGGCTTAGTTGCTCTGAGGTATGTGGAATTTTCCCGGACCAGGGATTGAACCCATGTCTCCTGAATTGGCAGGCAGATTCTTATCCACTGCACTACCAGGAAAGTCCTGAGATCTATTTTTTTTTTACTTTTCTTTCTCTTTCATCTAGCCAATGTCAATATACCCTCCTCTTCTTTCTTTAAACTGATTTTAGATTTATCCATTGCTTTCTGTTCTCACAGCCACCTACTTGGTCCAAGACCAGAACACATCAGACCCCACAGCCCCACAATCTTCTGTTTGGTCATAACCAGATTTTGTTTGTTCTCATATATTAAGATTGGAGAAATTACTCTGGAAGCTGCTCTTAGCATTTACTTCCTTCCTCACCACCCCATTACAGTTGGCTCCCATTTGTCTATTGCCTATAAGCCATATTTGCCTTCTTGCCAGGCCTTCCATAAACGGTGCTGATGAAGTGTGTTCTGGGGTAGTCAGTAAGCACAGGTTTTGGTGTCCTCCTGACCTAGCTTCAAATTCCAGTGTCACCACTTAATTACAGGCTCTGTGGTATGGCCATTTAAGCCTCAACTTATTATCTGAAAAGCTATGATAATGCCCCCTTGATAGGGCTTCCTGAGACATCTCAAATGGAGTGATATCTGGGATGTGTATGGAATAGTCCACAGCACACAGCGGGCACTCAGCTCATGTACTTCCTGTTGCCTTGCAGCCAGCACTCCCTCCCCCGTATCGTCCACATTAGATTCCTCCTCTCCTGGACCGCATCGTCTCCATTCCTTCCTTGGCATTTTCAGTGCCCTTCACCCTTTAACACCTGCTGAAGTCCTACTTTCCTCCCAGATGCTTGTCTGAATTCTCACTGCTTCTGTCATTGACCGACATCAGTCATGTATTTTCTTCAGCTACAGTTCAAGTGCACCCCTTGAAAGGCAGGAATCATTCTTATACTTGGCTACTCTCTCCAGCATCTGGCTAACGTTGATCACCTATCATTCGCTCAACACTTAGCAATAGAGATATTAACATAGATGGGTTTACAAATATCACAAAAATAACACACTCATTTGACGTACTAGTTTACGAAATGTTTTGGAACACATGTGCCTAACTAGCCTTGCTGTTGTTATGGCCTCACATTCCTGTTTCTTTGCACTGTCTCCCACGGGACTTGACTTGAAGCAGTAATGGGAAGGCTATTTGGTGATGTGGGGCAGAGAGAAAAGGTGAAACCTAAGTGTTCAAGGGAAAAGGGGCAAAGGTAAGAAGAAAAGATATGAAACCGAGAGAAAGGAATGAAGGTCATGGAAAGGGCAGTAAGGTGAATTTATATAAGGCTGTCTCAGCATCATGCTGAATCCTGGATATCAACAGTTTCATCAAATTCCATTCATAAATCTGAAAAACTGGTGTTATCCTTGTATTAACAGATCTGTTATAGGTGAACTATTACACACATATGAAAGGTGGTACAAAAGTTTGCATTATGGATGAACGTGCATTGAGCCAATACTGACTCAGACACGTGGGGCTCCCAGAAGCCTTAGAAGAACTCTCAATCCCAGTCCAAGGCCTGGGATAGCCTGGGATAACCAGAGCACTGCAGATCTGTGGGCAGACTGGGTGACTTCGGAGTTTGGGGAAGTCAGCCTGACGGTGTAGAGTTCCAGGTTAAACTGGGAGTGATTTATCTGAGTCTCCAGCTTCAGTACCCTCTGGGCTTTACCTTTTCACTCTCTAATCTTTAAGGCTGACAAAAGCTCAGCTCAGTTTTGCTGCTATTTTATTTTTTCTAGATCAGCAAATGACTTCAGAGCAACAGTAGCTTTGTGTTTTGGTCTTTTACCTTTCTGGAATCTTGTCTTTCAGATTTTGGTCTAGTAATTCCTCAGTATCTTGTTATCTTTTTGATTATGATTATAAATATTTTGTTTGACTATTTTGCTTGTTTTTAATAGGAGTGTAAGTCTGAATTACTTACACTAATTATTAGAGGAAAACTTGTCATTGCATTTTTTTAGATGTAGAAATTGAAGTTTAAAGAGAGATATATATCCAGTAGAAAGAACCAGAACTTGAATCCAGTTTGGTCTTATCCTAAACTTTTTGCTCATTCTGTTCTGTCATTTAGACTAACAGATGAATGTAGTATAATTGCCTGTAGTTACTGTGTTGGGTAAAAATTATAAGAATTAATTTCTTATTTGCCTTCTTAGTTGTCTGCCTTTACTTCACTTTTAACCTGGGTTCACAACACTCTCTCCTCTAATAACATTAGTTACTAAAGTGAGTAAAGAAATAAGTTTAATAAAGACTGCTGGCAGTTACTGACTCTATGCATTGTGCATTAAAAAAAAATGGATTTTGGAGGGGGGGTTGTTTTAATCATGCACCTAGGAAATAAAACGACGGACTCAATCTCCATGGGGTTTTGAGCACTTAACCAATGTGATCTCGTTAATCCTCACAACACTACCTTGATGTCTCTGTTTCATAACAAGTGTAATTTTCCAATAGAAAGTGAGTGACTTGAATCTTGATTTTAAAAACTCTTCTTTTTGGATCCCCTGGCTGCTATCCACATGTCTGGGCTGCCTCTCCGTATTGACAGTTTTGCCATTTATCTAGCATGGCTTTCAAAAGTAAGACTTTATAAGACTCAAGGTAAAAAAAAAAAAAATTAAAGGTGTGAAGCTAACAGGATGTATTAAAGGGATAGCATTAGGATGGTGCTTATGTATTACAGGTGGAATGGAAATTTCTCCTCATCTGATACAATGTGAATGTTGAACTGGAGACAGCTCACCCAACACCTGTCTTTTGATAAATATAGAAAATTGTGATTATGGATTTTCTGTTTCTATTATGTAGATAATTCCCTTAATTTTAAGCTATCACTTTTCAGTAATAAACAAATTGCAAGCTGTGTGTGTACTGTACTTTGAAACTGAAGAATTATATACTTTAATATTGTTTTTCATAATTAGGCAAGGAGAATAGACACTCCCGAGATTGAAAAGGCTCACCCAATGCCAGAGTTTTTCATAGTTCTAAAAAGGGTCAATAGGAGTATCTTTCTCAAACTTAAAAATCACACAAGCTCTTGTTCAAAGCTTGCCTGCGTGCCTTGTATCTAGACACCAGAACTGGTATATAGTGCTACTGCTAAGTCACTTCAGTTGTGTCCGACTCTGTGCGACCCAATAGACAGCAGCCCACCAGGCTCCCCCGTCCCTGGGGTTCTCCAGGCAAGAACACTGGAGTGGGTTGCCATTTCCTTCTCCAACGCATGAAAGTGAAAAGAGAAAGTGAAGTCGCTCAGTCGTGTCCAACCCTCAGCAATCCATGGACTGCAGCCTTCCAGGCTCCTCTGTCCATGGGATTTTCCAGGCAAGAGTACCAGAGTGGGGTGCCATTGCCTCCTCCAGAACTGGTGCATACTGGAGTCAGAAGTTTATCCCTGACCAACCCCCCAACCCCCCCGCCACCAACACCCAGAACTTTTGACAGGAAAAGCCCCATATCCAAACCACGAAGAAGCAGGAAGCTCAGATTGCTTTTTTGCCACATCCTGGTAGTTGCAGTGTGAATCTTTTGTTAGGAAAGCTGAAAGATCACAATGGGATAACGCGTTAATTTCGTAATGCTTACGCGACAAGAAAAAAATGACTTGCACTGGTTGAGGGCCTCTCTAACAAAGTCAACCTGAATTAAGTATAATCAAATGATTAGGACAGCATAAAACACATGAACCAAACATTTTCTACCACCGAGTCCAACAGAATCTTGCTCCTCCTCACTATTTGTGAGTGTGATGGACAATACCAGAGCAAGATCTCATGATGAGATGAGGTTTGAAATAACATATTGTGGGGATTCAAACTTGCATTGTCTTTTTACCGGGGAATTATTCTTTCTGTTTCTGTTGTCAGGGCTTTGAAACATTTCTATTTCTCAGAGATATCATAGTTGCTATGGGACATTTCAGAGTTTAGATAATGGACACTGGAAGAAGCACACTGAGAGAAAAGATGGCTTCATGTTAAGAAAAGGCCTTGGGAGTGAGCAGAAACCACCGTGTGTTTGCATGTTAATGAGAGGGAGCAGGTGAGCACTGACAAACGGGGGCACAGAGGGTGGCTGGTGAGATGGCTGAGGGCTATGAAGCCCAGACGGTTTGCTATTAAATACAAGCTAATGGAGCGCTCCTTTAAGATTCTAACAGGCACCAGCGATCCATAGGAACCTAGGGGCTAGAAGTATTCACTTCCTTCCTTCTTTATAGTAGAATATTTCAGCTGGCGTTATAAAGTAATCAATGCTGAATTATTAAATAGAAATATCATTAATTTCAACATAAAGCACTTTAAGAGTAAGAAGTTGCTAAGGAATATTTAGATTTCAGTAAGGTTCAGTGTCAGAATATCATCAAGAGTGCAGGGGTAAAGTCAGTGTGGAGACAAACAGCATTGGTTCAAGTCAGCCTC
This sequence comes from Bos indicus, assembly GCF_029378745.1. NCBI lineage: Eukaryota > Metazoa > Chordata > Mammalia > Artiodactyla > Bovidae > Bos > Bos indicus. The sequence continues at coordinate 37,196,847 of NC_091768.1, forward strand.
TCTAAGCCCTGGGACTGCGGGAAGTGACTCGTGCCCTTTCTGAGGCTCAGTTTTCTCAGTTATAAAATGGGGTTAATGTAGTTTTCCCCTCATTTGTTATAGTATAATCTTACATAGGTAATTTAGTGTTGTAAGCAAAGGTGAATAGATAAAAATCTGTGTTAAAAAATAATCTTCTCCCAAAGATTTCTAATTTCTGTCTTTTAAACAGCACTTTTTTGGCATATTTGAAATGTACAAGTCTTGACATAGGCACATTCTAGCAATCTACGTGTAATCATATCAAGTATTTGCCCTGTTCCCATGGTCTGTTTTTTCCCTCTCTTTTTTCTGTCAAGAAGCCTCAGGCCAGAACTAGGAGTCGCTACATCCCTTTAGGGAGACTCAGTCCCTGGCAGAGAGGAAGGCTGTGGCAGAGGGCATTCTTCAGGCCCCCCGCTTCTTTTTTTAATGTATTGCTTTTATTTATGTATGGCTGTGCTGGGTCTTCCTTTCTGTGCACAGGCTTCTCTAGTTGCGATGCACTGGCTTCCGGTTGCGGGGGCTTCCCTCATTGCACAGCGCAGGCTCAGGCGCGGGCTTCATTAGCTGTGGCTTGTGGGCTCAGTAGCTGTGGTGCACGAGTTTAGTTGCTTCCTGGCGTGTGGGATCTTTCCAGATCAGGGATGGAACCTGTGTCCCCTGCACTGGCAGACAGATTCTTAACCACGGTACCATCAGGGAAGTCTAGCCTCTTTCTGTTGGATTCCTGCAACATGGGAAAGGTATGACTCCGAGGGTATGTGTGGAGTCAGGAGGAGCAGATGAAGCTCTAAGGCAGACACTGGGGAATTTTAGTAGCACTGTAGAAATTTAACCAATTGCCCATTCTCTAGTATGAAAATGATGTGGATATATTATAGGGCAGAATTCAAAATTCACATAAAGGCTTTAAAGAAAATTGGTATTTGAGGTTGGGATAATGTAAAATTCATAATGCAAAATTCAGAAGTATTTTACCTTGACATGGAGGTTATGTGAGGAAACTGTAGAGCAAGTCAGTTAGCTCTCTATTCCTAAAATCAGCTGCTGCCTCACCTGCCGTGCAGGACTACTCTTAGTTTTGTTGGGCTTTTCTAAAACTCATCTTAAGGAAGTACATGGTCTTTGATTTCTTTTTCTGATGAAACAGAAATGAGCTCTTTGCTTCCAATTGTGCTTTTTAAAATCTAACATGTCTCGCTGAATTGTTATTGCTATTCTTTATGCTTGCTAATTTAGTGCTTTATAATATTGTTTATTTTTCTCATCTTCTTTCCCTTCTCCCCCTTTTTATAACCAAACTGAGAATTAGCACTCTCCTGGCACTTATAGGAAATATATAATTAGCCATCTAATGCTATATTAGGCAACTGTTATTTTTATTATATATTCAGGGATTTTAGATAAGTAGATAAATTAAGGAAGAAAAATTCCCTACTTTTGAAGCTACACAATTTTAATTTGACCCTACATTCATTTTCTCAAGTTTAAATATTTTTGAGATGGAGGAGGAAAATAAAAACCAACAAATAAGTAAGCCCATTTGACTTGACATCTTGGATTATATTTGAACCATGTAGAGGTTTTAGCACATTTGAACCATTATGTCATTGAGTTATTTTAAAACAACTAGGAATCTTGATTTAAATTTGTATTTAAAAAGAAAGGATTGATTTTAATTGCTGGGTATAAATTATTTAAAGCATGGGTTGGCAAACTTCAGCCTGTGAGCTAAACCTGGTATGTGTTTTGTTTATGTACAGCCCAAGAATTAAAAATGGCTTTTACATTTTAAAGTGTTGTAAGAAGAACAACCAAAGGACAATATTCTATAGAGACTGTATGTGGTCCACAAAGCCTAAAGTATTTGTTATTTGGTTTTTTACAAGGAAAAGTTTGCTAACCACTGGTCTAATAGATTGCACAATATATTTTCTTTTAATTCCTTTTAATGCTCTCTGTTCCTGTTAACGTCCTCATCCTTTCTGGGACTCACTGCTGCTTGGTTGTCCAAACTGTTCATGGAGTATGTTTTGAGTTAATAAGCACAATGCATCATTACTCACAGAAAACCTGTGACTTCTGCTCCTTTCGTGGCTTCTTACAGTAACATTTCAAACCCAATCTCTAAGCTTTATGCTAATTGCAATGACTCTACACTGATCTTGAAAACAGTCTTGTCTTCTGGCCATCATTAATCCAGAATGTTATTAAGCAACCATTCTCATTAGTGAGTGGTAAAGAAAAGCAGTAACACTAAAGTTTGGAATACTGGTTAGTCCTCAAAATATATACATGCATGATGAAAAGAAAATCTTTTTCATAGTGAGGAAGAAGGCATGAGAGAAGCTCAGGAATTAACCAGTTAAATAAAAAGCTTTTTTGCTTTGAGAAAGGAGGGAAACAAGGGCAATCCAGTGGTTTGGGAAATTGTATTGCTTTTTTCTTAAGTAGAAATGGACAGGTGAAAAACACACAATCCTCTTTCTACATGAAAAGAGAAAACCAATTCTCAATTTCTCTTCCCCCCTCTCTCTTTTTTCCCATAACTAGTGGTTATTTACCCCTCAGAGTCCAGAACATGGGCTCCTGTAGACATTCTGGCTCCCAGATATCTGACTTTGATTTGTACCATTTCATGCAGGATTTCTTTGTTAACTGAAGAAAGGCAAACAGTCCAGTGCCAAGGAAAAGCAGTAAAGCTCAGAAAATAGATCTAAAGTAAGGTGATACTGAAACAAATTATAATACTTTTAAAAGCCAGAAGAGTATTATAAACTATTATCATACACTTTCCCCACCCCACGCCCTGCCCTTGTTTGTTTTTTAAAAAAACTTAGAATAGTTTTATGTGTGTCTACTATTAGGTAATAAATTTTACTCAGGAATTGGTTAAGTTCCAGATCATTCCATTTGCAGTTCTCCTAACTGCCTAGTGATGTTCTCATTTTGACATTGATTATATGTGGAAATGAAGAAACAATGGGTCAGACTAATAGTTTTTACATAGACAGGCAAAGTTTGGGCAGGTTCCTTAAAAATTCCCTTCAGACTGCGGGAATAGTACAACCAACCACAAAGCCATTCCTGGAATATTTACTCTTGTCCAGCTCTGGAGAATTCTTGGTTGTCACATGGCCTTGGAGAAATGCGTGGTCTTGTTTCTTTGCTTAGGGGCCCCTTCCCATGGTGCCGGCTGCAGCTCTATGCTGACCTTTGATGGATGGTGACACCCATTTCCTGGCTGCCAGCTAACAACATCCTTGACTCTTCTTTGAAAGAAGCAAATCTCAGGGAGTGAATACTCAGCCAAAGGAAGTCAAGAGGAAAGGCAGAGATTGTAACGAAAGGAAAAAGTAAATTTGGTTACTTTGGGAAGAATACTGTAAAGCTGCAGATTCTGATGTATTCCATTTACTGCCAGATAAATGTTCAGAGGTGGGTAGTGTTAGAGAATGTATGATTAGCAAGATCAATCACTTATTTTCTTTAATATGCAATGCTGCATTGCAACTGGCAATGTACTAGGCTTGAAATCAAGAGATCTGGATCTGAGTCTTTGAATAGTTGTTCAAATAATAGTACATATGTCTGAAGATGTGCAGGATATTCTCTCCTCTCTAAGTTTCAAACTCCCCTTGAAGGCATTGATGTGAGACTGGAAATTTGGAAGAGTAGGGGAAAGGGAGAAGTTGCATCGCCTCTATTTGTTCCCCAACCACACAAATGAACGTGTGTGTGTGCATGTGTGTGCACGGGCACACACACACACACACACACACACACACACACACACACAGTGCTTCTGGCAGCCCCTCCAGCATCATTTGCTTATGAAGGTGTTTAGAATAATGCTTGCAGCACAGAATGTGCTCCAATTGTTGTTAGCTATTATTTTTCTTGTTTTATGCACAAAAATGTTTTGGCATTAGATTAATTTGGAAAGGCTGCAACCTCTCTCTGTTTTTCCCATGAGATTTATAATAAACGTGCTAAAGAGTTTTTTTCATTTAAAAAATCAGTTCAACTTTAGTGATTCCAACATTCTCTGAACCTATTTGAACACCAAACTTTCCCCCCTCAAATACACCAAATATTGTCTTGTAAAAGTGGGGTTCTACAGAAGATATTTTAGAAAATGACAACCTAGTGAGACATCTGTGGAGAACTGCCTCTTTACTTTCTATAGACCTGAATGGGCTTTTAAGCTTCAATGATCCCCATTTTGGTTTCTTCATGACACTCAGTTTCTGTGGCAGATGCAGTTCAGGGCTACCCTCTATCATCCATGCCCTTGTATGATCCCCTCCTCATGAGTATGGCCAATAGAATATGGCAGAGGTGATGGATTGTCACTCCTGGGGTTATGTTTCATTATGAGACTCCATTTTAGCAGATTGGAGACAGAGAAAGAGACTCTCCCACTGACCTTAAAGAAGCAGTTGCTATGATGTGGCAGGGCAGTGTGAGCAGCTTAGAGGACCCAAGGGCCTCAATGATAGAGCAGATAGGAATCTAATTCTGCCAACAACCACGAGCTTGGAAGAGGATGTTGAGCTCCAGAAAGGAACATGGCCCATCTGACACCTGCATTATGAGACCCTAAGCAGAGGACTCCGTTATACCATACCCAAACTCCTGACCCATGGAAACTGAGATGTAATACATGTATGTCATTTTGAGCTGCTAAATTCAGTAATTCTGTAATTAGAGTAGCAATAGAAAACTAGTATAGTTGCCTACCAAAACCTATTCCCCCTGTTTTTTCATTAATAATAAAACCTAAATTTCCTTCAAAATGTCAAGCTGTTCAGAAAAATACTTTACACTCCTGAATCTCTTTGCTGAAAAGGGAACAAAGGGAACATATCTAACCTAGGAGTTCCAAGTGGAAGTCTGATAAGGATTCTTGAAGGCTTGTTTTTCTAATGAAAGGGAAAAATACCCTGGTGTCTCCTTAGTTTTCCCCTTTGAACATATATGCTATGTAGGGAGCTGTGGCAGTCATACTGGGGCCAGGGATACATAGAGGTGACGGCCTTGACCTTGTTGAACCATTTAATCAATACTAGCTTCCGCCTAATTCCATAAATCTTATTATTTGAGAAAAAGAATTTCATGTATTAGTATGTTTAAGCTATGGTTTGTTGGGATTTCTGTTATGGTCGTATAAACACATTCTTTACGGTTAATATACTATATCATTTTAAAAAGAACCAAAAGACACAGACAAAACATCTTAGGACAGTGCCTGCCAGAGCGGCCCTTTCTCCCTCATACATATATGCACGTGTGCGTTTGCTCTCCTGCTTCTCTGCACTTTTACCCTCTTTCAGTCCTCTCTCTCATCCTTGCTCTATCTCCATTCATTTGTTCATTCATTCATGCAGCAAATATTTACTGAGCACATGCTAATTTCTGGTACTGTGCTAGGTCCTGAGGATGCAAACATAAATAAGACACACAGGTTTCCATTTTAACATTTCAGTCCTTGCCTCATTAGAATGAGAAGAGTTTAATGACTGATTGGCTGATAACATTTTAGTATGATTGAGTTCCATCTGCAATCTCAATATGTTTACGAATGAATGATTCTTGATCCAAATTGCCACAATGTCTTTACTCTCAGATACAAAAATCCCAGGTATTAGTGAGCAGATGATGGAGCTTTTCTTGGTGTGGGGTTGGAGGAAATATGTGCAAGCAGATGACTGACCTTGGACGACTTGTTATTAGTAATTTCTGGAGCCTTCCATGTGTTTTCTGATAGCTCTTTCTTATTCTCCACTTACCTGGCCACAGGACATTCTCTTTCTTGTCTTAAGGTACTCAAACCCTGACTCTTTCACCTCCCTTTTGGCTTCAAAATTCTCAGAAACATATCCTGATTTCAAGTAGATTTTATGTTCTTTACTGCATAACAGTGTTGTTGTACTATGAACCTCTTTATCTGGAAACACCACTATACAGGTCTCTAACTTATTTCTACTTTTGGTGATAATGACTCAAACCAGTAGTGTAACAGTGGAATGCACTCTCTTTGTTAAGATATTTCTGTGCCCTTAACTAATCATTTGCTACTTGTTTCATGTTTATGTGCTTTATTGCCCTTTATATATTGATTTGACCTATCTCAGACCAATTGAAGAGAGAAAGTCTGATGCAATTCCTGTCTTGCTGTATGCTGGAAGAAAATGAATTGTGATAATGGTGGTGATAGACTTTCTCTGAAGCTCTTGGTCACTAGACTTACCATCATTTAGGGTCTAACTAAAATATGCCCAACTCTTCTTTCCAGTACCAATTACAGAATGAAGCAGAAGTAAACCCAAAAGGGCATAAACTGTGTTGGAGATTATTTTTAGTTTGTGAACTTAAGCTAATTAACATTTGAATGGCCCAACCCTGATCATCTTAAAGACAAATAAAAAGGAGAGACTGAGGCACACCATCTGGCTGCCAGGAGGCCACTGTTGTGGTCAGGAGAATGCACACATAGGGGCTCTGATGTTCTGTTTGCATGTCAATGGAATCAACACCAACCACTCTTTTCCACCTGCATTCAGAATCTATTGAGAAAGACACTCACCCATAGAAGTCAGGCAGTTGGAGCTGGAGAGCAAAATGTCACCCTTATCGCCAAGGCTGCTGCTGGGGTACCTCACGCTTAGTCTGCCAGGGAGGCCGGCTTGCTAATAACCTCAGAGCCTCTGTCAGCTCTGCTTGACTGCAGCCCCTCCTTTCTGGGGCCCACCTGAGTAACACTTACACAGCAGAGCAGGGCAGGCTGACAGATTTTGAAGGAAGAGCATACTCAGACCCTTCTCTCAAACCCACCAACAGAATACTCACTCCTCTTCCCAAGGCAGGAAGCTGAATGGGGCCATAGCTAGGGCGAAGCAAGTGAGGGCAGAGTTGTTTTTATGGAAGATTTTTATATTTTGTTCCTCTTGGATTTTTTGCATTTATTTTGATTTTTAAAAATATTGCATTAAATATTATTTTTCTCAATTATTGAGTTTTTGAGTGCATCCTTAAATTTCTTAATTGAGGTGAGTGCCTCAGTAGCCTTGTCTGAGTCTGAGCCTTGCAAGAAGATAAAAGGGTAAATGGATAGAGACCCTTCCAGATAGAAATATCAGGAGTAGGGACTGTATTCCTATCTGGTCGGATGTTTAGGAGCTTGATCAACTCTATTATCAACTCTACTGTAATTGTGCAGATACTCATAGTCACAGAAACTCTTTTTTCTTTAGTAAATATGTTGGATCTCTGTTGTTATAAAAGGAGAAGCAAAATAAGACAGGTATCGGAGATACTAGAAGATGATTATAATGTTCAGTAAAGCTACCAAATAACATTGGTTCTAATGGGCTTCAGAACCAAGTTGCCCTTTAAAACAAATACTTGATATGTCTTGCTTTTTCCCTAATTAGTATTCAGAAAATATTTGAGTGTGTATCCGAACATTATGAAAAATGTAAACACAGATTTGAACTTGTGGAATTTAATGCATGAATGTGTCCAACTAAGTCTTCAGGCTCTGACCATCAGAGGAACGGCCTGTTCTGTGACAAGTGTGTGCCTGCCTCTGGAACTCACAGCACATTCCAGGAAAATCATATCCTAACTAGTTTGGTTGTTTACTCCAAAGAGGGCATTTTTGCACTTCATTTTTCAACTCTAGTTTGTTTATATTGAGACAAAACATTCTCACACAGGAAGACACTAGACACTCTTTCTCAGTGGAGGGAGCATTCTCTTTTCGGGGTCAGGAACTTTATGTCTGCAAAGTTAATTATCACGAGACTGTAAACCAGGCCTTCAGGCTCCATGTCTGTGTCTCTGACCTTTGCCAAGGGCACAGTGCCACCAGACATACCACAAGATATGCAAAGGACGGAGTCTAACTTGAATAGCCTTGTTAGCTTGTTTTCTGGTGCTAATATGAAGAGTCTCATCATAAACCATTTTGATGCATTTGAGAGAGCTCAGTTCAAAAGGTGAAATCACCTAGTATCAAAAATATTACCTTATTAATGGCCACATCTTAAATTCTTTCACTGGGACCTATAAACATTTAGCCTTTCACGTTTAGACAAGATCTAAGCAAGGCATTGGGCCAGGTTCATCAGTTTTGTAGTCTTATAAGCTTTGACAAATCAAAAACATTATTTCTGATTTATAGTTTACCTTTAGGTAATATCTAATATCATGGCAATTGGATGGGTTTAATCAATTACAAAAGTGTGATGATTCAAAAGAATTATTCTGAGTCTATAGCTTAGTTCTTGGTGGCTTTCACTAACTGACCACCTGGACCTCTGTTGTTCAGTGTGGCAGCACTAGCCATGTGTGGGCTACAGAGCACTTGAAACATGGCTTATCAGAACTGAGATATACTACGAGTATGAAATTCACAGGGGATTTATAGACTTAGTTGATATTTTGATTTTGAACAGTTAAATAAAAATCTATCCTCATTTATAATACCTGTTAACTTAATATTTGTGGCCAATATTCTAGTTCTGTTGGACAGTGCCATTCCTGATGTTTTGGAAGTAAACATCATGGAGAGAGACACTCATATACTTTGTACACTTATACTTCCTTTGAGTATTCCAGAAGCAGCACTAATATACACAAAACCCCTGTGAAGAAGGTAGGAAGTACATTTTACTAATGTTTCAAAAGAGAAAAAAAATAAGTTCGAAGAATGTTGTTATCATGACTGTGATTCACAAATCAGAAAAAGTTTGAGCTCATGCTTCAGAGAGTAAAACATTCAGGGTCAGCTGTTTCATGTATGACTAACTCTTCTTTGGGTCCAGTTTGAAAACAAAAATCTTGGGGGAAGGGTGAAGAGTGCTGTGGACTTGGGAAGTTATGTATAGGTAATAATTTTTACAAAATACCTAACATACAGTCGGTCCTTAACAAATCTTTGCTCAATCAAGAAAAAGGGGCTTGTGAAGTTAGATTACACCAAAGTTAGAATACACAGAAGAACTGTACAAAAAGATCTTCATGACCCAGATAATCATGACAGTGTGATCACTCACCTACAGCCAGACATCCTGCAATGTGAAGTCAAGTGGGCCTTAGAAAGCATCACTACAAACAAAGCCAGTGGAGGTAATGGAATTCCAGGTGAGTTATTTCAAATCCTGAAAGATGATGCTGTGAAAGTGCTGCACTCAATATGCCAGCAAATTTGGAAAACTCAGCAGTGGCCACAGGACTGGAAAAGGTCAGTTTTCATTCCAATCCCAAAGAAAGGCAATGCCAAAGAATGCTCAAACTACCACACAATTGCACTCATCTCACATGCTAGTAAAGTAATGCTTAAAATTCTCCAAGCCAGGCTTCAGCAATACGTGAACCGTGAACTTCCAGATGTTCAAGCTGGTTTTAGAAAAGGCAGAGGAACCAGAGATCAAATTGCCAATATCCTCTGGATCATCAAAAAAGCAAGAGAGTTCCAGAAAAACATCTATTTCTGCTTTATTGACTATGCCAAAGCCTTTGACTGTGTGGACCACAACAAACTGGAAAATTCTGAAAGAGATGGGAATACCAGACCACCTGACCTGCCTCTTGAGAAACCTATATGCAGGCCAGGAAGCAACAGTTAGAACTGGACATGGAACAACAGACTGGTTCCAATTAGGAAAAGGAGTACGTCAAGGCTGTATATTGTCACCCTGCTTATTTAACTTATATGCAGAGTACATCATGAGAAATGCTGGGCTGGAAGAAGCACAACCTGGAGTCAAGACTGCCAGGAGAAATATCAACAACTTCAGATATGCGGATGACACCACTCTTATGGCAGAAAGTGAAGAGGATCTAAAAAGCCTCTTGATGAAGATGAAAGAGGAGAGTGAAAAAGTTGGCTTAAAGCTCAACATTCAGAAAACGAAGATCATGGCATCTGGTCCCATCACTTCATGGGAAATAGATGGAAAAACAGTGGAACTAGCGTCAGACTTTACTTTTTGGGGCTTCAAAATCACTGCAGATGGTGACTGCAGCCATGATATTAAAAGACGCTTACTCCTTGGAAGGAAAGTTATGACCAACCTAGATAGCATATTGAAAAGCAGAGACATTACCTTGCCAACAAGGTCCATCTAGTCAAGGCCCTGGTTTTTCCAGTGGTCACGTGTGGATGTGAAGGTTGGACTGTGAAGAAAGCTGAGTGCCGAAGAACTGATGCTTTGAACTGTGGTGTTGGAGAAGACGCTTGAGAGTCCCAACAGACTGCAAGGAGATCCACCCAGTCCATCCTAAAGGAGATCAGTCCTGGGTGTTCACTGGAACGACTGATGCTGAAGCTGAAACTCCAATACTTTGGCCACCTCATGCGAAGAGTTGACTCACTGGAAAAGACCCTGATGCCAGGAGGGATTGGGGGCAGGAGGAGAAGGGGATGACAGAGGATGAGATGGCTGGATGACATCACCGACTCGATGGATGTGAGTTTGGTAAACTCTGGGAGTTGGTTTTGAACAGGGAGGCCTGGCATGCTGCGATTCATGGGGTCGCAAAGAGTTGAACACAACTGAGTGACTGAACTGACTGACTGACTGAAGTTAGATTAAAAGCCTCCTGTTGCCAAATTACAATTGGCTGTACTGAGGGCCATGGCACAGTATGACAATTCAGCATCTCCTTACAGTAACAGTGGTCCCCATTTTACCATGGCATGGCTAGGCTAGGTCCAATGGCAGCCACAGAGTATGGGTTCACTGGCAAACGTCAAACATGAGGAGTCCAGGAAATAGTACTGGGGTGTAGAGTTGTGAGAGAGTAGAAGAGATGAGAGATCAGAGATTGGATGACATCAAGAAAGCATTTAAAATGCATTCTGTGTCAAGGATTCAAAAGGGCTGGGAAGTGAGGCTTCAAACTGATGAGTTGCAGGTTAATGGAAGAGCCACTTGCAGAGGTCAATGTAGGCACAGCACCTTGAACCTAATGGAAGAGTAGGTGCCGTGAGCTGAACTCTGGGAGGCAGAGCCTGGCTCAGCCAGGTCCTCTGGTCCACTTCTTGCCTGAGCAGTTAGTGGTTCTGGGTCATGTGCAGATTTGAATGTTCCAATGTCACTAGGATCTGACATCACTTGATGGCAGATTGGATGAGAGAGAGGCTGAACTTAGGTTCTGACAAACCTACTGGTTCAGGGTTTTACCATCCAAGATGTAAGCCAGGCTGCTTTAGTTGCTCAGCTGTGGTTCTGGATTAGAGGGAAAGGAGCAGAAGTGAGGGGCTTTGATACTCTCATGACTCTTTTCACCGCTGATTAAGAGAGCAAAATTCTCCTTTTTCCATATTATTAGATACTCAGCACAGGCTACTAGGTGATCCAGATGTGTGGTAGCGTGCCAAGTATTGTCAGTCACTCTAGTCACGTCCAACTGCTTTGTGATCCCATGGACTGTAGCCTGACAGGCTCCTCTGTCCATCGGATTTCCTAGGCAAGAATACTGGAGTGGATTGCCATTTCCTCCTCCAGGGGATCTTCCCAACTCAGGGACTGAACCTTTGTCTCCTGCATTGGCAGGCGGGTTCTTTACCACTGAGCCATCTGGGAAGCTCTAGATGTGTGGTTAAATACTCCTTTTTTTCTTTTTGGTCTTGGCTACTTGGAGGAACAAAAACAAAAGAAGATATTTGTCTTGTTTTATCATATGCAAGGACTATCTGCTTTTACTAGAAACAATTATCAAATAAGCTTAATTGAACTGATCTTGCCTCAAAATAACTGTAGAATAATAAACTTGAAAGCTATTTTATTTAACTTTGATACTGTAATATCTATACAATATCCAACAGACCAATGTTTTTATGGATCTCATCATGTGATCCTAAATTGGATTGAAATAATGACTTTGATGCCTTATTGATTTTTTCTTCCAGTTTTATTGAGATATAGTTGATAAATAGCACTGTGTAAGTTTAAGGTACACTGTTGTTCAGTCACTCAGCTATGTCCAACACTTTACAATCCCACGGACTGGACTACAACACACCAGGTTTCTCTGTCCTTCACCATCTCCCAGAGCTTGCTCAAACTCATGTACATTGCGTCGGTGATGCTGTGCAACCATCACATCCTCTATCATTCCCTTCTCCTGCCTTCAATCTTTCCTAGCATCAGGGTCTTTTCTAACAAGTAGGCTCTTCACATCAGGTGGTCAAAGTATTGGAACTTCATCCTCAGCATCAGTCCCTCCAATGAATATTCAGGATTGATTTCCTTTAGGTTGACTGGTTTGATCTCCTTGCAGTCCGGGGAACTCTCAAGAGTCTTCTCCAACACTACAGTTCAAAAACATCAATTCTTTGGTGCTCAGCATTCTCTATGGTCCAACTCTCACATCCATACATGGCTACTGGAAAAACCATAGCTTTGACTATATGGACCTTTGTCTGCAAAATAATGTCTCTGTTTTTTAATATACTATCTAGTTTTGTCATAGCTTTTCCTCCAAGGAGCAAACACTTTAATTTCATGGCTGCAGTCCCTATCCACAGTGATTTTGGAGCCCAAGAAAATAAAGTCTGTCACTGTTTCCATTGTTTCCCCCTCTATGTGCCATGAAGTGATGGAACCAGATGCCATGATCTTAGCTTTTTGAATGTTGAGTTTTAAGCCAGTTTTTTCACTCTCCTCTTTCACTGTCATCAAGAGGCTCTTTAGTTCTTCTTCACTTTCTGTCTTAAGGTTGGTGTCATCTGCTTATTTGAGGTTATTAATATGTCTCCCTACAATCTTAATTCCAACTTGTGCTTCATCCAGCCTGGCATTTTGCATGATGTACTCTGCATAGAAGTTAAGTAAGTGGGGTGACAATATACAGCCTTGATGTACTCCTTTCCCAGTTTGGAACCAGTCCTTTGTTCCATGTCCAGTTCTAACTGTTGATTCTTGATCTGCATACAGGTTTCGCAGGAGGGAGGTAAGGTGGTCTGGTATTCCCATCTCTTTAAGACTTTCCCTCAGTTTGTTGTGATCCACACAAAGGCTTCTGGCATAGTCAATGAAGCGGAAGTAGATGTTTTTATGGAATTCTCTTACTTTTTCTGTGATCCAGTAGATGTTTACAATTTGATCTCTGGTTCCTCTGCCTTTTCTAAATAGAGCTTGAACATCTGGAAGTTCTCAGTTCATGTACTTCTAAAGCCTCGCTTGGAGAATTTTGAGCACTACATTGCTAGCATGTGAGATTAGTGCAATTGTGCAGTAGTTTGAGCATTCTTTGGCATTGACCTTCTTTGGGATTAGAATGAAAACTGACCTCTTCCCATCCTGTGGCCACTGTCGAGTTTTCCAAATTTGCTGACATATTTAGTGCAGCACTTCAACAGCATCATCTTTCAGAATTTGAAATAGCTCAGCTGGAATTCCATCACCTCCACTAGCTGTGTTCGTAGTGATGCCTCCTAAGGTCCACTTGACTTCTGACTCCAAGATGTCTAGTCTAGGTAAGTGGTCACACCATCATGGTTATCTGGGTCATTAAAATCTTTTTTGTATAGTTCTTCTGTGTATTCTTGCCACTTCTTAATCTCTTTTGCTTCTGTTAGGTCCATACCATTTCTGTCCTTTATTTTGCTCATCTTTGCTTGAAATTTTCCTTCAGTATCTCTAATTTTCTTGAAGAGATCTCTATTCTTTCCCATTCTATTTTTTCCCCTCTATTTCTTTGCATTGTTCACTTAGGAAAGCTTTCTTATTTCTCCTTGCTGTTCTTTGGAACTCTGCATTCTGATTGGTATATCTTTTGCCTTTTGCTTCTCTTCTTTTCTCAGCTATTTGTTAGGCCTCTTCAGATAACCATTTTGCCTTTTTTTGCATTTCTTTTTTGGGGATTGTTTTGATCACCACCTCCTGTATAATGTGACAAACTTCTTTCCAAAGTTCTTCAGGCTATCTGAAGAACTCTGTCTATCAGATCTAATCCCTTTAATCTATTCTTCGCTTCCACTGTATAATCATAGGGTATTTGATTTAGGTCATATTTGAATGACCTAGTGGTTTTCCCTTCTTTAAGTATATATACGGTATAATCATGATTATTTACATACATCATGATTATCACAGTAAGTTTAGTAAACATCCATCATCTCATATAGAAATAAAATTAAAGACATAAAAATTATCTTATAATGAGAATTCTTAGGATATACTCTTAATAAGTTTCATATATAATATATGTAATGTTAATTATATTTATCATGTTGTACATTGTATCCCTGAACTTTCCCAGTGGCCCAGTGGTAAAGAATCTGCCTGCAATGCAGCGGTGGCAAGAGACGCAGATTTGATCTGGGTCAGGAAGATTCCCTGGAGGAGGGCATGGTAGCCCATTCCAGTGTTCTTTCCTGGAGAATCCCATGGACGGAGGAGTCTGGCAGGCTACAGTCCATAGGGTCACAAAGACTTGGACACTACTGAAGTGACTTAGCACACGCATGCACACATACACATTGTATCCCGCATGCTTGTTTATCTTATAAATGGAAGTTTGTACCCTTTCGTGCCTTACTGACTTTGACTAAATAGCAGAATTAACAGTTTAAGCAGTAGTTGTTTAAGAGATGTGACCACCTTGTTGCTCTGTGGGAACATATGGGGTCTTTATGCCATTCTTATTGATTTGAAATCGAATTTGTGACTCATATTAGTCTAACAACTGCTCTGGGACCATCATTAATGACTTAGTAATGGAGTTCAAATCAGAAGCAGTATTTTTTGTTTTCTCCAAGAATCTGAATTATACCTTCCTCCTAAATAATTTGCATGCACACTTGGTCTTTCTTAAAAAGATGGACTTGTCCTACTGCATTACTAGAAATGTGACAAGTTATAAAAATAGATACAGATCTGAGATTCTGCCACAATTTTCCTCAGTACTGGATTTATATCAAAAATGGACCTCTTCAAATTTTTGGTTACGGAACATCTGAACAAGCACAAATACTTCTACAACCCATAATTGCCAGTTTGGACCATAAAAAATGTATGGCTTTTTGTGGATTAAAGACTTAGATTTCAATACTGACTCTCCCCAACCTCCACTGCAAAATCCAGCAGTCTTATAAATACAACATAAATCCACATGCACTATAATTATTGTGGTCAATTATGCTAAACCAAGCACATAGTTTTTCCTCAAACATTTTCATAAGCAAGGAAAAAATTGCCTTCACAACTCATTTTTAGAGATGGGCTAACAAGTTCGGGTCATTTGAGAGCTGACTCACTTTTCTTTTTTGTCTCTACACTTAAGCCATGTTCACGTTTAGAGGAACCTAACTAAACTAGCTTTCTGTTACCTTGATTGGGACCAGATGAAAAGAGACTGAAAACAGGTCAGGGTTTTGACATCCTGAGGACATCTTTATAATAAGCAAACCCCTTGTAGTTTATGACCAGATACCTTCTCATGTAATGTAATTTTTTAAAAAACAGCTTTGAGGGAATATAATTTACATGCCATAACATTCACCTATTGTAAGTGTACAATCTAAATATTTTTAGTAAATTTATACAACAGTATACACATTACCATATTTCAGTTTTAGAACATTTCATTACTCCTATAAGTTCCCTGTGTCCATCGACAGCTCACCTGTTTCTACTTCCAGTTCCAGACAACCACTGACTTGTGTTCTCTCCGTAGATTTGCTTTTTCTAGACATTTCACATAGGTAAATTGGATAGTAATTATGCCTCTTGTGTTTGACTTCTTTTTGGGGTACTCATATATGTTATAGCATGTATCATTTGCACCATCCTTTGTTGAATAACATGCCACATTAAAAAAAAATCCATTTACTAGTTGATGGACACTTACATTTTTGTCCAGTTTTTGGCCATTCTGAATAATGCTGCTATGAACATTCACTTATATGTATTTGGATGGACATATGTTTTCATTTCTCTTCCATGAATTCCAAAGAACTGACTCACTTTGCTCTATAGTAAGTTTGTATTTAAATTTTTAAGAAAGTATCAAACATTTTCTCAGTATGTAACTTGTTACATCCCCACCAACAATACATCCCCACTTGATATTTCCTGTACTTTGATTATAGGTTCTAATGGATGTAGAGTGGCATGTCATTGTAGTTTTAATTTGCATTTTCCGACAAAGAGTGTTTAACATCTTTCATGTGCTTAATCAACCATTTATATATCTTCTTTGGTGACATGACTTAACATTTTTGCCCATTTGTAAATTAGAGTGCCTGTCTTTTTATTATTAAGATGTAAGTGTTCTTTATATATATTGGATACAGGTCCTTTATCAGAGAAGTTTTCTTCTGGTCTGTGGCTTGCCTTTTTATTTTCAAATTCACTTGAGACAGTGAAGACAAGAAAAGATACGAATTCTGAACCATCCAGGCATGGAAATGCTGCTTTTACCCTTCATTTTCCCCCGTAAATGGTAGCTAGCAAAGAGGAAGAGAGAGTCATGTCCATGTGGCTTTGCAGACAACTTAGAGACCATGACCTGGACGTGGAGTGATCAGCTCTTTGGCCATGATATTTGTCAGGTTGTCTAAGCAATGTCTATATGTACTATGGCATGCTTAGGAAATAATTGAGGGGAAGGAAAATTGAGAAGAGTCAAGAAGGGGGTAGGAAAATAGAAACTGTTATGGAGAAGAGAGAACAAAGATAGTCATTGGCAGAAGCACAGTATGAGGAGCCTTCCTCTGTATCCTGACACTCATACGGGACCAGCCCATATTGTTCACTACTGTAAGACTTAGGACCTAACAGAATGCTTATCATTTAGTTGGCATTCCCTAGCGTGTGTATCAGTCGCTTAGTTGCGTCTGACTCTTTGCAACCCCGTGGACTGTAGCCCGCCAGTCTCTTCTGTCCATGGAATTCTTTAGGCAAGAATACTGGAGTGGGTTGCCATTTTCTCCTCCAGGGGATCTTCTCAACCCAGGGATCAAACTCGGGTTTCCTGCATTGAAGACAGATTCCTTACTGTCTGAGCCACCAGGGAAGCCCTGGCATTCCTTAAGTGTTTTAGAAATATGACTTACTGGAAGAAGGCTATCCATTAATTAAAAAAATGTCTTTGATTGATGTGATATCCTAGCCATGGTGTGAGGTCTTGGCCTCTGCCCTCAAGAAATACATAGAATACTTGGGAGGGGAAACATAATCAAATTATTAAAAGGAAAGCATGTTAAGTTCTGTAATAGATGAACAAAATCCTATGAAACAGTAGAAGAAGCTACTTGTGTTGTCTCAGGGCTTGGTGAAGAGTTCATAGAAAGCATGGCACTTGAGTTGGGAAGGCTATTGAAAGCATGGTGTGAAGAGTCATTTGAGAAAGGATGAGAATGGCGTAGTAGCTAGAGATACAACACATGGACAGAAAACATTGGGCACACATGTGGGGCTTTCAGGTCAGGCTAGAGGTTTCTTTCAGAGAAGGCAATGGCACCCCACTCCAGTACTCTTGCCTGGAAAATCCCATGGATGGGGGAGCCTGGTGGGCTGCAGTCCGTGGGGTCTCAAAGAGTCGGACACGACTGAGCGACTTCACTTTCATGCATTGGAGAAGGAAATGGCAGCCCACTCCAGTGCTCTTGCCTGGAGAATCCCAGGGACGGGGGAGCCTGGTGGGCTGCCGTCTATGGGGTCGCACAGAGTCGGACACGACTGAAGCGACTTAGCAGCAGCAGCAGAAGTTTCTTTATAGCCTGGGGCACTTGAAAAGCATTAGGGGTCCCTGTAAGTTCACCCTCTACCTTGCTATTAGAGCAATTTTCTTTAATATGTAAGTTTTATGATGTTAATACCCCTTGTAAGCCATAAAGCCACCCAACCATCACATGGGATTATGAAATATGAGCTTCCATAGACACCAGCATGAAAGTCCTATTGTGGAAGCATCAGTTCAAACAGGTCATTGAACTTCTATGGTGGCCTAAGCCCCATCTCCTGATTTCCATGCCCTGGTGTAATGCCCTCCTATACCATATTATTGATCTGTGTGACCAATAGAACACAGAGAGAGTGATAATATGTCACTTCTAAGGCTACATCATAAAACACACTGTGGTTCTGTCTTGGATGATTTGCTCTGGGAGAGCCAGTCACCATGTTGTAGGATATTCAAGTGGCCTATGGATTTCCCCAGGTAGTGAGGAATCTTAGTCACCAGCAATCATATGGGTGATTCAGCCTGGAGCTAGCCTGTCCAGCTCGTCACGTTGGATGGTTCTGGCCCCAGCTGGCCTCTTGAGTGCAACCTGACGAGAGATTCTGAGTCAAAGCCACCAATTTCTAGACCCACAGAAATTTTGAGATAATAAATGTTTAAGTCATTAAATTTTATGATAATTTTTTAGAGCAGTTGATAATAATACAGTCGTCAATCATATAGTCAGAGTTAGAAGAAATACTAGAGATTAAGTAAGGCAGGTGCTGATAATTGGGTTCAACATTTCCAATGAAGTTTGAAGAGATTTGTGGAGTCTTCCTCTACCTGCACTGAACACATTGAAACCTTACTATCCCTGACTTTAAGAGATATGGTGCTTGTCCAACCTTGCCTGTCTAATTAATGATAAGAACTCCATTTCCTGAACACAAGTCAGACTTTTACCACCATATTGTGCTAATGTCCATGAAAATGAATTAATTTAGGTGCCTCTTTAGTTTATAAGGGATACCCACCCATTTGCTGAAGATTAGTTATTGAGTTTGTTAAGAATTATTCATCTAGGAAGAAAATATTATACAGCTGAAGAGAGTGGGAGGCAGTTTGAATATTAATTGTGGTAGCTGAATAATGGCCCCCAAAGATATGTAGGTTGTATCCCTGGAGTCTAGGAAAGTTGCCTTATCTGGCAAAAGAGATTTTGCGGATGGAATTAAATTCAGTTAAGTCAATCAGTCATGTCCAACTCTTTCTCACTCCATGGACTGCAACATGCCAGGCCTCCCTGTCCATCACCAACTCCTGGAGCCTACTCAAACTCATGTCCATTGAGTTGGTGATGCCAGCCAACCATATCATCCTCTGTTGTCCACTTCTCTTCCCACCTTCAATCTTTCCCAGCAACAGGGTCTTTTCATATGAGTCAGTTCTTCACATGAGGTGGCCAGAGTAGTGGAGTTTCAGCTTCAGCATCAGTCCTTCCAATGAATATTCAAGACTGATTTCCTTTAGGATGGACTGGTTGGATCTCCTTGCAGTCCAAGGGACTCTCAAGAGTCTTCTCCAACACCACAGTTCAAAAGTACCAATTCTTTGGCACTTAGCTTTCTTAATAGTCCAACTCTCACATCCATGCATGACTACTGGAAAAAAGCAAAGCTTTGACTGCTGCTAAGTTGCTTCAGTCATGTCCGACTCTGTGCGACCCCATAGGCGGCAGCCCACCAGGCTCCCCTGTCCCTGAGATTCTCCAAGCAAGAATACTGGAGTGGGTTGCCATTTCCTTCTCCAATGCATGAAGTGAAAACTGAAAGTGAAGTCGCTCAGTCATGTCCGACTCTTCGCGACCCCATGGACTGCAGCCTACCAAGCTCCTCCATCCATGGGATTTTCCAGGCAAGAGTACCGGAGTGGGTTGCCATTGCCTTCTCTGAAAGCTTTGACTAGACAAACCTTTGTTGGCAAAGTAATGTCTCTGCTTTTAATATGCTGTCTAGGTTGCTCATAACTTTCTTTCCAAGGAGTAAGCGTCTTTTAATTTCATGGCTGCAGTCACCGTCTGCAGTGATTTTGGGGCCCCCCAAAACAAAGTCTGACACTGTTTCCACTGTTTCCCCATCTATTTGCCATGAAATGATGGGACTGGATGCCATGATCTTAGTTTTCTGAATGTTGAGCTTTAAACCAACTTTTTCACTCTCCTCTTTCACTTTCATCAACAGGCTCTTTAGTTCTTCTTCCCTTTCTGCCATAAGGGAGGTGTCATCTGCATATCTGAGGTTACTGATATTTCTCCCAGCAATCTTGATTCCAGCTGGTGCTTCCTCCAGCCCGCATTTCTCATGATGTACTCTGCATATAAGTTAAATAAGCAGGGTGACAATATACAGCCTTGATGGACTCCTTTTCCTATTTGGAACCAGTCTGTTGTTCCATGTCCAGTTCTAACTGTTGCTTCCTGATCGGCATATAGGTTTCTCAAGAGGCAGATCAGGTGGTCTGGTGTTCCCATCTCTTTCAGAATTTTCCACAGTTTATTGTGATCCACATAGTCAAAGGCTTTTTGGCATAGTCAATAAAGCAGAAATATATATTTTTCTGGAACTCTCTTGCCTTTTTGATGATCCAGCGGATGTTGGCAATTTGATCTCTGGTTCCTCTGCCTTTTCTAAAACCAGCTCGAACATCTAGAAGTTCACCATTCACGTACTGTTGAAGCCTGGTTTGGAGAATTTTGAGCATTACTTTACTAGCGTGTGAGATGAGTGCAATTGTGCAGTAGTTTGAGCATTCTTTAGCATTGTCTTTCTTTGGAATTGGAATGAAAACTGACCTTTTCCAGTCCTGTGGCCACTGCTGAGTTTTCCAAATTTGCTGGCGTATTGAGTGCAGCATTTTCACAGCATTATCTTCCAGGATTTGAAATTGCTCAACTGGAATTCTACCACCTCCACTAGCTTTGTTCGTAGTGATGCTTCCTAAGGCCCACTTGACTTCACGTTCCAGGATGTCTGGCTCTAGGTGAGTGATCACACCATTGTGATTATCTGGGTCATGAAGATCTTTTTTGTATAGTTCTTCTGTGTGTTCTTGCCACCTCTTCTTAATATCTTCTGCTTCTGTAAGGTCCTTACCATTTCTGTCCTTTATTGAGCCCATCTTTCCATGAAATTAGGAATTAAATTAGGGATTTAAACTGGGGAGATTATCCTGGATTATCCAGGTAGGACCTAAATGTGTGCACAAGTGATCTCTTAAGAGGGAATCAGAAAGTGATTTGATAAAGAAGAGGAGAAGGCAATGAGATGGGAAAGAGGGAGAAAAAAGATACTGTGATTCAGGGCCATGGGCTAACGGAATGATGCATCAATCCTAAAATAGATGATTTTCCCCGTGAAGCTCCAGAAGGAACAAGCTTTGCTGCCCCTTTGATATTAGCCCACTGAGGCTGATTTTATGATTCTAACCTCCTGAACTGTGAAAGAATAAATTTGCGTTATTTTAACCCACCGGGTTTGTTATAATTTGTTGTAACTGCCATAGGAAACTAATACATTAATCTTAGCTTCATCATGTCCTATTTCTGTTAGTTTATGTAAGACAATCTTTCTAAGACTCTGTCTTCTCATCTGTAAAATGGAACAATAAAATGTCTATTTCAAAGGTTTGTTGTTAGATTGAATGGGATCATTCATGCAAAATGCTCAGCATTGGACTTGGCACCTGGAGAGTTCTTTATAAACCTGGCTATTGGTTTAATTTGGTCTAGACAGGAACACTGCAACATTAAAAAAAAAATTATTGAAGTATAGTTCATTTGCAATGTTATTAATTTCTGCTCTACAGCAAAGTGACTCAAGATATACATATTCTTTTTCATATTCTTTCCTGTTATTTGTCACAGGATATTGGATATAGTTCTTTGTGCCATACAGTGGGACCTTGTTGTTTATCTATCCTATATATAATAGTTTGCCTCTGCTAATCGCAAACTTCCAATCCTTCCCTCCCCTCCTCGCCTCACTTGGCAACTGCAAGTCTGTTCTCTGTATTCTCTGTATCTGTGAGTCCGTTTCTGTTTCATAGATAAGTTCTTTTGTGTCATTTTAGATTCCACATATAAGTGATATTATATGATATTTATCTTTCTGACTTACTTCACTTAGCATGTTAATCTCTAGGTCCATCCATATTGCTGCTAATAGCATTATTTCATTCTTTTTTGTGGTCGAGTAATACTCCATTGTATGTCACATTTTCTTTATCAATTCATCTGTTAATGGACATTTAGGTTGCTTTCATGTCCGGGCTATTGTAAATAGCGATGCATGAACATTGGAGTGCATTGTCTTTTTGGTTTTCTCCACATATATTCCAGGAGTGGAATTGCCAAATCATATGGTAGTTCTGTTGCTTTTCAAATTACAAAAGCGGCAACATTTTTTGTCTCCTTTTGAAAACGCAAGAAGCATACTAAATAGTCTTGGAATATAGAAAGGGTTGAATATTTATTAACTATTCTATTGGTACTGGCTTCCCTGGTGACTCAAATGGCAAATGCAATATAGGAGACCCTGGTTCAATCCCTTGGTGGGGAGATCCCCTGGAGAAGGAAATGGCAACCCACTCCAGTATTCTTGCCTGGAGAATTTCATGGACAGAGTTACCTGGAAGGCTACCGTCCAACGGATCACAAAGAGTCGACACAGTTGACAGACTAACTTTCAGTTCCATTCTATTGTTACTAGTCTGTGAGGAACCCTAAAGTCTGTTTATTTTACCCTCTCCAATTGTTCTTTCTCAAGGGTGTTGACTGCAAGATGAGGAAAAAGCACATAGATGGAATGAGTGGAAAATAAACCACGAATGAGAGATCTAACAAGGGTTTTGGAAAGGTTTCTCTGTTTATTACTTGTTTTCAGAGAACACCACACAGAACAGGTGAAAAGTTATCCTATTTATAAAGATCTCCAGAGAGGGAGAGTCTGCAAGTTTTCTTAGTAATTTCCCTTGGTACATATGAAGACTGCTCTTGATTTTCAATGACTGCACTGATGGCTGTACTTCTCTACAAAAATAAATTCTCCTCTACAAAAATAAAAAATAAGCAATGATTTTGTTTTTGAAAGCTGCTTGATATATAATGATGCCTTAAAGAGTCTACTACCAGAGCAGCCGTGTGTTCGTTACCTGGCCATCTGTCTGGTGCAGCTTCAGGACCACTGGAAGTGTGGAGCAGCCTAGATGTATGAGCCTTTCCTCTCCTTATTCTGGAATAAATTTCAAAGTTAAAAAAATGTGTAGTCATCGTATTTACTTATATTATTCATCCCTACAACTCAGTTTTCTGGAGGTGCTTGTGTTTCAGATTTCTACTGATTTAGTCTTTGTATTCTTTTGTTTCAATGTACTGACCACATTTGCATAGATTAAATGCTTTCTGTTTCTCTCTGAGCCCTGGTAGACTGGAATAAAATCTACATCATTCTCTTGGTAGAACTTCTTGTGCCTCATGATAAAGATGACACTATAAAATGAAGCAAGAGGAACATTTTTAAAATAGGGTCTGATCCGGTTAGACCTTCATTAGATATCCCTGCATTTACAGAATAATGAACTGAGGAATGAATCGTATCAGCATGACAAACAACTGACATAGTTGAGCCAGTGGTTTTTAAAGTCCCACAAAATCCTGGTCCTTTTAGTTGGAGATAACTATAAAAATAAATGAATTGGGCTCACTGACTGAGCTTCTAGTGCCTGACTGAGGTTCACCGAAAGGGCTCAAGTTCAACTTCTCTTCTATCTCTGAACATGCCTCAATCCTGGACATTAGTCCTCAGTCTCTGAATGCCAGGCTTGCCCGCTACTACTATGGTTAGCAGTACCTTAAGAGGAGGGAGCACCTTTTTCCTAATTTGACCTGGGTTGGTTAATACCTGTTGAGCTAGAAAGATGTATTACCTGGTGCAAGATGAAAGGCAGTCTGAAGTTAGCAGACCAGGTAGTCATTCTCTCTAAATGCAAAACCCCGACTGCCTAAATCAGTAATGAAAGCAGACAAGCAGACAATTGAAGTGAACTTGTTTGGTCAACAGAGATAGACAGCTGAGGCGGAATTCATCCCTACCTTACTGGGGTTTACTGCCTCCCAGGTGCCATCTAATGGTGGCTGTTTACCAGTAACCTTAGTAGGTCTTTTATGACAACTTTAAAGCAACAGATTCTAAACCATACAAAAATTACTTTCCCTCCTGTAGATGCTCTTAGTCTAAGGCAGGCAGGGGATGAAAACAGACACCTCCAGAAGGTGGTGTTTGACCTCCCTGCGAATAAGAGGCTCATGCCAGCCTTTCGCTTTTGTGAGGAATCAAAATTCAATATATAACCTGAAATCTCCTCAGTTTATTAAAGTCAGATCACAGGTTCCAGAAGGGAAGATGAAATTTTCATCTATCTTCACTCTACACTTAGATACTGTGTACAACTGCCTCAGCCAAAATCTTGTAGATTTTGATGCATTTTATCTGTTTACACAGATCAACAATGCTTGGCTACTCTCAACGGTAAACACTAAATCCTGTTTACAGAGGAAGGGCAGTGTCTGTGGGAAGCATGCGCACAGTGCTCCAGGCTCCTCTTCTTTTTCCTTTTTCAGAGACTCCAGGGGAAAATGGGTCTTTGCACCATTTTACCAGCAACCCTAAATCATGATTAATTTAAAGCCCTTTCTCTCCTTGGTTAGGCCTGACACAAGCAACTGCTTTTCTGTCACATTGATTTTTCTGTCCTTGCAGATTCAAAGCCAGGGTTGAGTCTTCCTAACAGGGTGAATTCTCTGACAAGGAAGTTTTGCAACCTAATTTACCGCTGGAGTCAAGCTTGTCAGTGAGTGCCAGAGGGGAACTGTCGCAATCCACTGGTTAAGTATGCATTTAATAGTGTTTATCCAAGCAAGTTTGTGATTTCTTCACTCTCTCCAACAAATATGTTATTTGTAATACCTATCTTCTGTAATCTAGGTGTTTGAAAAATGTCTCTAACGTGTGTGGGCTAGAATGCATTTTGTTTTTCTGTGAGTCTATTCATTGAACAAGGGCAGTCTCTGAGGAACCATCAGAAACTGCTTGCCATTTTTCCAAATCCTCTCTCTCTGCAGTGACCATGACTTAATCCTGAAGGAAAACAAGGTAATCTTTTCAAATAAACATTCTCAAGGATGTTTAGAGGGAACCCAATTGCTAGTATGCAGAACCCTCCCAGTGATTGAAAATAGTTACATTGAGGGAGTACAATTACAGTAAGCTGGAGTGTTTGTAAGCATTCGGTATTTTCAGATGATTAACAATAATAAGTTGAATTGCAAGAAAAGATATGTGTGTATGTGTGTGTGTGTATGTGAGTTCAGAGTCATCCAGGGTCTTTTTACTCAATGCTGTTGGTGGAAAATGAGGCAGAGGGAAATTAAAAGCTTTCACTAGGTAAGGAACATTGGCAATGTTTGAACCTAAGCCCATTAGGTTTCACTGGACTAACCTGCTTCTTGTGAAAGTAAATAAGAGAAGAAACATTTGATCATTAAGTGGAAAGAGAGCACTGAAACAAACACACTTGGTTGCATGCAGTTTATTAGTGCAAATTCCCAGTCTCAAGGAGCGTGGCCAGGAGCAGTGAAGACTTAGAGGAAGGGTTGAATAAACTCAAAATTACCTGGATGATAAAATCAACTAAATCAATGCAGAAAACATTTGCTGGAGTCTATCATATTACTTAGAACATGATTTTATATTTTTATAATATTCAAAACATTTGTCAAATACCTTTCTCTTTCCCTCTTTGGTCTATAGGCTTTTGAAAGATAGACCTCGTTTCTCATTTGGGCCTGAAGTCTCAAGATGGAAAGCTCATCCTGGCACAAATGAAGGCAGAAATGATGAAAGGGAATGAGTCTGGTCTTGATTTGACACTTTGATCTCCCATTGTTTGTGGCCTGATACTCTCTAATTTATTTATCTTTTGTTTAAGTTGCCTGTACAGTCAAAGCATCTTTTTATGTCGCTACCTATGCATGACATAAATGCATCATTACCTTGTTAAAAATCTTAGAGCAGTCTATTGTTTCTGTCCAGTAGAAGTGCAGTATGGGCCACATGTATAATGCAAAATTTTCTCATAGCCACATTAAAAAGTAAAAACAACAATATATCTTATGTGACTCAACATATCTAGAACATTACCTTTTCAATATATAAATATAAAATTATTAAGATACTTTACATTCCTTTTGCATACCAATTTTTTGGAATTTGGTATATATTTTAACTAATTAGGCATCTCAGTTCAGACCTACTTTCAGGCTATAATGCTGATGAACACATTCCTAGTGATCAATGGATACACAAGGCCATTGTGGTAAGAAGAGCTCTGTAGCCATATGTAAATGTAGGGTATGTTTCTCCCTGCTTAGCAAGCAACTGTGGTTTGGAAACAACACCATCCTCAGTGGTCTCTATGAAAACTTGGATTGACCAACCATCCCAATCTGACCAGGGTTTCCTGGGACATAGGGCTTGCAATGCAATCACCAGGACAGACCTGAGTAAACTAGAAAGGCTGATCATCCCATATTTAACCCATGCTTGTCCAATCGACATATGTTATCATCCTGGCCACTGTGCTGCTTAGAATAGTGGCCACCTTTGAGGCAAAAAGGGTTGAAGGCAGTGAAGTTGCTGCCTCTTGGCAACAACCTATGGATTAGTGGGGATTTTTTAAAATAGAAAGCAAAGACCTACTATTTTTTCTTCTTCTCTTACTCTCAGACCTTTGTGCTTTGCTTGTGTTGTGGTTATTGTACTCCATTCTACATGACTCTCCTGATGGATTATGACTCATTCTAGATATTGGAAAAATCTGAAGTTCACAAGATTTCCAACCTGTGGATTTAGGGACCCTTGGGAGATTGCAGAATTGCAAAATCAGGCATCTGAAAGTGCATCCATCCATTTATCTCTTCTTAATCAATGGATTCTAAAAGTGAAGTCATAGCATATGGATTATAACACTTTTTGACAGTTCCAAGAGAAGGAATGAATAAGCATTCAATACATGTTATTGAACTGCTAATATGTAACTTGACAAGGTTAAGTGCCCTATGTGAAGCACTTAACGTATTGCATAATATTTGGATTTCACATCAATCTTACAAGGTTGGCATTATTATCCTTGTTGTTTTGAAATAGAAAAATAAAATATATATAATTTTCTTTATTCATTATTCATCTAAAGTTCTTTTAAAAATTATGTTCTCAATGGATTTAGCATTTAGTGGAGAAAACAGGCTTCTGGGCATATGGCTGTTATGAGTATCTAAAGAGATAAGAAATACCCCTGGAGAGGAGAGAAGAGCAAGAACACTTAAGAGCAGAGGTTGGGAGTGGGCATGAGGCATAGAGGTGACCAGTGAAACTCCCCGGAAGCATTGTGCCTGATGCCTGACACATTAGTTTTTCTGCTGTATCGTAAATTTCTCTCCCTTGCCCAAGAGAGTTCCATTATTTTACAATGACAAATTTTTAGTTTATTTTTCTGCATCATAGTGACATAAGTGACAGAGCTCTGAATTATGAAGCAAAAGAGTTGGGTTCTCCACTAGGTTCTTGCTGGGGTCCAGCCCCAGCTGATCCAGGGTATTCGAAGGGGAGACAGTGTCAGCGAGGATCAGGATACAATAGCTTCAATTAGATATTAATTAGAGATATAAAGAGTAATAGAATGAGGATAGCTCAGTAGGAAAATTCAGTGGAGAAAAGAGGCTGAGTAGCTTGGTTTACGCGGGAGACCAATAAAACTTCAAGACAAGAAGTTTGCACCGCTTACGTAGGCCGCAGGCATCCTTCTGTTCTCCCGAAGGAGAGGAGACACTGAGGCCTCCCTGGTTGGATCTTAGAAGCCCAGGCATAATTAGTAAGCATGGCGGTTCCGCGCTCCAGATGGAGACTCAGCCAGAGTTTGAGAGAGAGAGTGACATGGGGAGACCAGTATTTCGAGAAACTGATCCCCATTCTTTATTTTCCGGGGTCTGTTTTTATACACCGAGGTGTTATACAAAAGTCACGTGGGGACAGCAGTCCTGACTTTTATTAAAGTCAGGTGCTTCATACAAATGTATACAGAGGTCTTAGGGGTGTTACATCATCTTCTGGCCAGGGGGGCCTGCTGACAATTTATGACCCTCTCCTTGTGACAGCAGTCAGTCAACACTTATTTCTCCAGGGGTGATTATTCTTAAAACAGATGCCACCCAAATAAAGTTACATTCCTATAGGGTGAGGGTGTAGTGGGTTTTAGTTAAGGAAAGAATTTACTTAGCCTAAGGTCTAATGTGATTTATATCAAAGGTTATACTTATTTCTTCTATATATTCATTAACGTGTGTAAGGGCAGGGGATGTGGAGACTTAGCAGTAAACATTGGCTCAACAAATGAAAAACCCTTCACCAATACAATTTCTAATCAGCCCATTATACTTATACTAATAGTTTTCTAACTTCTCCAAAGAACCTGTTTTTAGAAGGTTTAAAGCATCTCGTGCCTCTCACGGTTGGGAGGCTGTGAGCAATCACATGTGGCCGGACAAGCCTGTCAGGCAGGCTAGAGAACCTTCAGAGGAGTTTGTAGGTTGAAACACTCCTATCACGCCCAGGAATTATTATTAACTGGAGCTCTAAGTTAACCACTTCTCTGAAAGAAGAAGAGGTGGTGGGGGACAGCTCCCCATAAAGTCAGAGGTGTAGGTGAGAGCACAAAGTAGTAAAGTAGGCAGGCTCTGGTTATGGGGGTAGATGCTCGAGAATTTCCAGGGGGACTCCTGAGGCTCGATCCTGCCTTTGCGTATATCGAGGTCCTTAGGTGAAGTCTCTTAAGTATTTGGGACTAGAGTTTCTTCACTTTTGAAGTAAGGCAGATCAGCCATTTTATCCACAACACTCTCCGTTCCAAACTTAAGACACTACGAGGCCTTCAGATAGTCTTCCTTTTCCACTTTTACTGTTCTTCTATTAAGAATCATTACATGGAAACCACAGTTCAGAGGCATGAAATTGCAGCTGCGTGTAAAGGGAACTCAGCTAACAAGGAAAGTGTTTCATTTTGTATTATTTTTGCCAAGGTCAAAAATTCCTTCCATAGTCCCTGCAGGGTTTCTTCACTTAAGTATGGCCTAGGATGGACTAGTGAAGATTTGGCAAATCAGAGGAATAATGGCAAAGGGACAAAATTTTACCAAATGCCTCAACCTAGCATTACCAGATTCACAAGTGAAGAGTAATGAATTTAATCCACCATTTATTAGTACCTGAAAGTTTCCTATACAGAAGCCAAAACAAACAAACCTCACATTCTCACATGAGTGTACTTTGGTGACAGACCAAAATCTTAATCTTAGAATCTGGATTTTCTAAGAAATCAGCTTTCTTCTTGTGCTTAGCTGTGTTGTGCCTGGGAATGCATTTAGGTATCTAGCTATAAAATCAGGACAGAGGGAGAGAGAGGGAGACAGAAAGAGAAACTGTTGTGTTGTGTTCCCGATTTTAGCATAGTTTCCAGCTTGAAGATAGAAATCATTTATAAGATTACATTAAAAAATAGGAGGATGGAAAGGGAAAAACTATTGAACATGATCATATTTGTACACTTAGCCTTTCACACTGAAGTTTTTTTTTGGGCGGGGGAGTTTCAAAAAACTTAATGTTAGTTTTATGTTTTGATTTAAATGAAATGAAAACATTCCATGTTTTATGAACAAACATGGTAATTAACTTCCATTGTGTATTAACATACAAAGTAATATACATTAGTTGTAGAAGACTCTGCTTTCATAAATGGATATTTTTCAAATGGAATATTGAAGTTGATAGCTTTTTTCTCTGCCACTAACCATGTGATAGATTTGGCCACATGTAACTCAGCAGAAAGGTCCATTTACTGACCATATCATGATGCTCTTCCATATCCAGCTGTTTCTTAAAAGGATACTACTGCAGGTTTAATATTTAATATATAGCACACTGAATATTTAATATGGCACGCTTGGAAAGTCATCCAACTCCCCATGACAGAGTTACAGACATGGTGCACACTTATCCAGAGTCAGTACATCCAACATCTGTTTTCACCAGTTACTGGAAAACACTAGCATGAAAGTCTCTGGCATTTTCCACCTGAACTTTGCTACTGTAAATGTGGCCAGCCCACCTTCACACGACTTTGTGATTGGCATATAGGAGCCAGTGGAAGATATCATCAAGCCTTAGCAACAATTGTCACCAACAACTTCCTGTTTAGTATGAGTACCACTCGTGACTACCACATTTATAAAGAACTCCACGCTTTCACCATACCGGAAACAGGTGTATCTCTAAGACTTGACTTCCTCTCTACATCTTGCCTTCCCAACTCTGTCCCTTCTCATCACCCTGCACCCCCACAGCTTAGGCTTGCTTCTCTTAGCTCAGGCTGCAAGTGGGCTCACTTTTATCTGCTTATAAAGCCAAGCATTAATTTTGTAAAACTGTTCTGCCACATATTTTAGCCTCTTCCTGTTTGAAATTAATCTGTATGTTAACAGCTTGCAAAGCCTTTGAAGCCAAGCTTTTGCACAAACTTACATCCACTGTGTTGCTAAGTCACCATATCAGTGTTATCTGCCTTGTCACCTAACCCACAAAGCAATAAGCAACTTAAACTTAGAAATTTAGGGTTCTTTCTTCCTCCATCTAAAGTACCAGATTTATATGCAAGAAAGGTGGCTTGGAGGCCTGGTAGTATGAACCATGGGATTATTAACTCTTGAGAGTTGCAAGAGTTACATGCATGCACATTGAGGATTACAATTTGCAATCGCATGCAAATTCCTGTTGCAAATCCTTTAAAATATTTGCCTTTTATACCTTTTGTCTGTTCCCTCCAGAAACTTTCTGCCCTCCAGCATATCATTTTTACATACAGAAAGGATGGTATTTGACCTGTTGAAAGGCTGGCCATGATGTTTAGTTCACTCATCCTGAGGCTGGTACAAAGGGAAGATCAAGCTTGCCCTTAGCTCTGCTGGGTCAGTCCCTGTCCCTGCTGCCCACTGTTCAACAACCTACCCTGACCCATCCCTTAAGGAACTTGGCAGAAAAGCCTCCCTTCTTTGTCTTGTGTTCATTCATTGGAGGTAAACTGCAGACCTACTAGCTACACAGCACCTTGCTTCACTATGAGAATCACAGATAAATACGACATCTGGTTCCTGTTCTTAGACAGTCACCTCTGTTCATGCCCTTCTTGCCCTCGGGGCTCACAGTCTAATTGGCAATCTGCAGAAAGAGCTTTCTCTTTCTGGAACCCTCTACTGAATTATAAAAGTAGTTGGACTTTACCACCTTTTCTAGATTTGCTTTCGTTCATTCCCCTAAGCCCACCTATGTGGCAGCCAGATTGTACTGTTTAATATCCCCTGAACCCACCCTGCCTACAAAATTCATGGAAGAATTTTGGTCACTCTGTTGCCCATCACTAGGGATATAGTCCTTCTACTTAAAGGTCTATTTTAAATATATTTTCTTTTTGCCTGGATTAGATTCTTTTTTGCCTTTTTTGACTCAGAGTAAGTGACAGGGAAAAAAAAAACAACAATAAACTTTAGAGTCTAAAGGATCTCATTCTGCACTTGGGGTCTACTGCTTACTAACCATGCCCCATTGGAAAAGTTAAGGGGCCTCTCTGGGCCTCAGTTTCATCATCTGCAAAATGGAGAGAATAATACTGCAAAAGAGTTAAGGCTTTTTAATGAGGTAGTTTGCACAAACAGCTTAGCACAGTGTCTGGCACTTAGTGGGTACTTCTTAAATGCTAGTCAGCATCCCTTCTTGGAAACCTCCACTATTTTGTTTTGGGTCTACGTTTGTAGGATTATTTCCTACAAGTTGCTTAATAATCAGCACTACAATTTATTCACATGGGATTTCCTGTAACTTTGCACAGCAGCTTTGTACCCAGCAGATGCTTAGGCACCTTAGAAACATCACTGTGTTACTGTAAAAATACAGATAATTCTAGGTCTGTAAAGAGCAAACCTGTGCACAAAGCTCAAGCTCTTTAAAGCCTTTGCTGTGCCCAGCAAGGTTCCTGAGTGTAGGACAGTTACAGGGAGAGAGTGGCAGCTATATGTGCAGGCTCACGTAATTTAGGGCTGTGTGGTGACCTCTCCCTGAGGTCACACACGAAATGAATCGGGAGAAGAGAGAACAGAGGCACAACCAGCTGCTCTCAGATCCCTAGACATTCCAACAAGGGGGAGAGACTCAGTCTTCCCTGATTAATCTCTGATGATTTATTCTTTGGACGTCATTTAAAAGGAACATTTTAAAGTAAATTAATTGAACTCCCATGACCTTTTACCCTACTTGTATCATCAAAAGAAACTAGATCTTGAATTTTTTAAAATACCCTGTTTTCTGTGACTTACAAGCTACTGAGGAATCTCAGTTGGGTTTTCTTTCTTTCTTTCTTTCTTTTTTTTTTTATAAATACAAATCCAGCTTTCTTGGCTGTAATTTCCCAAGTTTGAAAATCCCATTTTTTGGTCAATAGGTGTTGAGGGAAGGGTGTCATAGGGGTGAATAAATGATAAATATATAATCTAAGACACATAAAATGGGAAAGTATTAGGTTGGTGCAAATGTAATTATGGTTTTGGACTGTGAATTATATAACTAGGCTCAAACACACATTTTTGCCAATGAGAAATAAGTTTTTGTTTATTCCTGTAACATAAAAATCCATGCTTTGGACTTTAACGAACTCTTGGAAAGCATTTTATGCCTCATGCTGGTTGTGGGAGAGTTTTCTCTGCAAAAAGTTGTCAAGATGCTTGAAGAAGTGGTAGTCGGTTGGCGAGAGGTCAGGTGAATATGGTGGATGAGGCAAAATTTCCTAGTCCAGTTTGTTCAACTTTTGAAGTGCTGGTTGTGCAAACTGCAGTCAGGCGTTGTTGTGGAGAATTGGGCCCCTTCTGTTGCTCAATGCCAGCTGCAGGCATTGCAGTTTCCAGTGAATCATCAATTACTGAGCATACTTCTCACATGTAATGGTTTCCCTGGGGATTCAGGAGGCTGTAGTGGATCAGATGGGCAGCAGACCACCAAACCGTGACCATGACCTTTTTTTTTTTTGGTTCAAGTTTGGCTTTGGAAAGCGCTTTGGAGCTTCTTGATCCAACCACTGAGCTGGTCATCTTTGGTTGTCATATACAGTCCACTTTTCATCGCACATCACAATCAAGAAATGGTTTGTTGTCATGCAGAATAAGAGAAGATGACACTTCAAATCCATGATTTTTTGATTTGCAGTCAGCTTATGCGTGCATGCATGCCAAGTCACTTCAGTCGTGTCCAACTCTGCCACCCTATGGACTGTAGCCCACCAGGGGATTCTCCAGGCAAGAATTCCGGAGTGGGTTGCCATGCTATCCTCCAGGGGATATTCCTGACCCAGGGGCTGAATCTGCATCTCTTATGTCTCCTGCATTGGCAGGTGGGTTCTTTACTGTTAGTGCCACCTGGGACCCACTTAAGAGCTTTTTCACCTTTCCAATTTGCTTCAAATGCCAAATCACCCCATTGAGTTCTTTGGCAACTTCTTATGTAGTTATAAGATAATCAGTTTTGATGATACACTCAATGCTGCTGCTAAGTCGCTTCAGTCGTGTCCGACTCTGTGCGACCCCATAGGCGGCAGCCCACCAGGCTCCCCCGTCTCTGGGATTCTCCAGGCAAGAACACTGGAGTGGGTTGCCATTTCCTTCTCCAATGCATGAAAATGAAAAGTGAAAGTGAAGTCACTCAGTCGTGTCCGATCTTAGAGACCCCATAGACTGCAGCCTACCAGGCTCCTCCATCCATGGGATTTTCCAGACAAGAGTACTGGAGTGGGTCGTGAGTTTGAAGATACTACAAATAAGCTTCTAGAACTGCAGCAGTAATGAAAGCACTGATATCCTACCAAGCACGGCGGGCTCTTTGGAACAGGCTTTTAAGACTTTGATTAACAGTCTGGAATCCTATGTTGGTGCTATGCAGCTAGCTCTTAGTGTAAAATATCACCTACCCTACACAATTTGCTTGCAGTTTAGCCCAAAGACTACTTCAGGCAGAGTCGTTAAAATGACACTCTGAGGAACCCATTCAAAGTTTGATTCCTCATTTTTATGAAATAGTGAAGAATTTTCTCTGGCCTTTAAAGAGTTACACAGACGGTCCCCAACTTTATGATGGTTCAACTTAGAATTCCTTGACCTCACAATGGTACAGAAGCAATATACCTTCAGTAGAAACTGAACTTGGAATTGTGAATTTTTATCTTTTCTTGGGCCCAGCAATATACAGTAGATACTGTCTCCTGATGCTGATCTATGGCCATGAGCTGTGTCTCCCAGTCAATCAGTGGTCATGGTGTAATAAAACCCATATATCCTAACCTTTCCTAACCATACAGCCACTCTGATTTTTACTTTCAGAACCTTATTCAATAAATTACATGAAAAATTCAATACTTTGTTA
The DNA here is from genome assembly GCF_029378745.1 of Bos indicus. NCBI lineage: Eukaryota > Metazoa > Chordata > Mammalia > Artiodactyla > Bovidae > Bos > Bos indicus. The sequence goes on from NC_091768.1 coordinate 37,231,175, forward strand.
TAAAACAGGCTTTTTTTTTGTTAGATGATTTTACCCAACTATAGGCTAATTTAAGTGTTCTGAGCATATTTAAGGTAGGTGAGCCAATGATTTTTAGTTAGTTAGCTGTATTAAATGCTTTTCAACTTATAATAGGTTTATTGGGATGTAACCCCATGGTAAGTCAAAGAAGATCTGGATTCCTTTCCATTTCATCATCTTTGCCTGATACTCATCGGCTCAGGGTCAGCCAACAAGTTTGAGGCATCAGCTGCCAACGCTGCTCATTAGAGGAAAAGCATCCTTCCCAGATCAACTATGCTGCTGCTCACAGAAAAAAATACCAAACAATTTCAGACATTTATCTTCCTTAAGAAGCTACAGGAAGGTGGGGGGTGCTGTTTTCTAAGTGGGAAAACAAACAAAACTATGGAAACACCATGGAGTCAAGAGTCAATGGGATCTGCAAAACAGATGCCTTAGTAATAAAAATAAATACACTTGAAACATATCGTCTGTTGAAATTTGTTTACACCAGGTTTTAAGAATGTAAGACTTAATTTATCTTGTAATAATACATGGCAAAATAGAAGGCTATTTTCAAAATTCTTTATCTGAAGTCAGGTTAGCTAGGTTGAATTCCGGCCTTGTCACTTATTGGTTGTTAAATTTAGGCAACTAAATCACTATATCTGAGTTTCTTCTATAAACTGGGTGTAAATATAGAAATCCCATAGGGCTGATGGGAGGGTTAAATGAGATAATGTATGTAGAAAGTATAAATATGTCTGTCCCACCATAGAAAGGGACAAATAATTTTTATATGCTGTTGCTATAACGAGTTTGAGTGAACTCCGGGAGTTGGTGATGGACAGGGAGGCCTGGCGTGCTGCAATTCACGGGGTCGCAAAGAGTTGGACACGACTGAGCAAGTGAACTGAACTGAATAACTATTATTGTTATTTATCACCATCATCATCGGTGTCATCTTCTTGTGATATATATATATATATATATATATATATATATATATATATAATTTCATATATATATATGAAATTATAGCAAACCATAAGGAGCCATAGCCAATGTGTTCCATTATATAGGTAAAAGAAAATGGTGTCCTTATGATTAAAAAAAAAAAAAAAGGAAATTAAGACCTCCCAACTAAATAGAGCAGAGCCACAGCTAGAACTCTGAACTCTTTCCATGGGGAGTGCCCTCTGGAGCTTGTGTCGGGAAACGAACTCCAGCATCACTTCAGTGCTGCTTTCACTGATACTCCTGCACCATTTTCCTGAGTCACGGGTTGCAAGTTACAAGCCTGTTTTCTCCTCACTTTCGCCTGAAGGCATTAGGTGTTGCAGGACAAAGTCACAGCCTGCACTTTCCTTTGTCCTGTAGTTAACTACTTACTCATGTCTGAACTCACATCTTTTGGACTCCAAACAGTTTACATACAGATTACCTCCATACTCACTCCTGTTTTTCTTCCTTCTCTTACCCTCATCCCTCTTTCTCGTTTTCTTCCTCCTCCTCCTTCCTCCTTTCTCTCTCCTTAACTCTTTCTCTAGACACCTTCAGCTATTTTCTAAGCTATTTTCAAATTATTTTCTTTTCTTTCTACTGTAAACAAGAAAAGATCTCCCCCTTCTTGTCAAATCTTTTCTTACCATTGAGACCTTTTGTTAATAGTCCACAATTCCTCCTTCACTGACTCATATATCTTATAATCTAGCATATATGTTTGCCAAACTTATTGGGATCTCTTGTTTGAAAGCCACCAAAAAAAAAAAAAAAAAGCCACTTCTTGTTGTACCCTTTTCTCAGCCCCTAACGCTCTTAGTCTCTCAAGCAGCATCATTATGGAACCTCATCTCTTGCCACACACTTTTCCCTTGGAATTCACTATATCTGGACCATCCTAATTGTCCTCCCAGTCATTTTTCATACTTCTCTGTCTTTAGTACTTACCTATTCTTTCTCACTCCATATTTTATTTTCAACTGATGGCTTTCAAAAAAGCCGTCATTCTAAAAATATCTCTATTTAAGCCCTATCCACAATCTCTCCTGTATTCCCTATCTGTATTAAGCATCTATAGTTTGAACTTTGTCTTCTCCCTAAAACCTTTTCATTTCCTTCTGATTTTTCTATTTCTTGTCCTAGTCATGAGTGGCTCTCAAGATATTTGAAGTGAAAATGGCTGGGACTAAATTTTGGCTTTGTCATTGACTATGTAGCTTAGGAGAAGCTCCTTAACTTCTCAGAATTTTGGCACATCGTACATAAAATGAGATTTCAGATGAGGAGTTATAACCAAACAGAGTGCCAAACTCACAAAGAAGATCTTGGGAAGTCATTTCCCCTGCCCACTCCCTATTCTTACCACACTAGACCTCCCTATCCCTTCCCCCCTCCAGACTTCCAGTGCTGAAATCATATGGCGAGATTTGACTCTTTCCTCAGCCACATCTCCCATATGCAGCCTATCACCAGGTCCAGCTTCTTAGTAATTCCTTCATCCTTCCATTCCTATTTCCTTCACCATCTCCAGAGCATAGCTCTCATTCTTCATTACTGGATCATCACACCAATCTTCTGACCAGACTCACTGACACCAATTTCTTCCAACTTTCAGTCCACCCTGGACAATGACACCACATTCACCTTCTAACATTACTGCTTAAAATAATCATTTTCCCAAGGTAATTTAGCTAACAAGCAGAAAACAAAGATTGAGCCTAGACAGACAACTCTAAATCTATACTCGTAGCTATAAGCCTGTACTGAGTCAGTACCAATGTTTGGGCCTGGAATTCAATATCCATCATGATCTGACCCAGAGTACCTTTTCAGACTTTCTTTCCACCAGGCCTTTACATGAGTGTTTGATTTACTTTTACTACCTAAAATAACCTGTCTTTATCTCTCAGGGTTATTTATGCTGTAACAAGAAACTAACTCAGGTGGCTTAAAAGGTAAAGGAATGTATTGAGTTGGCCAAAAATTTCATTCAAGTTTGTCTGTAAGATGTTATGGAAAGCTCAAACAAATTTTTTGGCCAACCCAATATTATTTCATATAACAAACCCAGAAGTAGAATAGTTGTATGTTTAATATCATGGCTTAAGACCAAACCTAGGACCCAGATTCCTTCCTCTTCTTACTCCACTATGTTCAACATGATTTCATGTGAGATGCTCTTGTGTTTGCCAGTTGGTGCCTCAGTTTCAGGAAGCATGTACAGATATAACAACATCCAATGAAATGATTGAGTTGTGGCTCTTTCCTATAATAATTGGATAAATTTAGGCAAGTCATTTGACCACTCAGAACCCTATTCTGATCTATAAAATGGAAATGGATCATACCCTAACTTACAGTAAATACTTTTAAGCTTGGAGCTACTTAACAAACTCTCATGACCAGAACTCACAGATACTCTGCAACTCCATCTTGGCACACAAATCTACATATCAGCATTCTAACATCTGTTTATCCAGAAGTTAGTGGTTGGGGATTTACAGATATGAAGGATGGAGAGGAAGAAAATAAGAACTAGGAGAAAATGTCAACTAGGCTAGTGTGACCAGGGAATGGTAGTCCCTGGTAGTGAGCTGTACACTTACCTTTGCAATTAAGATCATTAGGAAATTGTTAGCACCAAATAGTAAATGATCAAATATTGTAATTTGTAAAAAAAAAAAAAATGGTGGAGGGGGGCACTTTTGTGAGGATATAATAATTAGGGAAGGAAGGAGAGAATCTTCCTGTCTTGTTACTGTTATTGACAACAATTCTATGGCTATGAGGCAATGGTTTCTGAACTTTCCTGGGTCAGGGACTTTTTGGAGTCTCTGATAAGAGGAACGGATCCTAGAAAAATTCCATGTATATGTGTGTGTGCTAAGTTGCTTCAGTTGTGTCTGACTCTGTGCAACCCTGTAGACTGTAGCCTGAGGGTATCCTCTGTCCATGGGGTTCACCAGGCAAAAATACTGGGGTGGGTTGCCATGCCCTCCTCCAGGGGATCTTCCCAACTTAGGGATTGATTCAGCATTTCTTGGATCTCCTGCATCGGCAGGCAGGTTCTTTACCACTAGCACCACCTGGCCAACCCCGACCATGTATATATTCAACCCCATTTTTGTCTACAGATCATCTGAAATCTTTTTAGAGAGGTGGTGATCCATGGATACCAGGGTAAGAGATCTGGCCATAAGGCAGAAATTGAACTTCCTTTATATATCACTCTGTTTTCTATTTTGTTTTGTTTTCATTTAATTTTCAATGGGATTGTCTCCCTGGGTCATAAGCAATCATGAGGGGCCTGGCATTATTCTAAGAACTTCCTTAACTGTTTTTTTTTCTTTTTCTTTTTTTAATTTTATTTTATTTTTAAACTTTACATAATTGTATTAGTTTTGCCAAATATCAAAATGAATCTGCCACAGGTATACATGTGTTCCCCATCCTGAACCCTCCTCCCTCCTCCCTCCCCATACCATCCCTCTGGGTCGTCCCAGTGCAATCCTGCAGGCTAGTGGGCTTCCCAGGTGGTGCACTGATGAAAAGCCCACCTCCCAATGCAGGAGACAAAAGAGATGCGGGTTTGATCCCTGGGGATTCCCTGTAGTAGGAAATGGCAACCCACTCCAGTGTTCTTACCAGAAAGATTGGACAGAGAGCCTGGCGGCTACAGTCCATGGAGTTGCCGAGTTGGACACAACTGAGCATCCACACGCAGGAGAGTTTGTGGTGTTTTTTTATGAAACACTGACTAATAACCAAGTCAAGTGTTTTGAATTGTTTCTAGATGAGTCTGGGGAGCCTGATTATAGGTTCTAACAGGAGACCATCAGCTACTTGATGCCTTTCACAACAGATTATAATGTACCCCCTGGTCAAGGCTGCCCTTTTCTCTAAGGTATACCCCTTCCTTAGTACCACCTGGGAGGGGACGACTGCACAGCACAGAGGAAGAAAGATCACTCTTAGAGTCCTCTCACATTCAGGGTGCCTTACAATATGTCAGACCACTATTAAGCCCAAGGTGTGTGGGTGTGCACGTATTTTAAAAAACATACAAAGAGTTTTGCTATTCAAGTTGAAAGAATGACAAAAAAAGCCAAAGTTTTATTGAGATCAGAGCAATTTCACAAAGATTTGTTTTTCCAGGTCATTAGAATTTCAATTCCTGATCTAGAAAAGAGATACATAGATCTATATTTATTCTGCTACCTCTTACAATAATGGATATTTAACTTTGATAACACTAGTAATCAATTCCCAGGAAGCAAGCTGTTTCTAGAACATCAAAAATTGCACAAATATTCTTTAAATAGGCTTCCCTGGTATCTCAGCTGGTAAAGAATCTACCTGCAATGCAGGAGACCCTGGATTGATTCCTGGGTCTGGAAGTCCCCTACAGAAGGCATAGGCTACCCACTCCAGTATTCTTGGGCTTCCCTGATGGCTTAGTTGGTAAAGAATCTGCCTGCAATGTGGTAGACCTGGGTCCAATTCCTGGGTTGGGAAGATCCCCTGGAGAAGAAAACAGCTACCCACTTCAGTATTCTGGCCTGGAGAATTGCATGGACTGTATAGTCCATGGGGTTGCAAAGAGTTGGACATAGCTGAATGACTTTCACTTTCATTCTTTAAATAAGCTAAGTGTATAAATGGTTGAAATGCTAAAATTGAGGGATTCTGGGTTTATGATTAATGCTAATATTTGAAGCAGTTTTACAGAAGTGCATATAATTGGAAAAGCAGATTTGTTTGGGTAAAATCAAAGTATTTATTAGTAAAGTTCTCTGAGATACTTAGATGAAAGACACTGTAGAGGTATAAAATACCATTATCATTATCATCATCATTAATAGCCAGTCTAGTGCCCTAATGATTTTCTTGAAGTTGCTTTGTTGGTTTTTCATGCATTAACTTTTTGGACATGATTGCAATTAAGGCATTAGAAACTGATGATTTGGGTTAACTCTGAGAATAAGAAGAAAGCAAATTAAGCAAGCATCATCAAACCAAAAAACTCTTTAAGATGAGCAAATTTTCCATGCCTTAAGAGTAATTTAATATTTACTTCTAAATCTACCCCTTCATATAAATTAACATCCCAGAATGGGAGGTTGGTTACATCAGAGAAAAACAGAAATTATGCTAGATCTCATAATACAAGATAACTCCAGTATTTATGGATAATGATGATAGTTCAGGTTGCATTAAATTTGAATTTTAGCAAATCATGTCAAAAGGAATGACATTATCTTGTCCAAAATCAGAAAACCCAGTGACTCTGAAATTGGTTCTTGGAAATAGGTCCATATGGTTAGTTAATGTGTTTTGATGCTATCTGGGTGGTGTTCTGGAAAGCAAACTTGCTTTTTGCTACGAAGAAAAACTAGATTCCAAATATTTTCATAGTTCTTTTACTGAACATTGATATTTTGCTCTGCTTTCAATTTTTTTGTAGACATAGCCATTTTGAATGATGACATGTTCAGATAAAGTAATAGTTTTCCTGAAAGAATGATTATACCTCCAACTAAAAAATCAAATTTGGAAAAAAGAAATAGTCAGCAATAGAAAGAAGCCAATATGGCTTTTAAAGGAAAGTTTTGAGTCACTAAAAAAGAACTAGATATTTCCTATTAGTTACAAAGTGATTTTTAAAAACTATGTTAAAAGAAGCATAAAAAAACTGAAAAAAATGTTGCAAGCCATCTTTCATGAGCTTCCTTGTTATTAGGTCTTGGATGGATGATTTTACTACTAAAAAGCTGCATTACAAGTCTTGACAACTAAACTCCAGTAGAAAAAAGAAAAAGGTAAGTGGACCATATTGATAAAATAAAATTTCAAATTAAACAATGTTTAAAGGAAAAACTCCACCTTCAATTTAAAAAATTGTTTTAAAAAGACTTTCAAACATAAGCCAAAGCATTTTCCTACTTTAGAAAATAAAGTCTGTGTAGTCAAGAGTTTCTTTGATCATTGAAATGTCTAAACGTATCTAAAGATCATTATTTTAAAAATAAGTTTAATGTTCAAGATGGTAAATCTATTGCAGCAGTTTTTTTCAAATTGGAATGTTCTGATGTGTTTTTCAGTGTGTGTAAGTTCTATGAGAACTTTTTTTTTATGATTTTCTGTTTTCATTTCACTAAATTAAAAATGTATATTCAGTGTATGCCAGATCACCTAAAGATTGCTGTATGGACTCAGGGTTTCTATTTGTGTTACAACTGTTTCAACATTGAAAGTTCACCTAAGTAGTCAGTATCTAACTCTTCATGTCCTGTGACCAGTCTCATGGCAAAACAAGAATTGTCCCCAGATAGCCATTGAGATGCTTTTTGCCAGTTGTAACGTCAGAACTTTTCTTTTATGATAATGAATTACAATAGAAAAACCTTTTTATTGACTAAGCTTTTTAACAAATCGTGGTTGTTTATTTGATATTATAAAACTGGAGTCATGAAGACACTAACAAGAGTGAACTTACTACATAAATGAACTTGATGTTTTTTGCTATATGGAGTGCTACGTCAAAGATGATTTTACCATAATTGGTTACAGAGAATTGGTGGCAGTTTGGGACCTTCCCTTTTCACGTAGAGGAGTGGACACACGCAAATGAATAGAGCCTGAGAGGATGCAGTCAGAATACTCACCATATTCAGGCCAGGAGTGAAAGTCAGGTGTGGATCTGTCTTGTCTGGGTATGTTCAGGTACTTCTTGTTCAGTCGCTAAGTTGTGTCTGACTGTCCCTCACCATCTCCCGGACTTTTCCCAAGTTCATGTCCATTGAATCGGTGATGCCATCCAAACATCTCATCCTCTGTTGCCTTCTTCTCCTTTTGCCTTCAATCTTTCCAGTATCAGGGTCTTTTCCAATGAGTCAGCTTTTCGAATCAGGTAGCCAATGTGTTGGAGCTTCAGCTTCATCATCAGTCCTTCCAATGAGTATTCAGGATTGATTACCGTTAGGATTGACTGGTTTGATCTTCTTGAGGCAGCTTGTAAATGTTCAATATTAGTAAATACAGAAGCAAATATAAGAAAAATATTTTTAAAATTCAGTGAAAATTTATTTTTTTTTACATTATTATATTTTGGGATTTACTGTTGCATTTTACCAATAATGGATTGATGGTAAAGATAAGTTAATGATCAAAAATTTCCCTTTTGATTGTACAATACTCAAGGTTGAAAAAATTGATATAGAGGAATTCAATTTAATTTAGACTCACTGTTGAACAAACAGTCAAAGTTATTTTTGAAATAAACAGCAAAACTTGATAACAGCATCTTCCCTCCTCCCACTCTCCCTCTCTCCCTTCCTTCCATCCATCCTTCTTCCCACCTTTTCTCCCTCCCTTCCTTCTTGTCTTTTGATCTATCTCACCCTCTCTTTTCTCTTCCCTTCTCTCCTTTTTACCCTTTTCTCCTGAAAGTTGAGAAAAGCAAGATAATACCCAGTTATTAATTCTGGATAATTGAGATATTATTTATCAAACTAAAAGAATTTCTAAAGCAAAAGTCATATACATTTTCTTTTTCCTTGAGTCTTTAAGTATCAAGAATGGTTTGAGTTTCAGGACATTTGGGCCATATTTTTTTCCCCTACTGATTTATTCAGATCATATTCATGTGAAGACTTAGCAAGTCGGTGTGAAATTAGACCCTAAGGCTGGGAAAGACTGAAGGCAGGAGGAGAAGGGAGCAACAGAGGATGAGATGATTGGATGGCATCACTGGCTCAATGGACATGAGTTTGAGCAAACTCTGGGAGATAGTGAAGGACAGGAAAGCCTGGCATGCCGCAGTTCATGGGGTCGCCAAGAATCGGACATGACTTAGTGACTGAACAACAAAAGTGAAATTAGAGTTCATTACTCTTCAGAGACCTAGGTGTCCCTGGAAACAACTTCCACTGAATTCTTCATTCTTTAAAAAGAAATTAAAAAACTTAAATCTTTAAAAAAATTAATTCTTTAAAAAGATTAATTCAGCTCAGTTCAATAAATAATATTTGAGAATGTACTATATCCAAAACACTACACTAAGCCCTGGAGGTAAAAAGATAAGTTGGAAATTATTTCAGCTCCCAGGGAACTTAGAATCTGGTGTGGGATGTTAATATGGAGAATGGAAAGGTAAACATTAATTTAAAAAAATTATATATTTTATGATAATTTACTAGTGCTTCTTAATACTTTCTATAAAAACTTTCTGGTATTTTTTTTTTTGAACTAGATTTCTGAACTTATGAAAGAGTTACTTCTATTTTACTGGTTTCACAGTGTGAGAGAAGAGGCATCATTATTACATATGATATTCTTTGCAATATGAAAATGCCCTCAGGCTGGGATTCATGGATAATAGTGAAAGTAAAATAAGTAAAAAGTGAAACTGTGTTGAAAGAAGGCTGAATCCCACATGGACACATTAGCTAGTGTTGAGTGACAAATGATAGCAGTGTTTGGTCCTTTTCAGTCCTGGCGGCAGCAATGAGGAGCTCAGGTAGCCATAGGTGGTATGAGCCATTAAGGAGATGTTTCTGGAACAATCTCTGTGTTAAAAATAAAAATATAAGCCCAAACAGTACAGATTTAAGATAAAACTAAAAGTTAAACCTTAAATAACATAGCTCTTGATTATTTTGCTTTCATTTAAAAAAGTGCTCAATATTAATGGAAGGTGGAATATTTAATCTGCACTTAGAGCAGGACACATAACTTAGTAAAACAGCTATTCAGAACCAGAAAACAAAACAACAGCAACAACAAAAAACAACCATTGTGCTATCATTACTTATGTAATCAGATGTGAATAAGGACAAGAATATTTGCAGGGTGGGTGGTAGAGTGAAAGTGATGAGCCCAGAATGTCCTCTTTAGATCTGAGTTCATCAACTCTGTCTTGGTGGGTGGTAGTATCATGGAGAAAGTCTGTGGTCAAATAAGTTTGAGGAGCATTGGGATAAATACAGCTAAACAGACTTGTTTATTGTTGGACATTTTCTAGCCTTGCTGATGTGCCCTGTAGCTCTCCAGGAGGGGAACATTTTAGAGAGAATTCCCTAAACGCATTCAACTATGAAACACTTCTAGAAGAACTCACAGGGGAAGTGAGTCCTTGGAACATAGTTTTAGAAATGTCTATACTAGTGTAGAGCATGTGGAAAGCACTATTATTATTATTATTATTTTTATTTTAAAAGAAAAGAAATGAAGCCAATTTAATTATCTCCTGGGTCCAGCATGAAGTTAGGTAGGTGCTTGATATGTATTATCTCATTTCATCTCAATCCCTGTGATATATTGTTAATTTTCCCCTGCCATGCCCTTGACCATCCCCCAATTTCCAACTGCAGCTTAGGAAACTGAGGATCTAAGAGGTTTACCTGGTAAACCAGTAAGATTTAGGCTGGGGTTAAAATTTATAGTTTTTTAAAAGCTTGAATTTGGAAATTTTGACTTGCACCTGAAATAAGTTGAGTCATGAATTGCATCACATGATTGATTCATTGCTGAACTCAAGACACACTATGATGTGAAGCTCTGGTGGTACAGTGATGAAGATATAGCTCCTTCCTAAGAACTGAAAGTCTGGTGGGGAAAAGCAGGCCCGTGAATAAATAATATCAAGGCAGTATAGTAAGTGATCAAAACAGACTCGCATGCCTCTTTGCCTTTGTTCATAACATTTTCTCTCCACAAACTGCAGTGAACCTGAACCCTCCATCCCACCCTTTAACACCCATGAGAAGCTGTAAGACTGAATGGCAATGCATGTTCTCTATGAAGTATTTTCTAGGCACCTTGCCCTCTTCTCCTTTGGAATTAATTGTTCTTTATACTATGTTCCCGTTGCATTTTGCTTTTCCTCCACAAAAACTTAGTTTTCAAAGTGTGAACTGAGATGTATCTGATTATCTTTCCCTAGATTGGCAGTATTTTGAAGAGTGATATTATCTCAGATATTCTTAGAGCCACCAGTGCCCAAAGTAGTGCTTTGCTTGAATATAGCAGACCCAAAGTAAGTGGTTTTGTTTGGTTGCTTGACTGTTTTGAAATAAAATAAATTCTTTTTTTTTTTTAAGTTAAATTTTACCATTGTTGAAAAATCATTAGCAATGTGAACTTTAGCATCAAGAAAGTTCCTAGAGACAAAAAACTGTAGAATGTTCTTCCTGTTTTATTTTTTACTTCCGATCATTTTGTCATTAACTCATAGACTATGAGGAAACATCAGAGGAAATACGGCATGGACTATGTTGCTCATTAGGAAACCCACAAGAGCCTTCTCATGAACTATTAATAACAATCCAGTTCGATTATGAGGCAATTTTAGCAATTATGGAGAGAACATGAAGACTAGGAGGAAATCCCTCATAGAGCCTTTAGCATCAGTCTTTTTTGAAATCTTGAGTTATAGACAAGTCCCATGGGCATCTAAGGCAAGCCTGGGGAAAATACAATTATTTTAACTAGTAATAATTAAATTAGCAAGAGTGTAGGCATTTACTTTTGTCAAATCTTGTTCAAACTTTAGAGACTTTGCAAGAGATTTAAATATATGAAAGGATCTTTCTTATCTGTTTGTAATCTGAAATTAGTTGCTTATTTAAAAAACAGTTGAAGTTGGGATATATGTGATTCTTGAACAATCAGCATAATGGGAGCCTAGTTATTTGTTTATTATAAATTATCAAATCTACATGGCAAGTTTAAAGCATAAATACATTGCCTCATACGTTTTAGCTTTTAAAAAGAGGAGGTATAAACAGTGAAGTGTCTCACAGTAAGTACAGGAATAAATACATAGAAATATAGGAAGGGGAAAGGTTTGTCAAACCTGTAACCATTTTGGTTTTACTTCAGCCATATTTTAACTCTAGATATTCCCTGAGAAAATTATTTAAAGCAGGAGTCAGCCTATTTTTTCTACAAAGAGCCAGATAGTAGATAAAGGCTTTGCAGGCTCCTACAGTCTTTACAACAACTATTTAACTCTGCCATCGCAGGGGGAAAAACAGCCACGGATTACACATAAATGAATGGGTCTGCCTGTATCCAATGAACAGTATTTACAAAAGCAGCCAGTGGGCTTGATTTAAAGCATTGACACTGCTCCACATCAAGGTTATCTGTGGGAAGTGACTGAATCTCTGAGTAGCCATCTCTAGCTTTGCAAGCTCGGAACAGGAACAGCTATCCCCTTCTTCGGAGAAATGCTCACCCCACATTCCCACTGCTATGATGTCAGAGTTTGTGTTCCCCTTTGACTGAGGGTCTTCTTTGGCTGATTCAACTCTTCCTCATTTAATGGATACATTTGTCGTTGTCCCATGCTAACGTGAGTTGTCCTTCTGTGTCTTGGTCCTGGCAGGGTCTTGCCAGTACAAATGAGTAGGCACCTCGCTGCTGAAGATGAGCCTGGCAGGGAAGAGGGGCAGCTGCCACCTCTTTGGCTTCACTGGTGCTCCAAGCTGAAGACTCCATCTTTTCCTCAGCTGAGGCCTTCCTGAGCTCGCACAGCTGTGGGAAGCTGAGATTCCCCCAAATGGACATGATTGTCAATGAGCAGTCATCTTCCCCTCCTTATAAAATCCCCCCGAAGTGGGATCTCTCCAGCTAATGCCACTCTGGGGGAGATATTTGGCACGCTCGCCCTTGATCCAGCCCACAGGTTGTAAACTTGATCACTTCTCCATGCTGTGCTGGAATTTACTCCCACTTGGCTGTTCTCCAAGTGTTGTAAACATCCTAATCCCTCCGGGAAGCTTTTGTAAAAAATATTTTGTTTCTCAAAGAAGTCATTGGTCCCCTTTCACAATCCTGAGCAGCATGGTCTTTGGGGAAACTTTAGCAGAAATGAGCGGGAGACACCCAGATGGGCCTGTTTCTTCTTGTCGCTTGAAGCATTGTCCGCTCTTGCCCACTGTGAGAGCCCTCCTCATGCTGGTGGATTTTCTGGTTGATGTTAAGCTTTGAACAATCCAAATCCCTCCATGATTTCGGGGGATTGTTTGAACTGTGTTACGGCGACAGGGTGGGCCCCCAAAGAGGATGTTCTTGGTCAGCATTCACCGATTCCTAAGGGCACACAGCTCAGCATGCTACATGTTTACTGAAACACCCCTGTGGTTTGTCAAACTGCAGTTAAGTTGATGTTGACTATTTTCCCGGGCACTCCCACTAAAAACAAAAACTGGGCTGATGGCTCAGAAACCAGTGACTCATGTGCATCCAACAGGAAGGAAACTAAAGGCAAGTCAAAATGAAAGCTGGAGAGAGCTCTAGTTATTTGTAAGTCCCACTGTATGATTATTAAACTTGTTCCCATTAATGAGATCTGTTAGTCCTGATTGAATTTGTGGTTTTATAAAAAGGGGATTATATATCTACCTCATTGAAGCTGAATATGAATTGTGCCATATAATAACAAATGATGATTTATGAGGGAATTTCCAAGCATGGATACTAAGATAAGTGGTTTTCTTTGATCATTATAACAAACTCTCAGGCAGGTATTGTCCCCATTTTGTGATGAGAAAAACTGAGGCTTAGAGAAGTCAGATAACAAGGCCTTGGTCAAACCAGCAACAAATGATGGAGTCAGGACCAAAATCTGTGGAAGTACCACACATAGCTCTAAACACCTGAAGGGAATGGGAGAATCATGAACTTACTGCCTTTTTTAGTGGGGGCCAGGTTTATGTTTTCCTGGACTAATGGAGTTTGCACCCTTGTTGAATACATTTGCAAACATATAATGCACAATTTCTCTGAGAACCCTAAATTAATGTTTTATCCTCCAAGACAGTGGATCTCAGCCAGGGGCAATTATTTCGAATCCCCATCCCCTTACCCATGAATATATGGAAATGCCTGGAGACATTTTTGGTCCTCACAACTGGGTGGGAGCTGCTATTGGCATGGATACAGAGGCCACAATTGCTGCTAAAATCCCACAGTGTACAAGATAGTCCTTCTCTCAGCAAAGAACTAACCTTGCAAAATGTCGATAGTGCCAGGTTTACGAAACTATTTTAGGGTGCTCTGGAAATTAATAGATTCTTGGAAAGATCAAGAACTTGGATAAGCAGAGCTAAACAGCTCATATCCATAGAGAATTCTATCTCTAGCAGTTTTCACATATCAGCCCCTTTAGCACGTCTCCAGCTAGACTGGTCTGTGATGTCACTGAATATTATAAAAAAGCCAAACTGATATCAAAATGGAGCTCCAGTGTTTCAGAGAAGATAACTTTGGCAGCCATGTTCCTTGTTTCTTGTTCTTTGGCAGCCATGTTTTTAAATCTTTTTTCATTCTTATGCTGGACATTTTTTCCAAAAAATGGCAATGTCTGAAACTATGCCTCTTCTTTTGAAATACAGCATATGCTTGTTTAAACGCTCCATGTAGCCAGAGTTCCAAACATGGGGCTTTTCACATTTGTTTCTCATCATTTTTGACAATTAGCCTCCCTTATTTCAATAAACACCTCACTCTTAAAGAGTAGTTCTTGAGTACCATTTATCTTTTCCTGGGTGGAGTTAAGATTTCCCATGAACAATCGTGTCACATTTTTCTTTGCAAAAATGTTTTTCCAAGTGTTTAACTCTGTGGGCAAACCTACAGGGTAGACAAAAAAGGATATCTTGAGAATTGAAAGTCTTCTCTAAGCTCCTGATGCTAATCCTTTAGTTTCCACATTAAGGAAACCCCCACCTCTCCCTGCCTCTGAAAGAAGTCAGGACTTAACATTAGGGATATAGTTTCACTTCAATACAGGCAAATAACATTCTTGTTGGCAACTATCCAGGAAATTTTAACCTAACATATATGCCTCTGAGTTCAATAATCTTTTACTATATCAACTTCGGAATTTGAAGAAAAACTAATAAAAAGTTAAAATAATTAACTTATAAACCTGTTGTTGCTGCTGCTGCTGCTGCTGCTAAATCGCTTCAGTAGTGTCTGACTCTGTGCAACCCCATAGATGGCAGCCCACCAGGCTCCCCTGTCCCTGGGATTCTCCAGGCAAGAACACTGGGGTGTGTTCCCATTTTCTTCCCCAATGCATGAAAGTGAAAAGTGAAAGTGAAGTCGCTCAGTTGTGTCCGACTCTTAGCGACCCCATGGACTGCAGCCTACCAGGCTCCTCCGTCCAAGGGATTTTCCAGGCAAGAGTACTGGAGTGGGGTGCCATTGCCTTCTCCATAAACCTGTTAGAAACACATAAATATTGATTGATACACTGTTACTTTTATGGGACCAATCAATTTAATTAAATAACATCATTTCTAAGTCCTGAAAAAGTTTGAAAATGGCTGATTGTTTTTATTGAGTTTTAAAATTGTGCTCTAAAAGTCATATTTAGGATTACTCATAGGTTATGAAAAAAAAATTTGAGGGGCACTTCTACATTGGTGTTTGAGAGACTGTTTTTAAGGCAGAAGGAGACTGGCTTCCAAGACTTCTATGCCAAAGACTTGCATAGAAAAGATGAAACCATAGTCTCCCCACTTCATCTTAACTTCATCAAAACCAGACAAAACCATGAAATTGAGTTTTCCTCCTTCCTAGTTCTTTACTGTCACATATTAGAGTCATCGTTTGTGTCTATATTCCTTTTTAAGAGGAAAAAAATCCAAAATTTACCAAAAAGAATTGGAATTGATCTCATTAGGAATGGGCATACAGAACCATACTAGGGACATATTGCCCCCAGAATTGGCCATGACAGTATCAGATGAAGGAAATGCTCTTTAGCTTATAAACATAGAATGCTGGTTTAGTCTGAGCAGTAATTGTTTTTTGCCCCACTTCTCTGACAGCTTGAGAAACAGAGTTCCTGGATTTGTGTTGTTTTCCTTGCTAAACCAAAATTGTGTGTGTGTGGGTGTGTGTGTCTATAAAATGCACAATCAATTACGTGGTTTATAGACATATAGGCAAACTCAGACAGCAGGTATAATATGTACCAGGGTTAGACATACCACTTGTTTTCCAAGGAATTTCTCAATTGGAAACTTAAGTTTCTCAGTCTGCCTTGTAAAGCTTCTTTCTCCTCTTCTTCTACTTCTTCCCCTCCATTTCCTCCTCCTCCTCCTCTTTGCTCGACTGCAATCAAAATGAGAAGATTTAAGGATAGTCGTTTACCTCCATCAGAGTGTGAATTTTACAAAGAACTATTTTATAGTCTGGATTTCTTGGTTGCGATTTTATTGGCTTGCCTAGCAGGCTGCTTCTCCCTGGAGAAATGAAGTCTTCAGACTTCTGGTTGGCAAAGTCTTTGAGTCCCTTTGCTGTGCTCCCCTTGGGGGATGGAAGTGTCTCAGGTTGGTCTACAGTGACTTTGCTCACTGAGCAGTGTGCTACTGTGCCATGGGGAGATGCCAACTGGCAGCCAGGCATGAGTGGTCTGGACAATTAGCAGGCTTCTGTTCAGTTGTTGGGCTTGTTGACTACAGAGCAAGCATGTCACTTAGATGAGAGGAATTTGGGCGTATGAAGGAACTGGCCAGGATCCAGTGGCAAAGGACTGGTCCTACCCCAGTCTCCATAAGCCCTCCAAATATACCAAATACATAAGACTCTGAATCAAAACAGAGAGCTTGCTCTGCATGCAAATTCAAGACAAGAAGGGTAGTACTTCTATTCCAAATAGATTTTGTCTGTAAGTCCCTTTTGATGTAGGAATGCTAAAACTGTTCATGTCAATAACTTCGGAGGGACTATTTCTAGATTTTAAAAAGTGAGTTACAGTTGGTGTTAAGCTCACTTGCTGATGTTTCTGTAGTAATGTTGAGCCTCCTTGGATTATATAGCTCTTGAGCAAAAAAGTTTACAAAAGTTTCTGGGATTATAAGGAGTTGAGCAAACACTGACTAGAGGCATCTTGGATAACCAGAAGACATATTTAGAGTTAAACTAGATTATTAACAGATGGTTGGGAAACATCTAGAAAAAGAAGCTGTGCTAGCTCAGAAATTCCGCAGATTCACTGAAAACAAATCGTACCAAAGAAACACCATTTCCTATTTAAATCAGCTTTGTTGAGTGGTAGATAAGAAAAATATTATAAGTACAGTGTTTCATTTTAGTAGGACATTTGATAGAGTCTCAGTTGAGATTGTTTTGCAATGAAACAATCATTGGATTTGGAGTCAGAAAACTGACCTGACTCCCACTTATCAGTTCCATGAACTTTCACAAGTATGTGGCTGTTCTGAAGCTAAATTTCTTCATCTCTTAAATTGGCATATTTACTTATGTATTTCCAATCTCATTCCAAAATTAATGAATGCTTGAGAGCAAGGTTAATAACTGTGGCTTGGATGAAGCTCTACTTAGATGATGAACTCACAGTGAGATAAAGAACTAGACTCATCAGTTATACCTCAATTAAAAAAATTTTTTTTAATCATTAGGAAAGAGAACTAGGTTTAAAGGCTATTGGTCAGTGGATCAATATTGGCTTTATATAAGGATCTTATTGAGGGTCCCACACAACTCTAACTTTTGTCTTGTTCAATGTATTATTGAAACATTTTGTAGAAATATAGAATTGATTATTAAAGTATACATAAATATGGGAGGATAGCTTCCAATTATAGAAACAAATTATCAAAATATTTTATACCTGCCAAGCTGAGCTAAACACAATGCCAGGTTTATTACACATAGACACATTATGCATAGATATATTTTTAAATTATAAAATGTCAGTAACATTATTATAAGATGGGAACTGACTACAATAGGAAATCAAGAAAAAAAGCACTAAGGAATTAAATTGAAAATAAGACAAACAGCAGAAAACTTCAGATGATTTCCTCCACTTGTGCAAAAATTTCACCTTATATCAATTAAACAAACATTCACTAAATTTTCCCAGTCCCTGACTTTGTGGAACTCATACTGAGCTAGGATTTGATACTATGATTTGATCCATGTTGTGATAAAGGTATGTAAAAGGTACAGTTGGAGCTGAGAAAGTGACATGGCTGAGACATTTTACTTGTGGTGTGCATATATATGTTTAGGTGTGAGTGTACCTGTATGGGTCAGGGGAAGCTCAGCAGGTTGTGCTGAGCTGGATTCTGAGGAATTGAAGTTATCTAGTTGGACAACATGGGGAAGAACATCCTGTATTAAGGAGATCATGGCATGGAAATGCATGGCATGGTTTAGGAGTATTAAAAGTTTTATATGACGAAAGCTTGGATTTGTGTATGAGCCAAGTTATGAATGGCTTTTTTTCAGTCATATATATATTCTCTTTCACATTCCTTTCTGGTATGATTTATTATAGGATATTGAGTATAGTGTCCTGTGCTAGACAATAGAACCTTACTGTTTATTTTATATATAGAAGTTGTATCTGTTAATCCCAACTCCTAATTTATCCCTTTTCCATCCTCTCTTCCCTTTGTTAACTACAAATTTATTTTCTGTGCCTGTGAGTCTATTTCTGTTTGTAAATAAGTTCATTTGCATCATATTTTAGATTCCATATATATATGTTATTCTGTGGCATTTGTCGTTTTCTGTCTGACTTCACTTAGTATGATAATCTCTAGGTTCATCCATGTTGCTATAAATGGCATTATTTTACTCTTTTTTATGGCTAAGTAGTATTCCATTGGATACATATACCACATCTTCTTTTTCCATTCATTCATCATGGATATTTAGGTTGTTTCCATGGGTTGGCTATTGTAAATAGTGCTATAATGAGCATTGGTGTGCATGTATATTTTCAAATTATGATTTTCTCTAGATATATGCCCAGGAGTGGGATTGTTGGATCATATGGCAACTCTATTTTTGGTTTTTTAAGGAACCTCCACACTGTTTTTCATAGTGGATGCACCAATTTACATTTTAATATACTAAATTATTTGAACTTAATCTTACAGGTGATGGGGAAAGCCTCACTGATTGGTGATCACTTGGTGGCATCACTGGATTTGTGTTTAAGAAAACAACTTTAAGGACTCAGTGCTGCATGGACAAGTCAGAAGAAGCTGGAAGCAGGGAAATATTTTAAGCAATAGGTTAGTTATGAGCTTTTGGTTGCAAAGGATAGAAATCTAAATTGATCTAGTTTGAGCAAAATAGAAAGTTGATTGGATCCTATAACTAAGTGAAGATGTAAAATAGGCTTTAAAAATGACTGTAAGAATCAATGACCTGAGCACTATTTGGATTTTCTTTTTCTATCTCTTGTCTTTAGTTTTTCCTGTGTCAGCTTCCTTCTCTCATGTGAAATTCTTTATTAGGCTTGATTTGTGACTACAAGCGGCTCTCTTCAGGGAGTTTCAATAATCTTGTATAAAGGCAAAGTTGGCTAGTTGGGTCATGTGCTCATCTATGGACAAATCACTCGGGCATGTGATGGGGTATTTTGACAGGCTTGGAGCTTACCTGCCTATCTAATGCCTACTTCTTATTGAGAACAGAACCCTGAGTTTGTTTTGGGATGTAGTGTGTCCAGCACCGTGCAATTTATCATGATTAGTTTAAGCCAAGCATTACAATTTTATTCTATATTTTCTTCAATTTTTATGTTTGCATGTGTGTATTTTGCAACTGAAGATATCCTTGAAACCTACTTCATTCCAATGAGATTTCCAGGAAAGTACGCTGCTTAAGTTTCTGGAAATCCATTTACTTTCTTGATAAAAATGATTGGAATTAACTGGGGCCCTCTTTCCTCCTCCTGCTTTTTTTTTTTTTTTCTTGACTTTAGAACACATATATAATTTGAGTTGCAGGAGCCAACTGGTGACCATGAGTTAACTTGCATGTGGGAAATGCCAAGAGAATTACAAAAGCATAGACCCAAGTTTTTTAGCCATTAAAACTAATGTGAGCAACTTTCTACCTCCAGCATTATTATTAGGTCAGAAAAACAAATCCTTGTTTGCTTAAGCTACTGTTAAACAGTTTTAATTACTTGCAACCAATTACCTTTTAAGTGTTATAGTACTTTTAGTCAAATACTTTGGCCATGGAGTAAGGTCAAGCGAGAAATTGACAACTGCTATTCAGAACACATCTAATAGGATGAGGGAGCAGAACCAGTTCCCCCCAAAGACAAGAGTGTGTGAAATTGTGATAGAAATTGTCTCTGTAGGGATCATTTTAAGTGTGGTGGAAAGAATGAGTGACAGGGTGAGCATGTCTCAAATATTCAAAGACATATGTATGGAAGAGGAATTAGACTGACTTATAATCTTGGTGTCATTTTTATCTCAGAGTAAGGCAGAAACATAAGGAGACCCTAAGATTTTGAGGTAGGATGTTTATAACTGAATAACCGCCAGGTAGAAACATTAAAGGTGAGTTTATCCTTAATTTTGTGGGATGTGGAGCTATGTTCTCTTGGGTATAGTGAAGAGAGCTTATAGCCTATATTTTATCACTGCCTTTTTGTTGCTTAGTGGCTCAGTCATGTCTGACTCTTTTGGGACCCCAGGGACTGTAGCCCACCAGTCTCCTCGGTCCATGGGATTTCCCAGGCAAGAATACTGGAATGGGTTGCCATTTCCTTCTCTAGGAGATCTTCTCAACACAGGGACCAAACCCATGTCTCTGCATCTCCTGCGTTGCAGGCAGATTCGTTATCACTGAGCCACCAATGCCGCCTCCGTTTAATGCTGTCTGCTTATGTGCAAGGATTGTTGTTCAGTTGCTAAGTTGTGTCCAACTCTTTGTGACCCCATGGATTGCAGTGCATATACAGGTGGAGGGTGCTTGTTTGGTGGCCATGCTAAAGAGGAAGAAACTTATTCAAATTCTTTGCCACCTTTGACTATCTGATCTTCCAGATAAAAAATTTTTAGAAAACATAGAGAAAAAACCCAACATTTTCCAGGTCTTTCAACTTGTTTTCCATCTTTGTTTTTTTTTTAATTTTTTGTTTTATTTTATTTTTATTTTTTTAATATAAATTTATTTATTTTAATCGGAGGTTAATTACTTTACAATATTGTATTGGTTTTGCCATACATCAGCACATATTTGTGGCTGAGTGAAGAGCTGGCTCATTGGAAAAGACTCTAATGCTGGGAGGGATTGGAGGCAGGAGGAAAAGGGGATGACAGAGGATGAGATGAAGGGATGGCATCACTGACTCGATGGACGTGAGTCTCAGTGAACTCCGGGAGTTGGTGATGGACAGGGAGGCCTGGCGTGCTGTGATTCATGGGGTCGCAAAGAGTCGGACACGACTGAGCTAGGCTCAGGAGCTAGGTGCTCTGAGTTCAAATTTAACTTCACTTACTTATTTTGTGACCCTGGGCCAATTACTCAACATTGTGTATCTCAGTTTTCTCATAAGTAAAGGAGAAATAATAACAACAACAAGAATACCTATTTATATCAAAGGGCTGTTGTAAGGATTGAATAAGTTAATTCATGCAAAGTACTAAAAATAACATTGACTCACTGATGCTTTTCTTTCATTGACTTTTGCTATGTTTTATATAAAATAATTCACAGTTTAAAATAAAATTGGGAAATATTATTTCATATCTAGTATGTTTCAGACATTATTAGACCATATACAGAATATTAACCTTGCCCACCAAGAGTTCATAGTCTACTTGTGGAGACGAAGTACAAAACTCACAAGAAAAAAGAACACATGCGATTAGAAAGAGGAACGTGTATAACAGTGCAAGCAATGTCACATGGTGGTAACATCGTAAGGCAAATTATTGGTGTGTGGGCTTTTTATGTTTGCTGAATGAATTTGTGAAAAAACATTGGTAAAATTTAAGTGCTCATTTGATATCTCATTATAATTGATGCTGGGAGATGGCTTAAAAGAAAAACCGAATGTGAAAGGTAAAATAGACAGAGATTAAGGTAGACCTAACGTCTCCTAACGCATGAAAAATTACAGATTATGTGGGTCATTAATAAATAAGTAAAACATCAAGCAGCCTTCCAGCATTTGTGAAGAATTACTCTTGGAAACAGATAGGCTGGAAATATGGTCTGAATTTATGAGAAGTTTATGTATATATCTGATCCCAGGCCAGGAACAGATTCCAAGCATGTCCACAGAGTTGGTTGCACATGTGAGTGTCCTGGGAAGCCCAGCCATAATTCTCTTTCCCTGAGTTGTTCAGTCTCTGACTGAAATGTTCTTGGAAATGTAAATACGCCGAACACTGTAGAAATCAGAATGATTTATATGATTATTTTTCTATAGAGCCGTGTTTTAATCTTTATAGCAAATAGGGTTAGTATTTCTCAAGATTTGTTTACTCAATTCTGATTAAAGTTCTAATAGTGTTAAGAATCATTTACCTTTCTTCTAAGGCATTTTAATAGCTTTCACACTACTCAAAAATCACAGTTTACTGTGCTTCTGCAAAAGGAAACAGAAAAATAAATGGAAAGAGCCAGGCATGAAGTGAGTTAAACTGGAGAGTCCAGCCCCTAAATTCCAAGTATTTTAATGGATATTCTTGTTTTTCTCTGTGTTTTTAGGAAAAACTTGCTATCTCGAAATCTGAAATCACATTAGTTTGTAAAGGCTATTCTGTTAGAACTGGAGGTTCAAAAAGTCTTGGGTGAGAGGAAGCTTTTGAAATTCCACCTGCACAGAAATCTTTTCCACAGCCTGGCTGACAGTTGCTTGTCTCATCTCTAGCTGAGTCTTTCCCATAACAAGTACCTTATTTCTATACAAGTCCATTCTACTGTTGAATATCTGGTATCAAGTCTTCTATATACAATCCAAGTGTCATTTGCCTCTTCAGTCTCTGAATATTTGTAAGGTTATGTTTCTATTAAAACCCAAATTATGATGACCTTGAGTATCTATGGGACTTTGTAAGAGTCCGAGTCTTTTTAGAAAACTTGGGTATATTTTTCATTGCCCCCCACCCACAATGGTGTTGTTTCACATATGTTCTCATACAGATCCAGTCTAGTTCTTAACTCTGCCCCTTTAATCAATGTGCTACATTACTGGCTTAAACCCAGATGGTCCTTATAAAGTATCCACTCATTCAGGCCCAGCTGTCTGTTACTAATGATCACTACTTTGGAACTCCCATTTTTCCTTTGGCCATCCAACCTGAGTACAGAACAAAATCTTCATGTAGTTCTCTACAGCACAGGCTGTCATTTTCATGAAGATTTATCAACGATTTGGAATTATTTGCCATTAGATATACTTACCCTTGAGCCTGTAGGCCATAAAAGTCTCACAAAACACACCCTATGTAGCCCCTGGCTTTCTTCCTCCTGGCCAGATCAATTCATCTCACCAGTTGGAGCGTCCTCGGGTGCCCCAGTCACTAGGCCAAGAGAGAAAAAATTAACCTTTCACACCACTCTCAGATCTACATTATTCTGTCCTCACACCTGCTTTTTTCCCTAGGTAATTATCCTGTGAGATTCAAGGACAATTATGTTAATATGTAACAATCCAACATCAGTCATTTCCTAAAGTGTGAGTTTTTCAGTTTTATGAAATGTTAAGTAAAGGACCTTCTATCAGGAAAGGTTCTTGTTGGAATCAACAGAATGCAACTGTGGGTGACTTAAACAGGAAAGAACTTTGTCAGAGAGAAATCAGGTGGCTCTCAGAATCAGGCTTAGGTAACAGTGACCTGTGAGGTTAAACTGGAAGAAACAGTTCAGGCCCAGCTACAGTTGGGGTCTGCTTAGGAAGTTGTCCCCGGCACAGCCATCTCTGGACACTTGTTTTAGCCTTCAGCGTCAGACTCAGTCTTCTCTTACTTTTAGATGCTAAGCTAGTGCTATCGACTAGAAGTCCCCAGCAGAGTGACAGTATGTCGGCACTGTTCAACAAGTAGACACTAGTCAGGTGTAGTTATTGAGCACTTGAGATGTGGCTAGTGTGTCTGGAGATCTAAATTTTTAATTTTATTTGACTTTAACTAAAATAAATTTAAATAACCACATGTGGCTATTAGTTTACTATATTAGCTCAGTCCTAATCTATCAGAGCCTGTTATCTTGGGATTGTCAATTTTTTTTCCTGAAGCCACATTTCCAGGTGTAAAAAGAGCCACCTATATTTCTAATCCTTGACTCTCAGACCTCTGTATTTGACCTATGTGAAAAATAAATAGCATCCTCCCATAAGCATTGTGTATCAGCCATTGCACAGGGGTGGCATTAATGGGCTCTTCCAGCATTTAACAAGGCCAGGTGCACCTAGTGATCAGATAATGATAAGATCAGTAGATCTGTCCATGTTCATAGGTCTCAGTTAAACATTATAGCTCTGAAGTTAGACTTTCTAGATTAGAATTCTGGCTCAGCCACTTGCCCACTTGGTGACTTAAGTGACTTCACTAAAGCGTTTGTGCCTCGGTTTCTTCATGTATATGATGAGAGTACCCAACTCAAATAACACATAAATTCATATAAAATACAGAAAAACATCTAATACACTATAAGCTCTCAGTGATTGTTGGCTATTATTGTTATTAATGCTATAGATATCAAAATGATTTGCAACAAAAGTGGATACTAATCCATTAGAGACATGAATGGGTATATCTATGGAGCTACTGTGAATCAAAACACAGACTGGAAAGTTAGGGTCAAAAGACATGGTTAACTCAATGGCCTGACCTCTAGAAGGGAAATCTTTACCTTCTTAGTTGAGAATCTATCTTGTATTGTAAAATTATGCCTTTAAAAACAAGTAGTAAATTGTTTGATGATAAAACTTCTATTCTGTATGTTGAGAGATTTAAAAAAAATTGACTGCCAATTTAGAGTAGAGTGTAGAAACACACACAGTGAAGGAAACAGTGTCAATAAGACTAATCTGTGCTGACTCTGAAATACACATTAGCAGCTTTAGGAATTTGGAGAAGGCAATGGCACCCCACTCCAGTACTTTTGCCTGGAAAATCCCATGAACGGAGGAGCCTGGTGGGCTACAGTCCATGGGGTTGCAAAGAGTCAGACACGACTGAGCGACTTCACTTTCAACTTTTCACTTTCATGCATTGGAGAAGGAAATGGCAACCCACTCCAGTG
This sequence comes from Bos indicus, assembly GCF_029378745.1. Taxonomy (NCBI): domain Eukaryota; kingdom Metazoa; phylum Chordata; class Mammalia; order Artiodactyla; family Bovidae; genus Bos; species Bos indicus. Next base: position 37,256,234 of record NC_091768.1, read on the forward strand.
TTCTTGCCTGGAGAATCCCAGGGACGGGGGAGCCTGGTGGGCTGCCGTCTATGGGGTCGCACAGAGTCGGACACAATTGACGAGACTTAGCAGCAGTAGCAGCAGCAGCTTTAGGAATTATTCCTGTCGTTATAGTGAGGGTTTTTATTTTTATAAAAACAGAAACCAAAAATGTAGAAGAGAACTCCAACATTCAGATTACTACATGGAGCTTTGCAGTGGTGAAAGAAATTGTGCTTGTCCTATGTTTAAACATTTATTTCAGTCTTGAACTCTGCTTAAACCTCACCATGGGCCTTCAGCAGCCAGAGTTTAGAACCACGAAGTCCTGTCTTAGGCAAGCTTTTATTGTTTCCTTTGCAAGAAGAAAAGAAACACAATAATTCCAATCTCTCAAAAATGGTTTCTTTTGTTTTTCTAAAAATTTTCAAAAAAAAAAAATTGAAGGAAGTATCTTGCTGTAATTTTTTGTGTGTATCCCTAGAAGACACTGTCTTAGCTAGCCAGCACAATTTTCCATCTGGTTTTAAAAACTAACAGAACTTATTTTAGAGAACTACCATATTAGAGGCAGCAAATGAAAGACTTATAATATGACTTATTCCACAGGAAAAAAAAACAACCTGGAGATTCTACTTCCTCATATGAGATCAATACAAGCGCCCCCACGTGCGTGTGTATATAAATTTTGCAAGTCTTCCACACATGTGTTTTTCAAATGCCACTAGCTTGTAGAAAATAGCAAATCCCCTAGTTTTCTAGGAACCAAATCAATAAGATGTGGAATCTTCATCAGTCAAAAGCCAAGTACTTTGAAGTATTCATGCATACCAGCTGGAAGAAACATACCATTGCTATACTTAAACCTAAACACATGTACTGCATGATATTATTACTAAATTGTGCATATTAAGGTTCACAAATTCCTGGGTGCAACTATGCATGTTTAGGCAATTTCTAGGCTGATAAAAAGTAAAAAAAAAAAAAGAGAGAGAGAGAGACAAGTGATATATAAATTGATGTTTTAATTTTTTTGTAGTGGATCTTCTAAATTAATATGATTTATGCTGAATACTTTAAAAATTGTTTTGAGTTGATTTCCTGATAATGAAGACGAGTTTTTCTCAATCCAGTTGCCTCGTGGTTCCATGAATGATGGCACTCATTTGTGAGACAGGTGGCCAAGGTGAGAGGAACTTTCATTTATGCAAAATTTTAGTTCTGTCACACTAATATGTTCATAGTATGAACCTTAAAAACGTTCACACTAATGCCATGTTTTACCCAACGTATGCATAAACCATATTGGAGAAGGAAATGGCAACCCACTCCAGTGTTCTTGCCTGGAGAATCCCAGGGATCGGGGAGCCTCGTGGGCTGTCGTCTCTGGTGTCGCACAGAGTCGGACACGACTGAAGCGACTTAGCAGCAGCAGCATGCATAAACTTAAAGCTGGAATATTTATATTTACTCACATTTTTCACAATTGTCTTTTGAAAGAAAAATTTACCTTTACACAGAATATTCTGTTTTGAAATAGTAACTGCTAGAGTCAACAAAGTGTGTCCTATTAGGGGATCAACTTGTCCTTATCCAGGAGGGTCAAGGGTCAAGGGAGCTAGTGGAGAAGTAACTAAGGAGACTCGATTTGTCTCTTCTCTTCCACTGAGTGGTAATGAGGTCCCTTCCCATCTCACTTTGTGTTAGAGACACAAGACTGTTTATCTCACTAGGGAATCTTCAAAAGACAAGGGGCTATTCTGGGAGAGCAGAGCAACTGATGGCCCTTTTTCCCTTAGATTTCTCTGGACATAAACTCCAAACATGAAACCTTCAAAGAAAAATAATCCTCTGAAACTGCATCTTATTTGCTTACAAATATCTTCTTCCCTCCTCTATCCCATCACTCATGGCTAGAACAGCCTCTTAGTACTGAAGGAAGGGATTGGAATGTAATTCAAAAGAGTTAATTCTCTGATGAATGAGAAACAGAATCTCAGAGGTTAATGAAGGCTTCTGGGGTTATTTCTTCTTGTTTTGGAAATAAAATAATAAGGACACATTATCAAAAAGAATTATATAAGCATGCTGCTAAGTCGCTTCAGCCGTGTCCGATTCTCTGCAACCCCATAGACGACAGCCCACCAGGCTCCCCCGTCCCTGGGATTCTCCAGGCAAGAACACTGGAGCGGGTTGCCATTTCCTTCATATTCTATTAAAATACAAAGGACCTGATAGAAATCCAACTGACCAAGAATCTTCCAAATAAATAGTAACCCTGGCAGCTGGGAGGACCAAGTCTAAATAGCTTTTGCGAGTACACACTGAGACTCTCTTCATAAGACAGCTTTATACAGTTTTAGCTGTTAGGTGGCTATTTTCTTTATAAAATCACAAATCAAGTGTTTTGCTTGAATGTCTAATTAACCTATTCCTCTCCTTTCATAACCCATGTTTTCAAACACACATGCAAACACAAATACATACCACACATAAGATTTGGTATGATACTGGTGTCACGTTTGAGTGTGAATAGCTAATTTTGGGAATCATTTAGCAAATCCATCATGAATAATGTCTTAATCCAGAGGGTTTGTTTTCTTTTTAAAATTTTTTCTTTTCCTTTTTTTTTTTTAAACACAAGCATTTAATTTCTGGTTTAAACATTACATGTTCTTGAGTAGGAATGAAGTGCCATGTAGCCTTTCAACACAGTTCTGAGTGTTTGACCTACCCTAGGAATATCTCCCTACTCCAAAGGAAAGGGTGGTCAAGATATTAAATTTATTCTTTAGAGGGTTAGTTGAGGTTTATTCTCTATCTTTTCCTCCCATGAAAATCTCTGGTGTCTGCTACCCCATGCTGGGGACCAGTAGACAAAAGCCTGGTGGTGAATCAAAAGTTGCAATTCAAGCCCTGAGAGAGAATTTCTATTAAAATGGACAACAGATGTGAACAAAGGAAAGAAATAGATCAAAGATGTGAACTCCATCCATGAGATTATTTGCAAACACAAAGCATGTAGGGTTTTTGTTATTTTTAACTTTTATCAATGCAAACTTCTGGGTGGAGGAGGAAATAACACCAAAAAAAAAAATAATAATAATAATGAAGGGAATAAGCAACCATAGAATAGAAAGAATCATGTCTGTGGAAAAGAATGGAATTTAAAAGAAAACATTTTTTGAGCACCTTGTTTATGTAGGCACTGGAGGGGATGCTGAGTAGAGACGCTTATAGCTTGACATGAGCTCTGCTTTGGAAAATCCAGAGTCCAGTGGAGAAGTCAAAATTAAAAAATAGCTTTAATGTAAGAGAAATGCAAGAATCCCAGAGGATGCAAAGTCAAATTATTCATTATATATGTTGATATAAAACTTTGGTATCCTTTTAAGAATTCTGAATTGTTTTCATAATTAAATAATGACCCAGCAATGGTTAGCCCTTGCATAAGAATTGAAACAATTTGGAAACAACTCAAGTAATTGTTGGCTTTTATGACTTATTCTTGTGCTGGAGAGTCTGAAGCAGTTCTGTAGAAGAAACAGTGGAGGCAGAGGATAGTGAATTCTAAGCCAGTGACTTTCAGCACCTTACCAGACTGCTACTTACACTTAGTCATTTCCTATAACTTCAAACTTCACTGCATCTCTCATTACTTCCTGACCAATTAGCATTCACACCTCGAGTGACAATGCCTTTTATTCGCTATTTGGCATTCCCAACCCCAAGTAAATACTCGCAAATCAGTACCTCTTAGTCCAGACTTCATAAGTCTTTGGATGCAATTTAGAGATTTCTTTTGAAAAGTTATTGGGTACTTGTTGATATAGCTTTCATTTTTATAATAAAATGTTAAGGCTGGTGACAACTGTAATTATCTTAAAATAGTCCTATAGCAATGATGAATGACACGATGATGGTGCTTACTTCAAATGCTCATCATGCAGATATCAAAAAATTTGGGGGGAGAAACTACCTGAGTTAGTAGAAGAAAATGGGAGAAAGTATTGGGCTTGTCCTTTCTTTAAAAATTTGTTTTCATTTTAAGAAGCATCAAGTTTAAATACACTAACTGCTATTTTAGGACCTTGAAAATGCTCTCAAGTCTATAGAATCATTTTGGAAGTCTCTTTTTTTGATAAGGATATTCACGTAAGTGTGGACTAAAAAAGATGCACAACTTGAGAGTTGTTAGTTAAGTTTTATTTGGGACAAAATGAGGACTGCAGCCCAGGAGACAGACCTCAGATAGCTCTGAGAAACGGCTCCAAAGGGGCAGTCAGAGGAGGTCAATATGTAAGATTTTGGTGAGGGGGGGAGTTCAATGCAAGCACTTACTATACAAAAGGTTTTCTGCTAGTCAGGAGAAGCTGATGTCACCATGAGGGGACTTAGTGATTTTCTAGATATAAAGAGGTGGAAGGATTGAAATCACGAAATCAGTTCTGAAGATATCTAACTATCTAAAGACCTGTTTGACCAGAGTCCCTTGAGCACAGAGTGCCTCACTACACCCTGAAATCCCTCAAGGGGTGTTGGAGGTCAACTGCAGCAGCACAGAGTTCAGTCTCCACAGAGGCAGATGGCAAACACCATTGTTGTTCAGTCACTGGCAAATGCTCTTGGCAAGTGCCGATTTGTAGTTGATAGGCAAGTGCCAATTTGTCGTTGACATAAGGAAAAAGAAGTCTGTAGTTAAAACTTTCCTGAACAGTGATCTCAAATGGCAGGGATCCCAAACCAAGTAAAAAAATTGTTTCAAATTCTAAATTAGAAAACAAATTAATTATTCTTCAATTTGTAACAAATTACAGTGACTCTATTGTAGCATTCAATTGTATTTTTATGTGCTAATTTCTTTTTTATGGTAGGCATTCACACTAATATTATTCAGTAAAGAGCATTGCCCTAGGAGGTTAAATGATTGTAAAGGCTGCTTCTAAAATTTTATATGTCCAAAGTTAATTCACAAAGTGGAAGATAAATTTATTTTTGATTTCTCTTATTCTGAGTAGCTAGGGCTAGTAAAAACAGATATTTAAACAAATGGAAGAAAAATAAACAGTATGATTTTCATTTATTTCTATGTAAAAGTAGATTTTATTTAGAAATCATCTGTTTTGTGACACAGTTTCCAAACATATACTGTGGTAAAAGTTAAGTTCTTACCTTTAAGTAATGTAACTTCAGGATAAACACCTTAATTAATTGGAAAGGGTAACATCCAGTTTTCCTACCCAGATAGAATGAAATAGGATATAAAGTAAAAAATCAATAGCACTTCAGAGTGATCAAATTATTTTCACAGTGAGTAGATGGATTCATGGGCAAAGTCAGCTTTAAAAGAGATAGGCAGCTACTTAAGGTTCACATGAAAGGAAGTTAGAAAGGGAATCCAACCTCACAACCCGGTGATTTTAATTATTTGTAATTATGAGGGATAGACTGAGGAAGAGCCTGTATAAAAGAAAATTATAGAAAAGAACCCCCCCAACCAACATTTCTTTTTCTAGTCACTTTCAACATACATCTTCTCACCATATTTTTTCAAAATTCCTATCTGCCTATAGGCAATGAAATTGTCCAAAGTCAGAATAACCTGTTCTTTTAATCTTCTTGATCTGATGAATATAGCAATATATCAAAGAGAAAGACCCAGTTTGTGGGAGAGAAGCAACATTCTGGAATAACATTTAATATGGATGATCAGTCCTTGAGAAACTAAAGACTAGTTATGCATAGTTATCAAGGGAAATTTGGAATGACAGGAATATCAGAAGAGTTTAAAGACCATTAAGAAAAGGTTGATGCACAATAGCTGAGTGTTCCATAATAGACTGGACATCGATGAAATGGGATGATTTTATGCCTGATTCCCATATGTTCATAAATGAAGCAAATCACACAAAAGAAACAAATTGCTTTCCCTCTTAGTGGATATCGTGGGTCCAAACCCTGGGTTCCATAAAGCGTATTTTCTTTTTCTCCAGTTCCACCTTCTCTCATGTCCTGCCTTGCACGTCACCCTTGAGAAGCCCTGAAGTGTTCATTGTGTCCTTACTCTCTTCAACCGTTTCCTCCAGTACACATTTATGCCACGCTAATCCTTAGGAAATTCTCTCTCTATGAAAAACTTTCTGTGTTTTATTGCCACCACTCATTTTTAATGTATGCAGTTCAGTCATTGTATTATATAGCAAAATTTCCCTGATCTCCTATTTGAACTTGGTTGCATCTTTGGGAACTCTTAAGTAAATCCTATGCAATTGCATATATGAAAATATCATCCATTTCCTTGTCTGTCTTCTTAAGTAAACTTTTAGCATGTCTCATATAGGTATAGCACATAGTACAAAAGAGTGCTCAGCATACACATGGTGAAATAAACCAAATATAATTGAAAGTTGCCCTGTATTAGAGTTTGTCAAAATGTTGTCCACTACCTGGTGGGTGTGTGCGTGCTCAGTGGCTTCAGTCGTGTCCAACTCTTTGCAACCCTATGGACTGTAGCCCATCAGGGTCCTCTGTCCATGGGATTCTCTAGGCAAGAATACTGGAGTGGGTTGCCATGCCCTCCTCCAGGGGATCTTCCCAACCCAGGGATTGAATCCGTGTCTCTTATGTCTCCTGCCTTGGCAAGTGGATTCTTTACCACTAGCTCCACCTGGAAAACTCCTCCCACTCCAGTGTAAGTAAGTGTTAATTGATCCGTCAAGTCTCATGCTTTTTGGCTTCCCTGGTGGCTCAGGTGGAAAAAAAAAAATCTGCCTGCAATGCAGGAGACCTGGGTTCGAGCCCTGGGTTGGGAAGATCTCCTGGAGAAGGAAATGGCAACCCACTCCAGTATTCTTGGCAACCCACTCCAGTATTCTTTGCAACCCCATGGACTACAGCCCGCCAGCCTCCTCTGTCCATAAGATTTCCCAGGCAAAAATTCTGGAATGGGTTGCTAGTCCCTTCTCCTGTAAATAGTATTTTATACTCTGCAGTGAAATTATGTACAAAAATTGAGTAGGCGTTTAGAAGCTTCAACTACAATTTAATATTGTTGCAATATTTGAAGTCATGACTTGTCTCTATGAACAGGGTACAGTTCAGTTTGACTACTCTCAAACTTCTATGGTGTATAATATATGGCATGATGTGCATAATAATCATGTGTTATAAGAATGCATGACAACTGGGTTAGTCAGCTGTAACCCCAAAAGGTAGAGAAATATGAGAGAATATAAATATGTGTTTATTCTTACAACTTGTCATTTTCAATCATTATATTTTAATCAAGTTAAATTTCTAATATAATAACAAACAAAATATATTATTTATATATATTTCTCATTAATGTATGGTAAAAATAAGCTTCCCTGGATAATTTTTGGTTAAAAAAAAAGCCTTTCTCTAAATATGGCTATAGAAATACTTGAAATGATGCTGCTGATGATGGTGGGGATTCTACAGAAATAAAGATTGAAAGAGTTTCTGCTGCCTTTATTTGGAATAATGATTTGTCATATGCTGAGTTCCATTTTATAGCCATAAATGATTGTGGAATGCTGAAATCACAGTTGTTTATTAGTTAATATGTTTGGCTAAGGTAAAGAAATCATTCAAAGTCAAGTCAATAACATATGAATCATAAACCATAGGTTTAAAGCCAAAAGGATTCTAGAAAACAAAAGCTTAGAGAAGCAGATGTTTAATATTTCACATCTGTGTATTACTGATTTTAAGTCTTTTTGTAAAGTAGCACTTTGATAAAAATAAGAAATCATATACAACTACTGAAGTAGTAGTGAAGGCTGATTCAAAAATGCTTTCTTAGAAACATTGGAAAAATCTGCAAAGTAAGATTATGCATCTGTTTTTACTGATGTTTTTACTGATCTAAGTTTGATGTTTTCAGGAATTGCTTAATTCTATGGAAGGCCTAAGCATAGAATAAACACAACTCTCAGGGTATTTTTTTTTAATTTGCCCTTGACAAATGGACATATTATTAAAACAGCAATAAATTATTTAATTTATTATTAAAACAGCAATTCCTTTAGTATCTGTGCAATCTGAACATGTTGATAACGTGAAGGAAGAGTTTTTTTATCTTCATTAATGACAGTTAAATGCTAGCTCTAAACTGTATAAAAGTAAAACTACAATAGATTAAATTTTAAACAAATCTGGTTTGGGGTTTGTTTTGCAGAGGAGCATTGATATGATGATGTGTCCATTGTGGTAGAAAAATCTTCCCGAGTCACTATCTAGATTAGGAGCTTGGGTTAGGATGTAGGTAATGCACACAGAAGTCTTGCCATTAAAATAAAAACACATCTAGTGTAGACTCTTAGTGTAAGAGTACCCTAGCAATGGAGTAAGATTTGCAAGTTAGGTAAGTTTAATGTACTAAAGTAGAGACTATTCTCTTTATTATGATAATATGGAAACTGATTGTAAAGTACTGTTAGTGTACCCTGAGGTGAGAGGATGAAAGGGAGGAAATTCTGCCAAGACAGCTTAAACTATGAAATACATTCTTTGTGCATCTGCAAGATAAGAAACAGTTTGGTCCCAAATGTTTAAAGATGGGAATCGGACCACTGGAATTTCTTGTCTCTCTGTTTTTGTATTTTCAAATGATTTTAATACTTGCATGCATGTGAGGAAGGTATGCAACCTGCTTTTCAGTGGCTGATAAAATTGAAAAGCAAAAATAAAAGTTAAAAGCTTGAAAAGAATAGAACTTCTATAGATTATAATAGATTTTATGAAACAACAATTATTAGTAAAGCAGACAATGATCTTGATATTGCACATCTGTGAAAAGTTATCACCAAACACCTTACAAATTTAATAGAATGTTGCATTGTCTGTGATTCTGATAATCAGTTCAGTTCAGTTTATTTGCTCAGTCATGTCTGACTTTTTGTGACCCCATGGACTGCAGCACACCAGGCTTTCCTGTCCATCAACAACTCCCAGAACTTGCTCAAACTCATGTCCATCAAGTCAGTGACATTATCCAACCATCTCATCCTCTATTGTTGCCTTCTCCTCCTGCCTTCAATTTTTCCTGCATCAGGGTCTTTTCCAATGAGTCAGTTCTTTGCATCAGGTGGCCAAAGTATTGAAATTTAAGCATCAGTCCTTACAATGAATATTCAGGACTGATTTCCTTTAGGATTGACTGGTTTGATCTCCTTGCACTCCAAGGGACTCTCAAGAGTCTTCTCCAACACCACAGTTCAAAAGCATCAATTCTGTGCTCAGCTTTCTTTATGATCCAACTCTCCCATCCATACATGACTACTGGAAAAACTATAGCTTTGACTAGATGGACTTTTGTCGGCAAAGTAATGTCTCTGCTTTTTAATATTCCGTCTATTTTAGTTATAGCTTTTCTTCCAAGGAGCGAGTGTCTTTTAATTTCATGGCTGCAGTCACCATCTGCAGTGATTTTGGAGCCCAGAAAAATAAAGTCTGTCACAGTTTCCATTGTTTCCCCATCTATTTCCCATGAAGTGATGGGACCAGATGCCATGATCTTAGTTTTCTGAATGTTGAGCTTTAAGCCAACCTTTTCACTCTTCTCTTTCACTTTCATCAAGAGGCTCTTTAGTTCTTCTTCACTTTCTGCCGTAAGTGTTGTGTCATCTGCATGTCTGAGGCTATTGATATTTCTCCCGGCAACCTTGATTTCAGCTTGTGCTTCATCTACCCCAGCATTTCACATGATGTACTCTGTATATAAGTTAAATAAGCTAGGTGACAATATACAGCCTTGAGGTACTCCTTTCCCAATTTCGAACCAGTCTGTTGTTCCATGTCTGGTTCTAACTCTTCCATGTTGGTTCTAACTGATTCTAATAATAGAAAAGCCAGAATTATAGTTTATCTGTTTATATTTCTTTCATTATCCTAGTAATTTATCTTTATTTTATTGTTCATGTAAAGTTATAAATAAATTACTAATAGAAACAGTTCATTCACCATGAATCCTATGAGAACTGTTCTAGATCTGTGATACTCAAATTTGAAGGTGCATTTGAGTCACCTCAGGACCTTGTTAAAATCCAGCCTCCAATTCACAGATCTCAGGTGGGGTTAGGGAATCTGCATTTCCAATAGCTCGCAGTGATACTGATGCCCTTCCTTGGTCTGGGGACTACATTTCAAACTGCAACTTTCCAGATAATAGCTCTTGTCTTTCTTCAGAGAACATTTTTAGCTATTAAAGTCACTGCACACTCTTGTTTTATGGGAAAATGGTATTTAATTTTTGATTAAGCATTTAAAGTATAACAGGAGTATGTAGGGAGCTCCTAGGGACCAGGCAGTGTCTCTGCAGTTACCACAGAACCTGGTGGGCAGTGCCTCTGGTCTGATGGTGCGTAAGCTCAAAACTTGCTCAAGAGAAAAAGGAGGCCAGGGGAACTTTGCAATTTATCGATAGCATTTCCCTGGGAACTTAGCCACACTGTTTTTAAGTGAAGATATATCAAGCTCTTCATACCATATTTTCCCTAGTTTTTTGATCTGCTTCAAGTCATGCATGGGATAGGAGTCCCTCCACCCTGCAATTTCACTGAAGGCAAACTGGACATGGGTTTTTTTCCTATTGATTTATCCGTGTAAGTATCAGTGCAAAATGTAGAAATTTAAGGCTCTCTATGTTACTCACTTTTAGAGATTAATATATGATAAAATCCAGAAATTTCTTCATGAATAGTTGTATCTTCTAATGAGAATGAATGAGACTATGGTGTTTGACCAACGTTATGTCCCTTTAGTTCTAGGTAGTTTGCAGGCTAATGATATCAGTATTAAATATGTTAAATATAAAAATACAACCAAGATCCTTTGACATGAAAAGAAATGAGAGCATAAATCTACATAGTCTACAAATCAATATTTTAAAAAATAGTCTTTGTTGATTCGTAAACACAGTACAATGCACTTATGCAGAAAACTATGTGGAGAGCTCATGACTTTGAATATGAATAAATAAATAGATAAATGCAGATATAAAAAAGTATCCTAGCATAGTATCATTATGATTCTTCCAAAGAAGTACAATTTCTCAGTGTTATGCCAATTTATGTAAGTTACCTTGTTCTAGAAAACACATTCTTATCATTCCACCCTTATACTGATATTTGGTAGTGTTTATTATAGAAAAGGTGTTTCCCTGGTGGCTCAGCTGGTAAAGAATCCTCCTGCAATGCAGGAGACCTGGGTTTGATCCCTGGGTTGGGAAGATCCCCTGGAGAAGGGAACGGCTGCTCACTCCAGTATTCTGGCCTGGAGAATTCCGTGGACTGTATAGTCCATAGAGTCACAAAGAGTTGGACATGACTGAGAAACTTTCACGTTAAAGGACACTCTGATGGCAGACCCCAGACAAATATTATACATGCAGATAAAAGATCATTAAAATTTTAAAAATCTCATTTAGAATATTTGAAGAATGTTTGATACTATGAAGTAAAAAACTTTTCTTTTTACTTATCATTGAGCTTTTGTATATACCATTTGTATGTATCATTGAGCTTTTATATACCACATTTGTATACAAAGAAAGCTTACCAAAGAGCTTTCTTTGTATACAAATGTGGTATACATCACAGAATTAAACTTAAATGGTTATAAAAATGAATTGTGCCACTTTATAATAATTATCAACTCTCAAAGCAAAGTTAAAATTAAATTATAGCATGAAAATTCATAAAAGTATGCATAAATGTTAACAAATGTAATTGATTTATAGAAATTATATGGTCTGATTTGAAGAGAAATTCTAAAATAATAATGATAATAAAGAACTTCTAGACCTTTCTTTGTTGGCTAGCACACCAAGAAATCCCCATTCAACAATGCAACACTTAATAAAATGTCCAAGATGGACACATGGCTTTATTTTTCCAGCTCTCTCAAAATGGCATTTGAAGTTTTCTATATTTTTTCCCGAAATGTTTAAGACGAAATCCCTTTTTAGTCCGCATCATTTCCTATTTTTTCCAACGACAGTAAAATCTGATTATTAGCAAAACAACAGAGTGCTTTCTGGCAACCAGCTGTCACAGAGTCATGCTGGGCACGCCACAACACAATTGAATTGTAACAAGTAAAGAGAATATCTTTAAAAACTTTTACTTTCATAATGACCTTAAGTGATATACAAAGCTAAATTTAGAAATATTACATGAACATTGATCTAGGATTGAAAAATCTCTGAAGAAAGGAATCGTTTGTTGGATTGAGTGAATAATAATAAAATGTTACTTTCAAATAACTATCCACTTCCTTTGCATGTGTATATTTTTTTCATATTGTTAAATAATCCATCCCTTGTTTTTAAATACTCTATAGTGCTGGAATAGGGCCCATCGTGCTGGAAACTGGGACAGCGAAAAATGAACTCAGCAGAAAGCTCACACGGCCCAGTCTCAGATTCCAGAAGACCTCTGGTTAGGAAACTTTGGACCACTGGACAAAACCCCAAGAGGGATTGTCAGAAGATCCTCTGACCAATCCTGAGGAAATCTGATACACTGATGGAAGCAACTTTGTCTTGGATGGAAAAAGAAGAACCGGGTATGCAGTAGTCTCCAATTTTGAGACCATAGAGGCTAAGCCTCTGCCACCAGGTCAACAAGCTGCAACATGCAGTGCCAGTTCAACAAAGATATAAACTACAGCCGACCATGGAAAATATCATACACCCTTGGACACCGCTATAAAGACTCTGAGGCTTGAGACTAGCAATTGGGGGAGGCCCAATACCCCTCACTGTCCCAGTTCAGCAGGAAGTAGCCAGAAAGACCTCGATGCCCCTATTCCCAAAGAATTGGGCCTCCAATCTCTTGAGGGGGGAATGTTAGGTAGGTAGAATAGGGAAAAGGAGTCCAAAATGACGGTAGCTAAAAGACAAGGAAGGGAAAAGCCCGTGAAAATAGAATAAAAGAAGGTCCGAGGACCGGAGTGAGGACCTCAGGTAAAACAAACAACACTCCTGGCTGGCCCAATTTATATAGGACAGGCCCAGGGAGAGATAAACATATAAATAGAAGAACCAAAGCCAGCTCTCTCTCTCTCTCTCTCCCGCGCACTGGGGCGCTCTTCTTGTGTCTTTGAATCGATGTGCCCTCACGCCTTGAAGATTGATTTTCCTGCTATCTTCTAAATAAAATAGAGCTGTAACACTGAGCTGTAACACTGATTTGTCTAAGAGCTATAACACGGTCCATTCGAGACCTGAGAGCTATAACATGGTCTATCCAAGACCTGAGAGCTGTGACACTCCGAGGGGGCTTTAATGTCCGTCACTCCAAATCTTTGTTGTGACAAGACAAAGAGCCGAGGAACATACACTCGCGTGACAGCTCTTTGCATCAGGTGAAAGTATTGCACCAGGGTAGTACATCCTAAAGTGTGCCTTGGTGGCATATTGATTATTTTGAATTAAAGTTACTTAAGAGGTAACCACGGAGAAGGCAATGGCAACCCACTCCAGTACTCTTGCCTGGAAAATCCCATGGACAAAGGAGCCTGGTAGGCTACAGTCCATGGGGTCGGACACGACTGAGCAACTTCACTTTCATAGTTATTTTCATGATTTAATATTAAAATATGGCTTCCAGAGATCTCTGTTTTGTCAAAATTGATCCTTAACTTCTGAAAAGAATTGCTTTTTTTTTTTTTTTGCAGTTATCCAATACAGGTTGTTGTACCTATATGAATTTCTCTTGGGTTGACCAAAAAGTTCATTCAGAATAATTTTTTGGTCAACCCAATATCTGCTGGGATTCTCTGTTGGATTTTTATATTGTTGCAAATGCAATCATTCTTAAAGGAAATGTTGGGATATCTTTGTAAGAATGCTTCTCTATGGTGACGAACTTGTTGATGTTTCCCTTTATTTCCAATCTGACTTTAAAGTCTCCAGCCTTATTAACCTCATGCTTTGGATGTTGTAATTGTTGTGAAAAAGACAGTAGAGGAAAAGACCACTATGCATAATTAAGGTAGATAATAATGGACAAATAAGTGCCTCCTATGAACTTTGAGTGTGCCAGCAAACATGTCATTCACCATTTAACTGATCCCTTATAGAACAAGATTCTAAAAGTGGAACTGATGTTAACTGAAAATGGGTGTTTAGATATAGATTTTGTGAAAATGATTCTTAAGCTCCAATTCTCTGCTAATTTCATGTTAATTCTTAGTATTTGTGCCAAACTGGGGATAATTTAAGTCTACCATTTATGAATGTTTGCCATAAAGCAAATACTAAGTAAGTTGGTCCAAACATTATGTATTGTGATTTTTTTTCATGATTCATTTTTTAAAGCTACTGTGCTATGTACACATATTTTGAATGAAATAACAAACATGGATAGGCATTTCATTTATACAGGCTGCCTTAATTCAAGATGTGATATCCATCCATGGTAAACATTTACATTGTTAAACAGGCCTTTCCCAACATTTGAGGGGCAAGGATAAGAATAAAATTGTATACTAGACATATACCATGTGTCTAAATATTTAAAAGGTATAAACTGAGGTATCAACTTTTTAATTTATTCAAACTTCATACTCTGTCAAATATACTTTTTTATCAAAAGAATTTCTGCAAAGCTATAATTTTTTATATGCTGAAAGTTGAGATATCAAAGAAAATTGAATTATTATTGCACATATTTGAATATTCTGTTTATGAACCAAGTATGTTTGATGGCTAATAATATAAATACATGTTATTTATTTTAGCACATTTCTGCTCTAATGATGTTGCTATTATCAACATTTTTACATTATTTTTGTGTATTGGCAGTCACTATCTAAAGCCTTAAAAGTATACCCATTGAAAACATTTTTATCAAGATGCAAATTAAATATAAAATATTAAAAGTAGTTTTTATGTTTTCAAGAAAGTATATTTTCCCAAAATATTAAATTTGTCTACTAACATAAAGGCAAGTGCAATTTTTCATTTTCATATATCAAATATAATAAGTATTAAAATATTTAAATGTTTATTTTTTAAAATATATTTTAAAAAACTGATCTTTAAAAATTGAAATTTGTTAAATATTTTTGTTAAAACATTCTAACATTCAGTGTTCATCTAGTTGTCCTTAAATAGTCCTGTAAATAGTCAGGACTATTAGGTACATTACTTGACCACAGATACATAAATTTAAGGGTGATAGAAATTGTTTAATACTGCAAAAAGTTTATTGATCATCATTGCAACTTTTGTGTATCCAAGGTAATCTCTGAGTGCCTTCAGAACCACAAACTGAAACACAAAGAGAATCCTAAAAATGGATGCTTTCAGTGCTACTGGAAAATCATCATGCAAAACTTACTGCTTTCATACTATGTGAGAGGAAGAATTTAGTTAATTCATTTTTCTACTTTCTCCATGTGTTGGCCTCCCAAATCACTTTGAAGCAGTGTCCATCTCCAGTGTTGGCAATGACACATCTCACAGATATTTAAGCACTGTGGACTTCCATTTTGAGGGTATAGGGCAAACGATGGGTTAAAGTGTTTCCCTGGCACTTAAATGGTGCTGGTCAGGAAGACAGTTGTTTAGGGTTCCAGGTATAGCTCAGGGGCTCCAACTGAGCTCTGCCTTCTGAGTGACATAGTCTCTTATGTTCCTTTTAATCTAAGTTTTTTTCTGTCTGTGATATGCAGAATTTTTTAAAGTATATCTCCCAAGGCAGGGCCCTTCCTGCCCAGTTTTCCAGAGCAGAATTTCATTTTTTCCCAAGTATGACGCAGAGGGCCTAAGAAATCAGCTTGGGAATTCAGCTAAAAGTCGTACCAATCAAGACATTTTAATGATGGAGAAGTTCAAACTCACCTCAACTTGGATTTATTAACATTTAAAGGAAGAAAAGATACTTTGCAGGGTACCTAGTCTATGATTTGCATTTATATAAAGTATAATTTGCATGTTTTGGAATTAAATGGGCTGTGTGTAGAACATGGCCATTTACAACTAATATTTGTAGTTCCATACTAGTCACCTTCCTGTTAGAGGTGACCTGACATGACCTTGAAAAAATTCTCCTGCAAGAATTCCATGTGCTTTGCAAACTATTTTGTAGACTCATGTTTTAAATTAATTATATATACTTAACATGATATTAATTACCTCTATGAATTATAATTCTGTCAAGGGCAACACATTTTTATATTTAAAACAAGTAAAAAGAGACAGAGATGCTATCTATCCAAATGGCAAAAGTCTGGCAACTGGTAACTTATAGTATGAACCTGCCAAATATGTCCTGCTGCGTTACCATGTGGCCACCTGCCAAATAGCTCTGCATTGCATCCTCAATAAGTTTAACAAGAGGAAGTGGAAAGGGACTCAACTATAGTGCTATGGTTCAATTAATAAGCATTTGTTCAGAAAATCTTAATGATTTAAATTGAATATCCTGTCCAGTAGAATGTGCAGGCTTACAGCTTGACAAGAACACAGCTAATTCTATTTAGATATTTTAAAATACCTATTTTAAGGACATCACTTATTTATTAATTACATGCTTAGGATTCATATTTTAGATAAAGGGCACATGAAGTACAAGTTATTGAGAGTTGAGTTAATAGGAAGTGGAGCATACGCATAAATTCCTCCTCTGTTCCATTATTTATGATTTGGGGTTTAAACAAAGTGAATTTCTCAGAAGTAATGCTTCCATCAGAGTCTAGTGCTCCCATTCTTAAATCACTTACATGTAGGTATGTTTAAATGTCTGTAGTAAAACACATCACTCTTTTTGTTTTTCATATCCATAGGTTAAGAGAGTCCCTAAGTGAGGGGAATGAAAGCCTTATAGAATTGGGCATTTGGAGGAAAAAAAAAAAAAAAAACAAGAGAAATCATATAAAATATCCAAGAGAAATACATAGGATGGGAGTGGGAGGGAGGCTTAAGAGGGAGGTGATTTATGTATGCTTGATTCATGTTGTTATGCAGCAGAAACTAACACAGCATTGTAAACTAATTATCTTTCAATTAGAAGTTAAAGAAAAATACATAGAACAATAGGAAAGTTTAACTTCGAATCATGGCATATTTATGGTGAAAGTTGCCTGGTTATTGTTCAGTCACTAAGTTGTGTCCAACTCTTTGAGATCCCATGGACTGCAGTTTGCCAGGCATCCCTGTCCTTCACTATCTCCCAAAGTTTGTTAAAACTCATGTTCACTGAGATGGTGATGCTATCCAACCATTTCATCCTCTGTTTCCCCCTTCTCCTTCTGTCCTCAATCTTTCCCAGCATCAGGGTCTTTTCCAATGAGCTGGCTCTTCAAGTCAGGTGACCAAAGTATTGGAGCTTCAACTTCAGCATAAGTGGCCAAGTATTTGAGTTTCAGCTTCAGCATCAGTCCTTTCAATAAAATATTCAGGACTGATTTCCTTTCAGATGTCTGGTTTGATCTCCTTGTTGTCCAAGGGACTGTCAAGAGTCTCCTCCAATACTACAGTTCAAAAGCATCAAAGGAGAAAAGGAAAGATACACCCGTTTGAAAGCAGAGTTCCAAAGAATAGCAAAGAGAGATAAGAAAGCCTTCCTCAGTGATCAATGCAAAGAAATAGAGGAAAACAATAGAATGGGAAAGACTAGAAATCTCTTCAAGAAAATTAGAGATACCAAGGGAACATATAATGCAAAGATGGGCACAGTAAAGGACAGAATTGGTATGGTCCTAACAGAAGCAGAAGATATTAAGAAGTGGTGGCAAGAATACACAGAAGAACCATACAAAAAAGATCTTCATGACCCAGACAACCACAATGGTGTGATCTCTGGACTAGAGCCAGATATCCTGGAACATGAAGTCGAGTGGGCCTTAGGAAGCATCCCTACCAACAAAGCTAGTGGTGGTGATTGAATTCAATCACCAACTCCTGGAGCTTGCTCAAAGTCATGTCCATTGTGTCAGTGATGCCATCCACCCATCTCATCCTCTGTCATCCCCTTCTCCGCCTCAATCTTTCCCAGAACCAGGGTCTTTTCCAATGAGTCAGTTCTTTGCATCAGGTGGCCAAAGAATTGGCGTTTCAGCTTCAGCATTAGTCCTTCCGATGAATATTTAGGACTGATTTCCTTCAGGATGGACTGGTTGGATCTCCTTGCAGTGCAAGGGACTCTCCAAAGTTTTTCTCCAACACCACAGTTCAAAAGCATCAATTCTTCAGTGCTCAGCTTGCTTTATGGTCCAACTCTCCCATCCATACATGACTACTGGAAAAAACTAGCTTTGACTAGACAGACTTTCGTCAATAAAGTAATGTCTCTGCTTTTTAATATGTTGTCTAGGTTTGTCATAGCTTTTCTTCCAAGGAGCAAGCATCTTTTAATGTCACGGCTGCAATCACCATCTGCAGTGATTCTGGATCCCAAGAAAATAAAGTCCATCACAGTTTCCATTGTTTCCCCATCTATTTGCCATCAAGTGATGGGACCAGATGCCATGATCTTAGTTTCCTGAATGTTGAGTTTCAAGCCAGCTTTTTCACTCTCCTCTTTCACTTTCATCAAGAGGCTGTTCAGTTTCTTTTCACTTTCTGCCATAAAGGTGGTGTTATCTACATATCTGAAGCTACTGATATTTCTCCCAGCAATCCTGATTCCAACTTGTGTTTCATCCAGCCTGGCATTTCACATGATGTAGTCTGAATATAAATTAAATAAGTTAGTGACAATATACAGCCTTGAGGCACTCCTTTCCCAATTTGGAACCAGTCTGTTGTTCCATGTCTCGTTCTAACTGTTGCTTCCTGACCTGCATACAAATTTCTCAGGAGGTGGTCTGGTAGTCCCATCTCTTTCAGAATTTTCCACAGTTTGTGGTAATCCACACAGTCAAAGGCTTTGGCATAGTCAGTAAAGCAGAAGTAGATGTTTTTCTGGAATTATCTTGCTTTTCGATGATTCAGTGGATGTTGGCATTTGATCTCTGGTTCCTCTGCCTTTTCTAAATCCAGCTTGAACATTTGGAAGTTCTCAGTTCATGTACTGTTGAAGCCTTACTTGGAGAATTTGAGCATTACTTTGGTAGCGTATGAGATTAGTGCAATTGTGTGGTGTTTTGAAAAATTTTTGGCATTGCCTTTCTTTGGGATTGGAATGAAAACTATCCTCTTTCAGTCTTGTGGCTACTACTAAGTATTCCAAATTTGCTGGCATATTGAATGCAGCACTTTCAAGCATCATCTTTTAGGATTTGAAATAGCTCAGTTGGAATTTGTATTTGTATTGATGCTTCCTAAGGCCCACTTGACTTTGCATTCCAGGATGTCTGGCTCTTGGTGAGTGATCCCACCATCATGGTTTTCTGGGCCGTGAAGATCTTTTTTGTATAGTTCTTAAATGTAGTCTTGCCACCTCTTCTTTCATATCTTCTGCTTCTGTTAGGTCCATACCATTTATGTCCTTTATTGGGCCCATCTTTGTATGAAATGTTCCCTTGGTATCTCTAATGTTCTTGAAGAGATTTCTAGTCTTTCCCATTCCAATGTTTCCTCTATTCCTTTGCAATGATCACTTAGGAAGGCTTTCTTATCTCTCCTTGCTATTCTTTGGAACTCTGCATTCAGATGGATGTATCTTTCCTTTTCTTCTTTGCCTTTCACTTCTCTTCTTTTCTGAGCTATTTGTAAGGCCTCTTCATACAACCATTTTGCCTTTTTGCATTTCTTTTTCTTGGGGATGATCTTGATCACTGCCTCCTACACAATGTCATGAATCTCTGTCCATAGTTCTTCAGGCACTTTGTCTATCAGATCTAATCCCTTGAATCTATTTGTCACTTCCACTGTATACTCATTAGGGATTTGATTTAGGTCATACCTGAATGGTCTGAACTTCCCTGATGGCTCAAACAGTAAAGCGTCTGTCTACAATGTGGGAGACCCAGGTTCAAGCCCTGGGATGGGAAGATCCCCTGGAGAAGGAAATGGCAATCCACTCCATACTATTGCCTGGAAAAGTGGTTTTCCCTACTTTTTTCAATTTAAGTCTGAATTTGGCAATAAGGAGTTCATGATCTGAGTCACAGTCAGCTCCCGATCTTGTTTTTGCTGACTGTATAGAGCTTCTCCATCTTTGGCTGCAAAGAATATAATCAATCTGATTTCAGTGTTGACCATCTGGTGATGTCCATGTGTAGAGTTGTCTCTTGTGTTGCTGGAAGAGGGTGTTTGCTATGACCATTGCATTCTCTTGGCAAAATTCTGTTAGCCTTTGCTCTCCTTCATTTTGTACTCCAAGGCCAAACTTGCCTGTTATTCCAGGTATCTCTTGACTTCCTACTTTTGCATTCTAGTCCCCTATGATGAAAAGCACATTTTTTCTTTACTTAGTTAGTTCGATAAGGTCTTGTAGGTCCTCATAGAACTGTTCAACTTCAATTTCTTCAGCATTATTGGTTGGGACATAGACTTGGGTTACTGTGATATTGAATAATTTGCTTTGGAAATGAACAGAGATCATTCTGTCATTTTTGAGAGTGCACCCAATACTGCATTTCAGACTCTTTTGGATTATGAGGGTTACTCTATTTCTTCTAAGGGATTCTTGCCCACTCTTGTAGATATAATGGTCATCTGAGTTAAATTTGCCCATTCCCATCCATTTTAGTTCGCTGATTCCTAAAATGTTGATTCTCATGCTTGCTGTCTCCTGTTTGACCACTTCGAATTTACCTTGATTCATGGACCTAATATTCCAGGTTTCTATGCAACATTATTCTTTACAATATTGAATTTTACTTCCATCACCAGTCACATATACAACTGGGCATTGTTTTCACTTTGGCTCAGCCTCTTCATTCTTTCTGGTACTTTTTCTCCAGTAGCATATTGGGCACCAACCTGGGAAGTTCACCTTTCAGTGGCATGTTTTTGCCTTTTCATACTATTCATGGGGTTCTCAAGCCAAGAATACTGAAGTGGTTTGCCATTCCCTTCTCCAGTGGACTATGTTTTGTTAGAACTCTCCACCATGATCCATCTGTCTTAGGAGGCCCTGCATGGCCTGGCTCATAGCTTCATTGAGTTAGACAAGGCTGTAATCCAAGTGATCATTATGGTTAGTTTTTCTATGATTGTGGTTTCCATTCTGTCTGTCCTCAGGGAAGCCTCTTGATGACAGGGACTGTCTGTGGGGGAATCTGGGTCTTGCTCTGATGGGCAGGGCCATACTCAGTAAATCTTTAATCCAATTTTCTAGTGGTGGGTGGGGCTGTGTTTCCTGCCTATATTTTGGCCTAGGTAGGCGTAATGGCAGTCCTTCAAAAGGACTTATGCCAGGACCGTTGTATTCAGTGCCCCGACCCCAAGGCCGGCCACTGTTGAGCCACACCTCTGCTGGAGACTCCTGGACCCTCACGGACACATCTGGCTCAGTCTCTTGTCATGTCACTGCTCCTTTTTCCTGAGTTCTGGTGAACACAAGGTTTTGTTTGTGCCTTCCAAGAGTCTGTTTACCCAGTAGTGTGGAAGTTCTGTAATCACATCCCACTGGCCTTTAAAGTCAAATTCCCTGGGGGTTCCCAGTCCCTTTGTGGGATCCCCAGGTTGGGAAATCTGTTGTGGGCCCTAGAACTTGTGCAGCAGTGTGAGATCTTCTTGGTACAATTGCTCTCCAGTTTGTGGTTGTCTGTTCAGTGACTCTGTGGTGGGGCTTACACGCCATAGCCCCCAGTTTGGCTGCAGCCAGAAGCCCTGCTCCTGGGGCATGCCACTGTTGACCCGTGCCTCTGCAGGAGACACTCCGCTGCTCAAAGGCAGGTCTGGCTCAGTCTCTTGTGGAGTCGCTGGTTTCTGGTGCGCACATGGTTTTGTCTGAGCCCTCTGAGTGTCTCTGGCGGGTACAGGGTTTTATTCTAAACATGATTTTGCCCCTCCAACCATCTTGTTGGGGCTTCTCCTTTTCCCTTGGATGTGAGGAATCTTTTTTGGGGAATCTTTTTTTGGTGGGATCCACCATTCTCCTGTCAATGGTTGTTTGGTGGTTAGTTGCAATTTTTTTGGAGTTCTCACAGGAGAAAATGAGTGCATGCCCTTCTACTCTGCCATCTTGGGAAGCCATGAATAAATGTTTTCTAAGGGCAATTGAATTTACCCAGTGTATAGAAGTTGGAATTAAATTCAACAGACTGGTAAATTCTTTTGATCCCAGACAATAGCCTTAGGGAGTAAATGGCTCAAGATGGGAGAGAAGAGTAGGGCTTAGGTAGCACAGAGGAGTGGGTGTGCTGCCCCAGCTCTTTTTTTCTGCAGGCATTTACCCAGTTAAGGATATAGATAAAGGGATGAAGTCAATTTGGGCTCATCTTATGTATATTATCTCTAGCAAAATGTCACACACACGGCAGGCACCTGCATGGTGCTTCCATCGCTTTTAGTAGGAGCCTTAGGTGAATGTAGTTAATGGGGAGGTTTGGTATTAATTAAAACAACTTTTAGATTCATTTAAATATTTTCTGCTGTAATTTATTTATAACACCACATCTCTAGATTAGCAGCTAGAGATTGGTATTAACTTACTGGTATTTTTTGTAGGGTAACAGAGAGGGACAACAAGAGCAGCTATGTTTACATTTTCCTTTTTGTAGAAGTACTTCAATGATGAAATGATCAGATCTCAGTAAGTGCTCTTTCTATACTTGGTTACCAACAAAAATTAATTCTTCATATGTGAAATATGAGCAATGATGTAGCCTCATAGGGTCTTGAGGGAATTAAACAAGACAGTATCTAATGTTAGCATAATTCCTGGCTCAAAGTTGCAGATTAATTAATGATTCATTATGGTTGCAATATATATATATGTCTTGTTAAGAATAAACAATAGCAAAAGCAATAGTGGGTACCCACATTCCTGTGATGCTTTATTGAGTTCTTTAGATAATGAAGGAAACATGCTTAGGATTCTCTATATGATCAACATTCTTAGGATTTTCAAATATGTGGGTAATTGAAATGTTTGTATTTGAACCAAACAAAGAATAGAACAAACAAGTATTGTGTATTTTAATAAAGTGTTATCTAATTGATTCCATACCAAAATAGTTGAAGACTAGATAATGGATTCAAATAGCCTAATCATATGATCATCTTGATAAATTTGCAGAAAGAGAAGTTGATAAAATTCAATGTCCATTTATGATAACAAAGTGGATATGGGGGAACATGTGTATGTGTGCTGCTCAATCATGTCCAACTCTTTGCAACCCCATGGACTATAGCTTGCCAGGCTCCTCTGTCCATGGATTTTTTTCAGGCAAGAATACTAGAGTGGCTTGTTGTTTCCTCCTCCAGGGGACCTTTCTGACCCAGGGATCAAACCCGTATCTCCTGCATTGGCAAGTGGGTTATTTACCACTGTGCCACCTGGGAAGTCCACGGCAGTGGGGGGAGTATACCTCACGATAATAAAGGCCGCGTTTGACAATCTCACAACTAACATATTCAACCGTGAAAAGCTGAATACTTTACCTCTAAGATCAGGAACAAGGCAAGTATACCCATCCTTGCTATTTTCATTCAACATATTATTTGGAGCCCTAGCCACAGAAATCAGACAAGAAAAAGTGATAACAGACATCCAAATAGGGAAAGAAGTAAAACCGTTGTCATTTATAGATGACATTATACTATATATATAAAACCTTAAAGACTCCACAAAAGAACTATTAGAGCTAATAAATGAGTTCAGTAAGTTGTAGGATATAAAATCAACAAATAGAAATCTGTTGCATTTATATACATGAATATATATATATATATATATATATATATATATATAGTAGGATATTACTCAACAATGAAAAAGAAGGAAATCTTGTCATTTGTGACAGTGGGTAGACCTAGAGGGTATTATGCTAAGTGAACTAAGTCAGAAAGTAAAATACAGTATGATTTCATAGAATCTAAAAAACAAAGTAATGAACAAATAAAACAGAAAGAGACTCAAGTATAGAAAACAAGCTAGTGGTCACCAGACGGGTGAGAGTTGGTGGGTCTGGCAAATTGCTGAACGGGATTCAGAGGTAAACTCCAGTTACAAATAAGTCATAGGAATGTAATGTGCAGCATAGGAAATGTAAACAAAATATTGTAACAAACTTGCATGGTTACTGGACTTGTTATAGCAATCAATTCTTAATCTGCATAAGCATTAAACAGCTATGTGGTACTTGAAACTAACAATATTATATGCCAACTATACCACAATAAACTTTTTTAAGAAAAAGAATTCAAAATGACTTTAAGGTGGAATTACATCTTTTTTTTTTACACTTTGGAATAAAAAAAAATTATTGAAATATAGTTGATTTGCAATGTTGTGTTAGTTTCAGGTATACAGCAAAGTGATTATTTTATATAAATATATGTATCTTCATTTTTAAATTCTCTTCCATTATAAGTTATTAGAAGATATTGAGTATAGTTCCCTGTTCTATATAGTGGATACTTATTGGTTATCTTGGTTATCTATTTCATTTTTAGTAGTCTGTATGTTTTAATCTCAAATTCTTAGTCTATCCCTCCCCCCATCTTTGGTAACCATAAGTTTGTTTTCTGTGTCTGTGGATCAATTTCTGTTTTGCAAATAAGTTTATTGGCGTCATTTTTCTTAGATTCCACTTACAGTCAATATTGTGTGTTTGTCTTTGTCTGGCTTCACTTAGTATGAAAGGTCCATCCATGTTGCTGAAAATGGCATTATTTCATTCTTTTCTATGGCTGAGTAGTATTGTATATATGTACCACATCTTCTTTATCCATCTGTTGATGGACATTTAGGTTGCTTCCATATCTTGGCTTTTGTAAACAGTGCTACTGTGGACATTGAGGTGCGTGTATCTTTATGGATTATGTTTTCCTCCTGATAAATGCCTAGGAGTGGGATGGTAGGATCACAAGGTAGCTCTATTTTTAATTTTTTTAAGGAAACTTCATACAGTGTTCTATAGTGGCAACATCGATTTACATTCCTCCCAACAGTATACAGGGGTTCCTTTAAAGTCACTGGTCGTTAGCTGAACCTGAAGTTCTTTAAAACATTTTCTACTTATCTTTAGAACTTGTAATATATAAATGATAATATATAAACTAGACATTTGAAATAAAAACTTAAATACAGTTAGTCTTTACTATGAACATGTACACAGAAAATCATTGCTGTGAAATTTCTGAAGCTAGGAAATTTTCGTATTGCATTTGCTATAGTGAGAAGGGCTCTGCGATCAGCATCACAAGGCGTGTATTGTCATGATCATTCTACATCTAATACGCTTACCAAACCTGGTTCATTTGCCCCAAGCACAGCAAGGCAAACCTGGAGGTTTATAGCAGATAAAGGAGTCATTCACAAGGCAGCTAAGCTAGGAGACCAAAAAACATCTCACATCTACCTCTCCAAAGGCCAGGGACTCAGGATGCTTATGGGATAAAGCTGAGGTGTAGGGAGCAAGACTGGCAAAAGGTAACTGGAGACAAGAAAAAAGGTGGGCAAGGAGACTTCTGTGTAGACCCGCAACTGAGCTCTGGCTCCTTCAAGGTACACTTGCTTGGAAAATGGCAGTGTTGGTGTGCTCTGAGGGTGGGCTTTTGGCCCTCTGAAGTCAAAAGTTCACCAAGTGGACAATTGCACGTGGACAGATGGAGGGCTCGTGGGCTTACCCAGTCTTAAACAGCTGGAGCTCCAGCAGGATGCTGCCAGCTCCAGGTTCTTAAAAAACAAGTTGGGCAAACGGCTTGGCACTTGGATAGTATGCCTGGAGAGCAAGTTTTTTATAAAAACAACCGAAGTGTGAGTGAGTGAAGGCAGGTTATAGGTGTAATGGATTTAACTGATGATTAACCTGGGCTTCAATACCAGGTAAGTTTCTTACTCTGAGACTCAGTATTCTTATGTTTAAAATGAAATCTGGTGCCTTTGTACTTTGCAGAATTAAATAAGATCATAGATGTGGAATGCTCTGAAAAAGGTGTCAAGTGTGGTAAAAAGGGGTTTACATGAGTGTTACTATGCTCTTGTTCAGCTCCTGCTATGCCAACTACTGTTGCAATGAAACCTAACTAGGCAGCATCATGGTTACCTAATTTTCAGGAACTGACTTCCCCAAACCTAACAAACATGACATGAAACACAATGCATATTGAGACCGTCTTGCTTTGCACCTCACTGAGAAGAGCATAATTTGGTCCACACACTAATTACTATCTTCCTCTTTACATATCAAAATTTGGCCCAGCCTATGAAGCCTGCGTGTTCCAACTGAAATTACCTCATTTTTCTCTGTTCTTTTCACAGGTGTTAGTGCAACTTGAGGACTAAATTATTTATCCTTTGCTTTGTATGCAAGCAAACTTCGGATCCTTAAGGGTAAAGTGTGTATTCAATGTATGATTTTACACCCAACAGAGTCTAGCAGAGTGCTTGGCCCCAAGTAGGCAGTGATGAGCAGGCATGTCTTTAATGGTGAGGATATGTTACAGGATTTGAAATCTCATCCAGCATACAATTTTTGTTAAGAGAGAGAGAAGCAAGGGAATGTTGGGGCAATTAGAAGATAGGAGATGAGCAAAAGATGAATTGAAAAAAATGGGTTTAACCAGTTTAAACAAGGACAGGGAACAATATTTTGTAATACCTATAAGGGAAAATAATCTGAAAAAAATGTATGTATGTATAATTGAATCACTTTGCTGCATACCCAAAACTAACAGAGCATTGTAAATGAGGTATATGTCAATTAAAAAAAAGAGAGAGAAAAAACAAAACTAAATTTCAGATCAGAACAGTTGCTCAGTCATGTCCGACTCTTTGCGACCCCATGAACCACAGCACGCCAGGCCTCCCTGTCCATCACCAACTCCTGGAGTTCACTCAGACTCATGTCCATCGAGTCAGTGATGCCATCCAGCCATCTCATCCTCTGTCATCCCCTTCTCCTCCTGCCCGCAATCCCTCCCAGCATCAGAGTTTTTTCCAATAAGTCAACTCTTTGCATGAGGTGGCCAAAGTACTGGAGTTTCAGCTTTAGCATCATTCCTTCCAAAGAAATCCCAGGGCTGATCTCCTTCAGAATGGACTGGTTGGATCTCCTTGCAGTCCAAGGGACTCTCAAGAGTCTTCTCCAACACCACAGTTCAAAAGCATCAATTCTTCAGCTCTCAGCCTTCTTCACAGTCCAACTCTCACGTCCATACATGACCACAGGAAAAACCATAGCCTTGACTAGATGGACCTTTGTTGGCTAAGTAATGTCTCTGCTTTTGAATATGCTATCTAGGTTGGTCATAACTTTCCTTCCAAGGAGTAAGCGTCTTTTAATTTCATGGCTGCAGTCACCATCTACAATGATTTTGGAGCCCAGAAAAATAAAGTCTGACACTGTTTCCACTGTTTCCCCATCTATTTCCCATGAAGTGATGGGACCAGATGCCATGATCTTCGTTTTCTGAATGTTGAGTTTTAAGCCAATTTTTTCACTCTCCTCTTTCACCTTCATCAAGAGGCTTTTTAGTTTCTCTTCACTTTCTACCATAAGGGTGGTGTCATCTGCATATCTGAGGTTATTGATATTTCTCCCGGCAACCTTGATTCCAGCTTGTGTTTCTTCCAGCCCAGCGTTTCTCATGATGTACTCTGCATAGAAGTTAAATAAGCAGGGTGACAATATACAGCCTTGACATACTCCTTTTCCTATTTGGAACCAGTCTGTTGTTCCATGTCCAGTTCTAACTGTTGCTTCCTGACCTGCATACAAATTTCTCAAGAGGCAGAACAGGTGGTCTGGTATTCCCATCTCTTTCAGAATTTTCCACAGTTTATTGTGATCCACACAGTCAAAGGCTTTGGCATAGTCAATAAAGCAGAAATAGATGTTTTTCTGGAATTCTCTTGCTTTTTCCATGATCCAGTGGATGTTGGCAATTTGATCTCTGGTTCCTCTGCCTTTTCTAAATCCAGCTTGAACATCAGGAAGTTCACGGTTCACATATTGCTGAAGCCTGGCTTGGAGAATTTTAAGCATTACTTTACTAGCGTGTGAGATGAGTGCAGTTGTGCGGTAGTTTGAGCATTCTTTGGCATTGCTTTTCTTTGGGATTGGAATGAAAACTGACCTTTTCCAGTCTTGTGGCCTCTGCTGAGTTTTCCAAATTTGCTGGCATATTGAGTGCAGCACTTTCACAGCATCACCTTTCAGGATTTGGAATAGCTCAACTGGAATTCTATCACCTCCACTAGCTTTGTTCGTAGTGATGCTTTCTAAGGCCCACTTGACTTCACATTCCAGGATGTCTGGCTCTGGGTCAGTGATCACACCATCATGGTTATCTGGGTCGTGAAGATCTTTTTTGTACAGTTCTTCTGTGTATTCTTGCCACCTCTTCTTAATATCTTCTGCTTCTCCTAAGTCCATGCCATTTCTGTCCTTTTTCGAACCCATCTTTGCATGAAATGTTACTTTGGTATCTCTGATTTCCTTGAAGAGATCTCTAGTCTTTCCCATTCTGTTGTTTTCCTCTATTTCTTTGCATTGATCGCTGAAGAAGGCTTTCTTATCTCTTCTTGCCATTCTTTTGAACTCTGCATTCAGATGTTTATATCTTTCCTTTTCTTCTTTGCTTTTCGCTTCTCTTCTTTTCACAACTATTTGTAAGGCCTCCCCAGACAGCCATTTTGCTTTTTTGCATTTGTTTTCCATGGGGATGGTCTTGATCCCTGTCTCCTGTACAATGCCACGAACCTCATTCCATAGTTCATCAGGCACTCTATCTATGAGATCTAGGCCCTTAAATCTATTTCTCACTTCCACTGTATAATCATAAGGGATTTGATTTAGGTCATACCTGAATGTTCTAGTGGTTTTCCCTACTTTCTTCAATTTAAGTCTGAATTTGGCCATAAGGAGTTCATGATCTGAGCCACAGTCAGCTCCTGGTCTTGTTTTGCTGACTGTATAGAGCTTCTCCACCTTTGGCTGCAAAGAATATAATCAATTTGATTTCAGTGTTGACCATCTGGTGATATCCATGTATAGAGTCTTCTCTTGTGTTGTTGGAAGAGGGTGTTTGTTATGACCAGTGCATTTTCTTGGCAAAACTCTATTAGTCTTTGCCCTGCTTCATTCTGTACTCCAAGGCCAAATTTGCCTGTTACTCCAGGTGTTTCTTGACTTCCTACTTTTGCATTCCAGTCCCCTATAATGAAAAGGACATCTTTTTTGGGTGTTAGTTCTAAAAGGTCTTGTAGGTCTTCATAGAACCATTCAACTTTAGCTTCTTCAGCGTTACTGGTTGGGGCATACACTTAGATTACTGTGGTATTGAATGGTTTGCTTGGAAATGAACAGAGATCATTCTATTGTTTTTTGAGATTGCATCCAAGTACTGCATTTCGGACTCTTTTGTTGAACATGATGGCCACTCCATTTCTTCTAAGGGATTCCTGCCCTCAGTAGTAGATATAATGGTCATCAGAGTTAAATTCACCCATTCTAGTCCATTTGAGTTCGCTGATTCCTAGAATGTCGACATTCACTCTTGCCATCTCTTGTTTGACCACTTCCAATTTGCCTTGATTCATGGACCTGACATTCCAGGTTCCTATGCAGTATTGCTCTTTACAGCATCGGACCTTGCTTCTATCACAAGTCACATCCACAGCTGGGTATTGTTTTTGCTTTGGCTCCATGCCTTCATTCTTTCTGGAGTTATTTCTCCACTGATCTCCAGTAGCATATTGGGCACCTACTGACCTGGGGAGTTTCTCTTTCAGTATCCTATCACCTTGCCTTTTCATACTGTTTTTGGGGTTCTCAAGGCAAGAATACTGAAGTGGTTTGCCATTCCCTTCTCCAGTGGACCACATTCTGTCAGATCTCTCCACCATGACCCGCCCGTCTTGGGTTGCCCCACAGGCATGGCTTAGTTTCATTGAGTTAGACAAGGCTGTGGTCCTAGTGTGATTAGATTGACTAGTTTTCTGTGAGTATGGTTTCAGTGTGTCTGCCCTCTGATGCCCTCTTGTAACACCTACCGTCTTACTTGGGTTTCTCTTACCTTGGGTGTGGGTATCTCTTCACAGCTGCTCCAGCAAAGCGCAGCCAATGCTCCTTACCTTGGACGAGGGGTATCTCCTCACCACCGCCCTTCCTGACCTTCAAGGTGGGAATGCTCCTCTAGGTCCTCCTGTGCCCGCGCAGCCACAGCTAAACTAAGTTTAGACATGATGAATATGAGAGAACTGAAATGAAGGATTAATTCAAACCTGCAGGTCAAATTCAAAGATCTGTAACAGATTTTTTTTTTTAAACCAGGAAAGAACATATACTTTTATTAAACTACAATTTAAATCAGTTGTACAACAATCAAGTATCAAAGATGCAGTAAGATATGTGAAAAGAATGAAGAGAAGGGAACTGTTATTTCACATGCATATTATGTGTCAGCATCTGGAAAAATGCTTTATATAAACTCCAGTTTAAGAGAAAGGATGTGGTTTTCTGTTAAGCTATAGATAATGCAAGGGTGAAAGCAACTCTAGGGATGATATTTGGATTAAGGAAGATGGTGCATTTCTGGGATTTAAAAGTTTTGTGGTGTTTTTCCTCCCTCCATATTAGGAGTTATAATACAGGACAAAATATCTGCCATTGCTTATTAAAAGAAAGCCCCAGAGTGCTGAAAAGAATAGCTAGTGACAGATACCAGGAAATATTTTCTATATTATTGTAAGATTTGCAAGGCATGTGCATGATCTCTGCAATTCATAAGCAAACAGAGAAATCATGCTGGGTTCTTTGACTTCTATCAAGCTCATCAAAGAAAGCAGAACAAAATGAATTGCAAAGACATATTTTTGAGGAGAGATGTTTGAACAATATATGAGATAACAAAATGAAAGGGAAGTTAATAGCCATGATTTTTTTTTTTCCCCCCTAGGAGGGGGAAGTCAAATAAATAGTCTTTTGTTTTTTTTTTTTTTCTAAGAGAAATGTGAATTCTAATGAATCTTAAACTACATATCACCTTTGGGGAGCTATTAGTTTTTGAATGGAGTGGTTGATAGAATGACATTTTCCTATTGAATCTAGATAAGAATAGGCCAACACTGTAATTGTTTTCAGAAGTTTGAAGTCATCAGAAACGTATTTCAGTAGAGAATGTAAAAGAAAAATTATGTTTAAACCGTGGGAAAAAATACAGAAGTGACATTTTGAAAGGGAATGGGGTGTCATTTAAAGTTATTTCAATGATAGAGGAAAATTCCACTGGCTTTGATTCTCATAGCAGATTCTCTTTCCTCTCCTAGTCTGTGTTATCTTTGGGTTGGTTGGTATGCAGGTAAATTCTTGCTGTTTTCATCCTTGACTTCCAATCAGTCTCAGGATTTGTTTTCACATGTACTATCAATCAATACAGTAAAAGGCACACATTAATAAATAACTTGAACTTTCTTCTCCTCCTGGAGATTTAAGAAACGAACTAGCTTAAAAAATGCATAAGCCTGTCCATACTTGGTCGATATCTCTTTTATTTCCTTAAGTCAATTTTGTCAACTGCCAAACAAAAAAAATTATGAATTTATTAACACTTGAATGCATAATTTAGTCTCAGGCATGGAATGATCCAAAACAAACAAGCCAGTTTGTTTTTAGTTATATGAATTTTTGAATATACTACCTCATAAATCTAATACATTGCTGAACTTAAGAAAAAAAGTGTTGACACTTAAGGGGTCCACCATTAATTATCTCCCACTGCAGACATCATGACCTCCCTTTTTTCTATAGGATTTTTTTCCTCCTTATGGTGCTGTAAATATTTTGTGTATTTTTTTCTCCTGTTAGGCCTGTGGTGCTCCTCAGTGGTTATGGTCTCAGTAACTTTTCTAGGATATTCTGCCATTTCTATAAAGATGTTTGCTGTTACTTGTTTTCTAATATAAATCTGTAGTTGGTATTAGTATATTCAACTCTGCTAATGAGGAAATAGAGCTTTAGGCAGGTTGATTTGTGGACATAGTCATCTGAATTCCCAGTGATGCACTTGTTTTGGGGGATTGGCTGTAAACCGTGTTCTTTGCCTCTGCTCGTTCCTTTGCTGCAGGCTCATCTAGTAGGAATGATGCCATTTTCTGTGACTTCTGCCTTCATGATGCCTTGCTTGACTCTCCAGTCTAAACTGGGACCTCTAAACTCTCTTTTTCACCTTATACGTTCTCCTCAACATTTATAACATTTTGGAGTTCTACATTTGTGTGGCTACTAATGTGTATGTGTCACAAACTCTCCTATAATCCACGAGGGAAGGAACTGTGTTTCTAGTACCCACCACAGAAACAGATGCAGAGAGGGTGCTCGGTAAATATTCTTGAAGGTATGAGTTAAGGTGAGATTCAAACCCAAGTCTGTAGTACTCTAGAGTCATGGATTTACCCATTAAGGAGTGGTTGCAGGGCTCCCATGGTCAATCCTTGCATGTGGAGTTTTGAGGGCTGGTGGCTACCCTGTATGCTGTATCCTGAATTGTCGTATTGAGACTAGATTGGATGCTCATTGAGCTCATGCCCCATAGTTTACATTTATTGTAAGTAAAACATACAGTTGGTTGGTCTGCAGTAAATACTGAATGTCAAGAGCTGATCTTAAAGTGTAGGCTATCACAGAGCATTCTCTCTTTCATTAACGGTGTATTCCTACCACTGTTCCTTGGCATTCTAACTGATGATCATAATCATGATTGTGTCACCAGGCTGTGCATGGTGTTAATGTTTCCTTCTTTCTCCTTTATTTTAAGACATTTGGAGTGATCAAGCTTTCAAATCCTTGAAAAGGTGAACGTCACTGTCTATGGCAAGCTGCATATTTTATAATGTACCACACAACTTTGAAAGCAACACAGAAATTCAGAGTACTCAGATTGAAAAATGAACACTTTCTACGTTTAAAAGTGAATGAGTTTTACATATTTTTGGAGTTACACACATTTTTCTTCCCATTTATAAGAACCAGAACCCGTAGCTGGGCACAACGCAGGAGATTTAATACTATTCTGCTTTGGGTCTTTGTTGATTTTTCTTCCCACCCCCACTCCATCCCATCTACTTCATTCCTTTTGTTCTTCATAGTTTCGTGCTAACTTTGGGGCTGCAGACATGTCATAGATCACAGGGTTTTATATATGAGCTAAGAGCAAGAATGCTAAAATAATTTCTTTCTCAGGCCTTAAAGATAGATGGCAGGTCAAGACACTTGCGTTCATAGCCAAACATACTGAGGCACAGAGCAACATGGCAGTAATT
Organism: Bos indicus; assembly: GCF_029378745.1. NCBI lineage: Eukaryota > Metazoa > Chordata > Mammalia > Artiodactyla > Bovidae > Bos > Bos indicus. Next base: position 37,289,587 of record NC_091768.1, read on the forward strand.
TGAGTTGCAAGTGCCAAAACTGCTTGTTCAGCACTAACAAGAAATAGGAGAGCAGGATCAGTATAATCTCATATTCTTATTAAATTAAAAAAAAAGAAGCAGAGTAATGCCAAGGTTATGACATGAACTGACAAGACCAAAAAAAAAAAAAAAGAAACTCAGAAAACAAAACACACACAACTCAGAGTTTTTCAGATGCTTCATCTTCTATTTGCAGGCATGTGAAAGAATAAAAATAAGCCCCATGGCATGAGTTACAGATGAAGTATCTGCCTTTAGCTTGGAATTTCCTGGCATTTTTCAGCTTGTGACACAGACTTGATGTGATTAAACAAGGGCTTTTCTCCAAATGTAAAGTTTTTTTTCTTCTTGTTTCAAAGCTGAATCTAATATGCTCTAACTTTTTAAAATGGGAGCAGATGCCTCTGTTCTGTGAGCTGGCTACCAGACTCTCAGAAATAAGTGGCGAGTGGAGGCCTGTTCTGGTAGAGGTTAAGGAAACAGTCCTCCATATTTGTCTTTTAGAACTATACATTACCCCTGAGCTCCCAAGCAACAGGGCCCATGTCCCTCCACAAGATGAGGCTGGGCAGGGGGTGGCTTCCGTTGGATTGGATTTTCATTGGACTCCCTTGGAGAAGTCTCTGAAGAAGCACAGTCTTGGGGCCAAGCTCACCAGTGAGTGACAGCATCGCTGTCCCCAAGAGATGATAAGAAAGAAGGTCAGGGGGCACTTCTAGTGGGGGAGTACAAGATTGTCAAAATTACTGTTGTCATTTTCTTTTTCCTAAGCTGAAGGCATATTAAAAAGCAGAGACATTACTTTACCAACAAAGATCGATCTAGCCAAAGCTATGGTTTTTCCAATAGTCATGTATGGGTGTGACAGTTGGACTATAAAGAAAGCTGAGAGATGGGCTCGATAAAGGACAGAAATGGTAAGGACCTAACAGATGCAGAAGATATTAAGAAGAGGTGGCAAGAATACACAGAAGAACTGTACAAAAAAGATCTTCACGACCCAGATAATCACAATGGTGTGGTCACTGACCTAGAGCCAGACATCCTGGAATGTGAAGTCAAGTGGGCCTTAGAAAGCATCACTATGAACAAAGCTAGTGGAGGTGACGGAATTCCAGTGGAGCTATTCCAAATCGAAAGGTGATGCTGTGAAAGTGCTGCACTCAATATGCCAGCAAATTTGGAAAACTCAGCAGTGGCCACAAGACTGGAAAACGTGAGTTTTCATTCCAATCCCAAAGAAAGGCAATGTCAAAGAATGCTCAAACTACCGCACAATTGCACTCATCTCACATGCTAGTAAAGTAATGCTCAAAATTCTCCAAGCCAGGCTTCAGCAATATGTGAACCGTGAACTTCCTGATGTTCAAGCTGGATTTAGAAAAGGCAGAGGAACCAGAGATCAAATTGCCAACATCTGCTGGATCATGGAAAAAGCAAGAGAGTTCCAGAAAACATCTATTTCTGCTTTATTGACTATGCCAAAGCCTTTGACTGTGTGGATCACAATAAACTGTGGAAAATTCTGAAAGAGATGGGAATACTAGACCACCTGACCTGCCTCTTGAGAAATTTGTATGCAGGTCAGGAAGCAACAGTTAGAACTGGACATGGAACAACAAACTGGTTCCAAATAGGAAAAGGAGTATGTCAAGGCTGTATATTGTCACCCTGCTTATTTAACTTCTATGCAGAGTACATCATGAGAAACGCTGGGCTGGAAGAAACACAAGCTGGAATCAAGATTGCCGGGAGAAATATCAATAGCCTCAGATATGCAGATGACACAACACTTATGGCAGAAAGTGAAGAAGAACTAAAAAGCCTCTTGATGAAGGTGAAAGAGGAGAGTGAAAAAGTTGGCTTAAAGCTCAACATTCAGAAAACGAAGATCATGGCATCTGGTCCCATCACTTCATGGGAAATAGATGGGGAAACAGTGGAAACAATGTCAGACTTTATTTTTCTGGGCTCCAAAATCACTGCAGATGGTGACTGCAGCCATGAAATTAAAAGACACTTACTTCTTGGAAGGAAAGTTATGACCAACCTAGATAGCATATTCAAAAGCAGAGACATTACTTAGCCAACAAAGGTCCGTCTAGTCAAGGCTATGGTTTTTCCTGTGGTCATGTATGGACGTGAGAGTTGGACTGTGAAGAAGGCTGAGTGCCGAAGAATTGATGCTTTTGAGCTGTGGTGTTGGAGAAGACTCTTGAGAGTCCCTTGGACTGCAAGGAGATCCAACCAGTCCATTCTGAAGGAGATCAGCCCTGGAATTTCTTTGTAAGGAATGATGCTAAAGCTGAAACTCCAGTACTTTGGCCACCTCATGCAAAGAGTTGACTCACTGGAAAAGACTGATGCTGGGAGGGACTGGGGGCAAGAGGAGAAGGGGACGACAGAGGATGAGATGGCTGGATGGCATCACTGACTCGATGGACGTGAGTCTGAGTGAACTCCGGGAGTTGGTGATGGACAGGGAGGCCTAGCGTGCTGCAATTCATGGGGTCACAAAGAGTCGACATGACTGAGTGACTGAACTGAACTGAACTGAGCACCGAATAATTGACACTTTTGAACTTGGTGTTGGAGAATAATCTTGAGAGTCCCTTGGACTGCAAGGAGATCCAACCAGTCCGTCCTAAAGAAAATCAGTTTTGAATATTCATTGAAAGGACTGATGCGGAAGCTGAAACTCCAGTACTTTGGCCACATGATGCGAAGAGCCTGATGCTGGGAAAGATTGAAGGTGGGAGGAGAAAGAGATGACGGAGGATGAGATGGTTGGATGGTATCACTGACTCGATGGATATGAGGTTGAGTAGGCTGGGAGAGTTGGTGATGGACAGGGAAGCCTGGCGTGCTGCAGTCCATGGGATCACAAAGAGTTGGACATGACTGAGCAACTGAACTGAACTGAAAGCTGAAGGGGTGCTACAGAAATGGGGAAAGTTAGGCTGAGTGAAGTGGTGAACAGTCTGGCAATCTCCTGGATATGCCTGGGTCTGGTCCTGGGGCAGGGGCAGCCAGGATTCTCTGCATCCTTGGTACTTTGTGGGATGAGTCATGTAGGGATGGGAAATAGGGCCAGCCCCTGGTAAGATCAGCCCCACCCCTGAGGTAGTGACTGTCATCATCACTGAGGAGCACAGACTGGACTAGGAAACTCTGTCCTGAGCAGCCAACAGAAAATCATGGGGGGATGCAGAATGGGACCAGAGACAAACCTTATACGAGTCCTTCCTTCTGCAGGGAGAGTGAAGGGAGCTAAGGAATACTCCTTGCTTTCTCTTCAGCTGCTGTGATCTTGAACATATGCAGTGAACGTAAATATGTGCTTGAAACCATCTGAAGAAGGTCCCCTGCCCCTAAACTGTTCCAATGTCAAATGTCACCACTTAGTGATATATTTGCAATCATAAATAATGCTTTCATAATATTAATAATAATTAAGTATTATACTTGAGTTCTCTTGGTTTAGGTTTTTGTGAATCTATTGTGTTTTTGATTTGTGGTTTCCCTGATTTTTTAGGATGTTAACCCATTACTATATCTACTTGCTTTGACTGGGAGTTATACAGACTCAAATACCATTCTTCTTTTTACCATCTTGATCTCTCTCTCCAATAATAATCAAGCAATAATTCAATTAATCTGGTGAGGGTTGGAGGGAAGGAATCTGTATCTCAGGTTAGCTATAGATTGTTGTTTAATAAAATTTTCTCTACCTGTACATCAGCTCTATAAAGGAAAGTAAACTATTGATTGATGGAAGGATTGCAGATTTATTTGAGTGGTCTATGACTAGGATCTCGAAGAATTCTTATCCCACTGATGTGACCATGCACACATCACCAAGCTTCCTGGGGCTCAGATTTGTTGTCTGTGTAAGAGAAGTGTGGACATGGTGGCCAACTTGGATGATTTCTAAGGTTCTTTCTGGGTCTGGGTCTGATATTCTATGGGGAAATGATTCTGAGAAGGAGGCAGGGGGCTTGAGAAGCACAGGACGTGGGGTCTGCAAGGAGATTCGAAGTGGTGCAGAGTGTTTCAGGTAAGTGGTTTTCTATTGATAAAGATTACATTTCTCTAAAAAAATTTGACTGGAATCTATACTTCTTTGTTTTCATGTTCTTTTGGGCTTACTCTTTACAAAGAAATACCATCCACAGTCTTGGATGGTGTGTGTGTGTGAAACAGAATAGTATAAATGTCACGCAGAAATGTGCTAAAATTGATTTAAGGCCATGCTCTAGTATATGACCTGTAAAAACATTTGAAACCCCTAAAATATGAAACCTGAAAGTCCACAGAAGCAGCTCAATCTAACAACACCTTCACAGACAATATTTATCTTGGTAAAATGTTGATAACATTAAGGAATTAGTCATGAAAACATCATTGCACTTTCCCTTAGAAGCTTTAAAAAATGATGGGCCTAGAAGAGTTAGACTCTGACACACAGGGACTGAGTGGGAAGGTAGAGAAATTTTCCAGAAGAGCAGAGTCACTTAAGCAGTAGGCTATCAAAGGTGACATACAGCAGAATTAGTCGCTCCCTTTTAATGCTCCTGAAGTGTTTTCTTGGGGCCTGTTACAGCCATTACCAAATATCTCACCTGTAATACATTCAGCTGTGAACATGACTGTCTCTCCTATCCTCTGATGACTCCTCAAGGAAGGGAACATGGTCATTTACTTCTCTCCCCTCCAGAACCACTGTTCCAAAGACTAAAACTCAGACCACTGAAACCACTCATGCCTGTTAGTCTCTGAACTAGCTTGCCCAATTACCTGAAATTTTCACTCAGAAGTATAATTATCATCTCAGACTTGACGCTCTAAACAGAGCTCTTGCTTTCTACCTCAGCTTCTTCCGAATTGGCTGTGTCTCCATTTCAGTAGTTGGCATAACTCTCCACCTAGTCATTCAACCCTGGAGAAGGCAATGGCACCCCACTCCAGTACTCTTGCCTGGAAAATCCCATGGATGGAGGAACCTGGTAGGCTGCAGTCCGTGGGGTTGCTAAGAGTCGGACACGACTGAGCGACTTCACTTTGACTTTTCAGTTTCATGCATTGGAGAAGGAAATGGCAACCCACTCCAGTGTTCTTGCCTTGAGAATCCCAGGGACGGGGGAGCCTGGTGGGCTGCAGTCTATGGGGTCGCACAGAGTCGGACACGACTGAAGTGAGTTAGCAATAGCAGCAGTCATTCAACCCAAACCCCCCAAACTATCCTTGATTCTTTTTGCCGTTTACAGCCTGACCTCTGATTCTTCAGCACCATCAGCAAAACTTATCCTGAAACCACCCACTCGTCTTCCCTTCTTATGACCACTTTAATTCAAGCCAAATTGAAGACTACTATGACAGCATGTTTCAGTTTCTATGCTCAGCCCAAACCATTCTCCATGTAGCAGCCAGAGTGATCTTTTGAGAAGTTAGACCTAAGTAGGTCACTTTGGTGTGCCCTGGATTCCTGTTGCATTTAGAATAAAATATGAAATTTGTCCCGGAGGCGTGCTCTGGCATGTCTTGCTGTGTGCCCTGGCGGTCTTAGTTCTTTGACTTCCTCTTGAGCTAGTCCACCCATCACTCACTGTCCTTTATTCACACAGGCCATCTCTGGTTGTGAACATAGCACTCCGCCATTCACTTGTTTTCTTTAGCAGCAGATTCTCTGCTTCATGAACCTCAGGGGGCTGGCTCCTTCATATCAGTCTGCTGTCCGCCCAAACGTCTATTCTTTAGTGTGTTCTTAACTGACCATCCTGCCTAAATTAGCATCCACCCCTGATACCTCTTATCTCTATTACATCATCCTGCTTTGTTTTACTTGGAGCATTTATCACTAGTAAACATTATTATTTGTGCATTTTTTATGTGCTTACTTATTATTTTCAGCTGTGTCCCTCATGTGGAAGGCCTATATGAGCAGGAAACGTGCCTGTTTTGTTCTTCATTGAAGTCAGTCCTAGAACAGCACCTAGGTCATAATTGTTCAGTTGCCAAGTTGCGTCCAACTTTTTGTGACTCCAAAGACTGTAGACAGCCAGGCTTCCCTTTCTTTCACTGTCTCCCAGGATTTGCTCAAATTCATGTCCATTGAATCAATGACGCTATCCACTGGAGGGGGTGCCATGCCCTCCTCCAGGGAAACTACCTGACCCAGGGATCAAATCACCGTCTCTTATGTTTCCTGCATTGGCAGGCAAATTCTTTATCACTAGAGCCACCTATGAAGACCTTAGGACATAGTAGTGCTCCATAAATAAATGACGACTGAATAAGTGAATCCATCCATATTTCTAGCTCCATTCCTGAACTCTGCCTTTAGTGAGAAGTGTATGATGACCCTTTTGATATGGAAATCAGTGAGGGTGGTGAGAGAAGACAAGAAAGGCATAAAACGTGGCCTTGCTTCCCTTACCTGTCTCACCCCTCCTCAAGACATCAGAGTGTGTGGGAGGTGAGCTACATGCTGTTGCTGGGAGGTCTGAGCAGCCCCTTCTATTCCCACTTTTGTTAGCATCATAGTTTGATCAGTGAAATCAGAAGTGACACATTAGGAGTAGAAAAGGAAACAGGAAGTTTAAAGTTCATGTCCTGAGCTTCTCAGGAGTTATTTTACTGGGCTCACCATTCTTACTGGTTTAGACGAAACTGAGGGTGTTTTGGAAGGCTGATTTTGTTCTTGGGCCTCTGGATAAAGGGAAATGGCTTTGGTGCATTGAGTTTCTCTGATCTACACACACATGCACATGCATATGTGCGCACGCGCGTGCACACACACACACACACACACACACACACAGTATGAGGCCTTGACCTTCAGAGGGCACTCATATCTATGTAATTTGGGACATACCAGGACTCTCTCTCTGATATCTAAAAGCTTGAAATATATTTGGGAAGGTGACATATGCACAAGGAATATGAGATACTTATTTAAGGAAAAGACTTAAATACTACAAATTGTTACAATGTATGTGAACAGTGATGATTCAAAAAGCAAAGAGAAATAACTATGAGTAAAAATTATTAAGTCTTCATCCACATTTTCCCAAGCTATGTAAAACCATAGGGGATTCAGTGAGGCTGCAGAAAATAGTTTTCTCAATACACTGGAATTAAATATTCACCAGGGTTTTTTTTGCAACTTGTTGCAAGATCTGAAGTTGAATCACATTCAATTAGTAACAGTTAATATAACCAATATGTCAATTAAATTTTAAAATAATGAACTAATGGATAGAGTGTTTTTACATTCTTAAATATGAAGATTTTTAGAAGAAAAAAATGAGTATTTGTCTTTCTGCAGACATATTTATCTCTTTGCTTTTTAGAACTTATTTTCCAAATAGAGATCATATAATTCCTTTATTATTTTTCTCACATACCCTGCCTTTCTTTACCTTTTATCAACTCAGAAAGAAAGAGAAATCAACATACATTTATTTTCTTTTAAGTTCAGTGGCTCTAATGAAAATCTTGGAAGGAGAGAAATTTGAAACCAGTTGTTTCATGGTAATTGTAGGTTTATCTGGTAACTTTCAGGGCTCTCCAGGTGGCTCAGTGGTAAAGAATCCACCTGCCAATGCAGGAGACACATGAGACACAGTTTTGATCCCTGGGTCACAAAGATCTCCTAGAGGAGGAAATGTCAACCCACTCTGGTACTCTTGCCAGGAAAATTCCAAGGAGAGAGGAGCCTGATGAGCTACAGTCCATGGGGTTGCAGAGAGTCAGACCAGACAGGCTCGTGCTGTGCTCTTGGTAACACGCAAGGTCACTTTGCACATAAATGTACATAACTGTGGGTACATAATTGTGGATGAGATCCTGACTGGCTCTGGTTTATCAAACAAGCTTTTGCAATGTGCTATGCGCTGTTCTCCACAGCTCTTCTGTAAGCTGACTGGCCCTCAAGAGCTTCCTTTCCAAGTTGCACAGGCTCTTTCGAATCATTACAGAACATTGTTAGTCTTGTATGGACTTTGCCTTCATGCTCTTTAGGACTTTATTGCTCTAATATGATCTATTTTTTAAAAGGAAAATCCCTGTGACTTGAGAAAATACAAAGTAAATGCAGGACAAAGTAACTTGGTTAATATAAGCTCTTCTCTGAAAAAGATGATGAAAACCTGCCATTTGATTATTTAGGCAAATTTGACGTATTTCAGCCTTCATTCATTTATACTTCTTCAATAGGTAATTTTTTATCAAAGACTACTAGGTCAAGAATTTCTAGGGTCATCCCTGCATAAGACATTTATGGGTTGAGTAGCTTTTATAACTGACTTCTTTATCAGAAAGACTTCATAGGCAGCTGCATATTTTATTGCCTTTCCCCATTCTAGTTAACAAGAGAGAATAATCCATTGAGAAATGCATAAATACATATTCAGCTTATACTGTGACAATTTAAAAAGTGTTTCTGGAAATGCCATGAACATTTTATGGATTGTGAACTCTTTCAATTTCCAAATTTATAACATAACCGTAAAAGCTTTGAAGACCTTTAGGGGGGGAAATAAAAGCTCACTTCTTCCTTAAAACTTATGTCTGAAACTGATTAGTCTCATGAAATGCCCCTTTATGTAGGAGAAAACTTTAGAAAACCTAGGACTTACCATTGAGTCAAGACCATTTATATCTTAAGCTATGTTTGTTTATACCTGGCACAGTCACCCTGGCTTAGACATCTCTTTTATGATCCCTGGTTTTAAGTGGTTAGTGTACAGAGCTGCGTGTATAGGAGAGCATTCAGTGTTTATGTTTGTCCTGGCATGTCACTTCAGTGAATTCTCCCAGGGTAAGTGGGGAGAAGGACCTGAGGCCTTTACCTGATGTATAACTAACCTGATCCCAGAGCAGACAGGGCGCCTTTTAAGGCAACTGCTGAGATGTATCCTATCAACTCTTACCACAGCTCAGTACTGCTTGTTAGTTTCCAGTATTATTCGTTTGATATAATGCAATGATATTCCTATTTTACTGCTTCCTGGAGCTATTCCAAGCAATAGCTTAATTTGCATAACAAGTATACTGTTTCATCTTTATGTGACTTTTCTTTCCCTTTGTGAGGTCCTTCACATACATAGTGTGCTTGAAGATTAAAAATCTCTTGGCACAGCAAAGCCATTGCTGTCTATTTACTTTAAACAGAAGCTCAAGAAAAATATTGATTAACTACAGTGGCACTGTCTTCCTATTTTAGCATGACTACTAATATGACTATTAATGTTAATAGAGAGTTCCAGAAAAACATCTACTTCTGTTTTACTGACTATGCCAAAGCCTTTGACTGTGTGGATCGCAACAAACTGGAAAATTCTTAAAGAGATGAGAATACCAGACCACCTTATCTACCTCCTGAGAAATCTGTATGCAGGTAAAGAAACAACAGTTAGAATTGGACATGGAACAACAGACTGGTTCCAAATCAGGAAAGGAGTACATCAAGGCTGTATATTGTCACCCTTCTTATTTAACTTATATGCAGAGTACAACATGTAAAATGCCAGGCTGGATGAAGCACAAGCTGGAATAAAGATTGCCAGGAGAAATATCAATAACCTCAGATATGCAGATGATACCACCTTTATGGCAGAAAGCATAGAAGAACTAAAGAGCCTCTTGATGAAAGTGAAAGAGGAGAGTGAAAAAGTTGGCTTAAAACTCAACATTCAGAAAACTAAGATCATGGCATCTGGTCCCATCACTTCATGGCAAATAGATGGAGAAACAATGGAAACAGTGACAGATTTTATTTTGGGGGGCTCCAAAATCACTGCAGATGATGACTGCAGCCATGAAATTAAAAGATGCTTGGTCCTTGGAAGAAAACTTATGACCATCCTAGACAGCATATTACAAAGCAGAGACATTACTTTACCAGCAAAGGTCTGTCTAGTCAAAGCTATGGTTTTTCCAGTAGTCATGTATGGATGGGAGACTTGGACCATAAAGAAAGCTGAGCTCCAAAGAATTGATTCTTTTGAACTGTGGTGTTGGAGAAAACTCTCGAGAGTCCCTTGGACTGCAAGGAGATCAAACCAGTCCATCCTAAAGGAAATTAGTCCTGACTATTCATTGGAAGGACTGATGCTGAAGCTGAAACTCCAATACTTTGGCACCTGATGCGAAGAACTGACTCATCGGAAAAGACCCTGATGCTGGGAAAGATTGAAGGCAGGAGGAGAAGGGGATGGCAGGAGGAGAAGGGGATGACAGGATGAGATGGTTGGATAGCATGACTGACTTGATGGACATGAGTTTGAGCAGGCTCCAGGAGTTGGTGATGGACAGGAAAGCCTGACGTGCTGCAGTCCACAGGGTTGCAAAGAGTCAGACACGACTGAGTGACTGAACTGAACTGAGTCTGACTACAAATGTATGTGTGTAAGTTTTTTCTTTCTTCCTCTATCCTATAGTAGTAAAAATAATGTAGACTTCAGAATACAGAAAGAAATCCTTGGTAATTTAAATCTTGCTCATCTTAAATTGACTTTGCTTGCTAGTTTTAAATTGGTATATGTAATTGTTAAAGTGCAGGATCATTATATAGCTCCAATCCATGAAAAACATGAGTTCCCATCAGAAACAAGTGAAAGATAAAGAGAAGGAACTGTTTGATAGAGGAGAGCTGATGTGACCAGTCTTAATATTTCTATATTTCAAAATCCTAAGAGATCTTTGGTTCAAGGGTTCCTGCATGGTGGCAGGCTTATGTTTCAGGCAGGGTGGCACTCTTTGTATTATTTCTATAATGAAAGGTGTTGTAGTTCCCAAATTTCCTTATCCTTTGTGAGTGAAAAGAAATGGGACTTCTATTTTACACATTTATTCATTCCCATTATGTTTCTAATGTTTTTGTTAACTGTTAGACAATGTAGTCAGTCATAAGGTACACATAATTTCTATTTCTATTGCAGAAACTGGGGTTCAAAGAAGATAAGCAAATGTTCATGGGCACAGTTATTAAGAAAAAACTGGAATTTACATGTAGGTCTCTGACTATAAAATCCAGATTCTTTCTTTTGAGGGATGCTGTCAGTGAACCCAAGGTCTTTTGCCTTCTTTCAGTATTCTTCATGCTTTAAATATTTAATCATCCTTTAACATTTTTCTGAATGCACTCCCAAGTTTTCTAAGTTCCATTACGGGTGAGACCCAGGTCTGTCGGAGCCCTCTAATAAAGGAAAAATTCATCTCTGAAAGAAGGTCCTACCTGGGGCAGAGAACACCATATAACATAGTTCTCCAAACATTTTCAGTGAAGCACAGTTAATATAAGTGCCGAGGTCAGGCTTAAAGTGGAGCAGCAAGGGAATGAATGCCCCCATTGGCCATCTGCGGCCCAAGGAAAGTGGGCAATTTGGCTTTAGCCATTGTGTTTGTAACTGTATATGGAGTCAGAGGATCTGGCCTGAGGAAACTCAAGGAAACTGAGACTTAACTGGATTTAAACTGAATTTATCTGATGAGTTTGGGGAATCAATGTGCCCAGTTTGATTTGCCTGTAGGTTTATTTAGCTTCAGGGGTGGGTGACGGTGTTAGTGCTAGAGCCTTTGTGTGGTGGAAATTTCCCTGAACTTACCTGCTGTACAGGGTGCACAGACTGAGGGGCTGCGGCAAAACTGAAGAAGCTGGAAGGTCTCAGCGAGCTCGTGAGAGGGAGGGGTAACAGGGTTTGCAGTGACTCCGCGTGGCATGGTGTGGGGGTAGAATGGTCTCCCATGTCTGTGGGGAGTGTAGCACGCTCTGGCATATGCAGCTGGCAGTGCCAGGGGCATCAGGGCCTCTTTCCAGGAGCATTGAAGGTACTGTCAGCAATGGTGGAGGCCTGGCATGTTGGTAAGGGATAGAGGAGCATTAGGAAGGAATGCCCTGGGGCCTATAGTCCATTTGAGTGGCATATCTGAGATGGCTTCTGGAACCCCCAGAAATATTTGGAGGAGATGTTGCAGGGACATCATCACCCTGTGTGTGGAGGTGGGTCAGGTTTGGCTTATTACTTTTATCTCCTAACCTGACCACAGCTGCATCCATGATACAGTGAGCCAGAGGAACATTTGGGTCGTAATTAATGGAGAGTGTTAAGAATTCAAGGAAACCAGAGGGTAATAGGTCTTCACATTGCAAGGGCAGGACCCACTGTTTTCTGACCATGGTTTGATGCTGGTGATACAGCATAGTGACGTGTCACATGGCTTCTAGGACTCTACCCTGAAAGCCTTAGTCAGCTCCAGGTTTCCTTCAGAAGGGAAAGAGTTTGTATTGTTTCTTTTGTATTTTTAAGACACTCAAACCAAAGTCTTTTCTGTTTTCTGTCTTGTGCTTTATGTAACCAGAAATTACTACTGTGTCAGAATACATTAATGAAGAGAATACCTTTAAGTCTGCAGTTTTTGCTGTTGATTGATTTTGTGTGTGTGTGCCTCAATTCAGAATTCCTCCTGTGCAAGTTCTATGTAGAAGAGTTTTTTTTTTTTTGTATGTTTTTTTTCTTTTTTTAAATCATCTGTTCTGTACCTTAAATGTTGAATACAGTGTAGCTTCAATCATCTCATCAGAAATTCTGTTAAAAAAAAAAAAAAGAGAAATTCTGTTGATTGTTGGGGAAGAGTTAGTCCAGCTTATACCTTGTTGACCTACGATCAGGACATCAACTACCTTTGCAAAAGGTCCAGTATAATTACAGATTCAATAGAAAACCTAAAATAAAGAAGAAGAGGAAAAGTTGGAACAGGGCAGAATGTGTGTATGTGGAGACGTAAGTTGTATATCTCCCTTCTCAGTTCCAGATGGCAACTAGAATCCTCAGTCACATTTTTTAACATGCATCCCTCCAAAATGGATTAAAAGAAATGATGTATAGTTAGAGTATCTAAGACCAGAGCTTTAGAAATATGAGTGAGAAACCCGCGGTTAGACAATGGCAAATGACTCTAGGATGAAAATATGACTGTTTATTTCAGTTATACTTCATGTAGGAAAAAAAACAAAACAAAACTGTCTCTCTTATTTTGGTAAGGCAAAATATTTAACCCAGCACTTTCCAAAATGTGTTCTGAGAAGTATCAGTCTGGCCAGATGCCAACCAGAAACCAGTTTTTCAGAGTTTTATGGCTTCATAAGTTTGGGAGGTACTGTTACAAAAAGCAAATCACATTTAGGAACTCTTAGAATTTGCAACGGAGAAGGCAATGGCACCTCACTCCAGTACTCTTGCCTGGAAAATCCCATGCATGGACGGAGGAGCCTGGTGGGTTACAGTCCCTTGGGTCACTAACAGTCGGACACGACTGAGTGACTTCACTTTCACTTTTCACTTTCATTCATTGGAGAAGGAAATGGGAACCCATTCCAGTGTTCTTGCCTTGAGACTCCCAGGGGCGGGGGAGCCTGGTGGGCTGCCATCTATGGGGTCGCACACAACTGAAGTGACTTAGCAGCAGCAGCAGCAGCAGCACAATTTGCAAGACTAATAAACCAATATATTCTATAACCCCCAGTCAGGGGAAATAGCTCACACACACTGTGCTTTTCTCTGAGGTCATTTTTTAGGGGAGTGAAACCACTTTGAGAAATGTGGGTTTACTCACTGAGAAGGAGTAACTCAACCAGGCAAATTAAGGATCAAGACAACTAACAGAAAAACTACCTTTCCCATTGAAATCATTAGCAAATTAAACAGTGATAGGATTCTTCATGGCTACGTATTTTGGTCTGAGTTAGTTTCCAAAAAGTTACCGAGAACAAGTGCCTCTTAAATATAAGATACTGGTTTTGGTGCTCATAAAAACTTCCTAGAAAATCAAGCTTTTACACTAAAACTATACAATTGACCTGAAGAAGTTACTGTTCCCTCCTTAAAATGAAAGTTAGTCACTTAGTCGTGTCCTACTCTTTGTGATCCCATGGACTGTAGCCTGCCCAGCGCCTCTGTCCATGAAAATCTCCAGGCAAGAGTACTGGAGTCAGTTGACACTTCCTTCTCCAGGGAATCTTCTCGATCCAGGCATAGAACCCTGGTCTCCTGTATTGCAGGGAGATTCTTTACCAACTGAGCCTCCTTAGGAGATCTAAGAAACAAAGAAAATGGCTGAGGATGTTTCTAGCTGATAAGAGAAGAATTAGCAGGTGTCGTGTGAGTGCTGACATTATCTCTTGATTGCTGAGATGTCTATTTCAGAGACATCCACCTCAAATAAACATATTGCCAGCTATATGACACAGTGACCAATAAAACAACTAGGAAGAAACCAGGTTGCCCCACTTATTAAGTTCCCCTTTTAGAAAGCCCTGTATAACTTAGATAGCTATCTACTTGAGTGATCCTGCTTATCCCTTCTTTAAATCTGATAAAGAATGAACCTGTGACACCCTGAAAGAAAATGAAAGTTGTTCATTTGTGTCCGACTCTTTGTGACCCCATGGACTATACAGTCCATGGAATTCTCCAGGCCAGAATACCAGAGTGGGTAGCTGTTCCTGTCTCCAGGAGATCTTCCCAACCCAGAGATCGAACCCAGGTCTACCATATTACAGGTAGATTCTTTACCAGCTGAGTCACCAGGGAAGCCCAAGAATACTGGAGTGGGTAGCCTATCCCTTCCGCAGGGGATCGTCCCGACCCAGGAATCGAACCAGGGTCCACCTGCATTGCAAGCAGGTTCTTTACCAGCTGAGCTCCCTGGGAAGCCCTTGTGAAATCCTAGGTGCCCCATTCTCCAACCCCAGTAAAAGGCAGAGACTTAAGTTTCCACTGCCTCAGTTTCTCTCTGTGACCTCACTGGCTCGTGGATGTTCTAGGTGCTCCTCTGAATAATCTTGTTCTTCAGTTTCCTAATGATTTTTTTGTGTGGGTGTGTCTTATAGTCATAATGATCTCAGGGACTGGCCCAGCCACAACATTGGGAAAAACTGGGGGAAATGTCTATTGGAGGCTCGCCCCAACATGTATGGTCCAAGGGATACCCCACGATTTCTAGTTGATAGCATTGCTATCAATAGGCTGAAACTTCCCCAGTGGCTCAGCAGTAAAGAATCCACCTGCAATACAGGAGACGCTGGTTCAGTCCTTGCGTTGGGAAGATCACCTGGAGGAGGACATAGCAACCCACTCTAGTATTCTTGTCTAGAGAATCTCATGGACAGAGGAAGTTGGCAGTTTATGGTCCATGGGGTTGCAAAGATTCGGACACAACTGAAGTGATTGAGCATGCACAATGATGGTAAGTAACGTGACTTAGGAATTCTCTGTCTACATAGGAGTCAGTCCCTCCCAACATTTTCAACCCCTCATATTGGGGCACATCCTTCAGGGCTGAGAACATGGAATTTCCAGGTTCTGCTTGGTGCTTGTCTAGACAGACTGCCACAGGTGCTGAATGCCAGGCTGGGTTCAAGATTTGTCTTCTGGGGAATCTGTAAACATTGCTCTATGTACCAAAAAAACAGAACTTGATAATGTCCAAAGACAGCTGAAGTAGAAGTTTATTTAAAAAATCCATTATGCAAGAAATTCTAACTCAAAAGCAATAACTAAGAAACATTTAGAAAATCAGGCAAATGTGCTCTGTAAGACAATGCAATACTAGAGGCATCTTCATCCCCTGGTTATGGGGATGGGACTTTGAGAGGTGTGAACATTGCCTAATTTGGAGAAAGTGTGGCAGTCCAAGCTAGGAGCACAAATAGAGGCTATGGAGCCCTCCCCTGGGCCTTAAAGCAGGAAGCAGTGGAGACAGACCATGTTCTCCATCATTTCAAAGGCCCCGAGTTCACCCTCAGAAACTCACTGGAGGAAAAGCCAGGAAAATGCCTACATCTTCACCCTCTCTAGTTTCTCATTATAGTTTTCTATTTTTTCCTCTCTCAGGTCATAAAATATAATGTAAAACCAAGATGGATTGTAACAGAGGATGATCCAGATATGTAACTAATTCCTGCAACTTAAGATCTTTAGACTTCCTAGAAATAAGTTTTCCACTTTATTATATGAAAAATTAAGGTAATGTAAAATTTATGCTTTACAGACAATTCATAATTAGCTGAAATTGTGACCTTTTCTAATACTCACATGTGAATGACATCATTCTTAAAACTACTTAGGGTTTGTCTTAATGTTTTTCTAGAGGTTAGTGGTATAAAGCATTGTAGGTCATGTGGAATTTTAATTTTGAATCATGAGAAAAAATATTTTGCCTATAATAGGATCATTACTTTTTTTCTTTCCTTTGAATATGAGCTACAAGGAGAATAAGAGAAAAAAAAAACATGTTCAATGTTCTGTTAGTGAAAATAATTTTGATAAACGTTATAGCTAAAGATTAGAATTCTGTTTAATACCTTTAATACAAATTGAGGGTACTTTAATACTTTTGCATATCATTATTCATTGATATTTCTAAATGTAATTACGTGAAAGCCTGTTGCCATCTAAGAATAAATAATGCAAGTATGTTTGAATTTCTGTACATTTCACACTTTACCAAGTGAGTATATTTCAAATGACAACTCTGTCCTAGAATAAGGAATACTCAGATTGATGGAAATTTGATTTTAATTGTAAGCATAACATCAAGGAATACGGACACATTTTATAATTGTTTTTATATCACTCAGGAAGTCCTGAATGAGTCTCTGGGAAAGTGTGCAAGAGACAAAGGAAGAGAAGATTAATAGTGTTTTTCAAGAATCTTATGGCTCAGTTGGAAGAAGAAAATAAGTGTGTGGAAAGCTACATGATTAACAAGAAGAGTAAAAGTAAAAGGTAAGATGAATAATAAAGACATGACTTATTAATGGAGTTCAGAGGAGGGAGAAAGAGGACCACATGAGAGTGAAAGTGTTTGAACCTGACCAAAAGGATAGGAAAGATTGTATAAGAGAGGACCACTTCCAGTCTTTGCATGTGTGAGAGAGTGAGACTATGGAAAGATTGTAGCAGCAACAGGACACTCTGATTTTAATGCAGGGGCTAGTGAATAATACAGTTTCTTTGGAGTCAAGAATGTTTAGAGGTGGAGAGCTATATTTCTGAAAAGGAAAATGAGGTTGGATTATGGAGAATCTTGAGTGCCAGACCAAATTTAAACTTTGTAATATAATGTGAGAGCACGGGAATACAATGACATCAGTTGATTTTAGGAAGAGTGACTAATGTGTGGGAGAAGAAGGGAAAACTAGAGGCAAGGGATATAGCTATTTGTCTGCTGGTGTTGGCCGACCAAACTCTGGACCACTGAGTTAGATGGTGGTCATGGAAGAATGGGAGGGAAGCTGAGACTGCATGATTGTAATTGAAAGTGGGAAATAGAGGAATCAGTGATAACTGTTTCTGAGGACACCATGAACTGGCTCTCTTTAAGTACCATAGAAATGAAAGCTGCAGTGCATTTTGACCATGAGTTGACACATTAACTGGCTCTTAGGGGTAAAAGTGAGATCAAGTAACTTTGGTCAAGTCTTCTGTTTTTAGTGAAGTTTGTGTATCCCTAATTTATGGACATGGTCATTCAAAATCAAGGAGACTGAGGAGTCACATTGGCAGCAACTCGTTGTCTGGGCTCTGAAAGCATGGCCCTGGGCCCTGCCATATTGCCTTTCCCCAGAAGAGGTGTTATTATAGGTGGGAGCAAAGATCTTAGGATGATATTTTAAGTGTGTGGATATCAATATCTGGAATTTTATTGCAATAACTTAAAATATAAAATGAAAATTGCAGCATGCTCAGCTGCATATTTCCAGTCGAATGCAATGCTTTTGCATACCCAAAGGATTTGAGGACAGTTTTCTATTTCAAAAACATATTTTCTTAGCAATTTCATGAAAACTTAGTGTAGCGATGTCTGTCTGTCTATCTCTCTCCCTAAAAAATATCCTGATCATTTCTGAGTGAATTGTTTCTGAGAAGTGTAAAGCAGCTCAATCTTGTTTATGAAAAGAATGTGAGAGAAGTTCTAAATTTCTCCAAGGGTTCTGCACAGCACTGTTGTATTATTACAACCTCAATATCCTGTGTTAGCAACACTTACTGAACTCGTCACATTTTAGTTTTATGGGAGAGCAGTGAATGTAAAAGGCACATAAAACCCACAGCCAAATGGTTGACATCTGACCTTTAATCATCTCCTAGACTCTCCCTTAGTAACATACGCCTCCTCTTCTCTCCATACACAGTGGGTATATTAACTGCTTCTTAACTTATTAAGCATCATGGTGTTGTTTAAAAAAAGAAATCACTGGCTTTCTTGATCCTGGGGCCTTCTGCACCCCTCTTTTTTGTTTTTTACCACTTCACTTATTTTCTGATGTTTGGCCCTTCAAATTGCCACTTCCTTTGTGATTAAAATTAAGATTTGGAACCTCAAGCAAAGGTATTAAAAATAACATATTGAACACTCACAAGATCAAGAAGAAACTGAGTAGTTTGTCTTGAATTTTGAAACTCTGTCACCAATTATATAGTTCTTAATTTTTACTAATATATGAATAATTATATAACTTGAAATTAAGAAGTATATATATATGTGGCAGAAAATTAAAGAATTCAAGATGGAATTTGTAGGAAGGGACCTCAGAAGAGCCTGTCCATCCATCACTTGACAGGGATGAAGGTTGAGAAGTTTGGAGGTTGTCACTAATGTCTTATGGCTACTTATGGTTGAGCTGGGACCAGAACCCTCTTGAGCCCAAAACTGCTCCCATACAACTTTGCCCTCAGATATGACATCTCTGTCAGATAGACAATGCTGTGCCTTAACTATACAAAGCTTGAACAGGAGTGCCACACTCTGCAGAGTAAACCTGGAACTAGATCCCATCTATGAAGCAAATCTCTTGTTTGCTGTCTCAGTTTCATGAATGTGCATGAAGTATGGCTCACAGACACTCCCACCTGCCTTGGTTTTGCCTCCATGGGATGAGAAGGGGTATAAAAGTCTGGAAACCTGACCCACCTCAGTCCATAAAAAGGCTTTTGTCTGGTAACCTATCCACAAGTGATTCATTAATAGGCGATTGAAAGATTTTTTTTTTTTTTTGGTCAGGAACTCTCCTTTTCCCCCCTTTTATAGAAATGAACAATTTGAAACACAACTAAAGTATAAGATTGTATCAACCCCACTTCAAAATAGTTCTATCTGCTATACAAAAAGATATTTATTTCTTATGATGAAATATTTGTTAGCTCTTGCATAAGTATCCCCTGAATTAAATATACCATTTGCTTTGTCAAAAGTGCAGTACAAAAAGTTCTTTACAAAATATTTTTGTGCATCCAAAAATAGTAGTTCAGTTAGTTAAAAAAATTTTTTTAACTCTAATTCTGTGTTTCTAGTAGATGAATAATTATATGCTTCAGGTCAGATGGTGTTGTGATTTCATTTATTGATGTTCAAAATAAATTAGTAACTCAACTTGGGATTTTTGTCATTTATTCTTTAATGCTTACTAAAGATAAGTACTAGCATTTTTTAAAAAGTGCTTCCTTATGTGTGGGTTACATTTCACTTCTATAGTATTCTTCCCAAGGATCATATGTTATGTTTGACCTTTTAATAACTGACTTCAAATAAGAAAAAGTAATGGCATTAAACTACATTCAACATTTATTAATATAGCATTTAAACTCAAGGAAAATGCCAGACTCCAACATTCTGACAATGAAAATTCATCCTAATCAGCCTTTGTCTCTACCCTTTGTAAGAAAAGCAAGAAACTGGGACACGTTCTATGCTACTCTGAATCACAGCAAGTACCACCCACTTGTGAAGTTAAAAGTCTTTTCATCATATTTACTTTGTATTTAAAAAATAGGTATAGGTTCTCTCCAATTGCCTCTCCAAGTTGTGGCCTGAAAGAATCAATAGACAAAAACATGAATCATCACCAAGGGCTTGATCCCATTCACAAGGAAATATAAGATAGGTTATATTTAGTGGTGGTGGTGATATTTATAACTGCCTCAAAGTCACTCAGGTAGAATCCCCACAAACATTTTAATATTAAATTTCAACTCTCTTTATAATTGCTTATATGCCTTTAAGACTCTACCTCACTTGGTAAACACAAGACTTAAGCCTTCAACCTTCTCAAAGTAGCCTGGGCAAGCCATTCAGATGAAGGTCTTGATTAACACACTCTCTCTCCAGGTCTGCTCTAACAAAAAAAGCATTTCCTGGAAACCCGCCCACAGATTGTGGGACTATTTTTAGTAGCTCACCTCCCAGTAAAGGCAGCTATTAGATATCCTGCCCCTTTCAGGTGCAGTAAAATAGAACATAAAAGAGTGTAATTGAATGATTACAGCTAAGGACTGTAACCAGGAGCCTAGGGTCTCTCTCCTGCTGGGCACTCTGGGACATGCCTCTGAGAGCCTTCCTCCGCCCACTGCCAGGTGAAACCTACACAAGGCACCGCCTGTGCCCTGCAGAAGTGATGCCACCTCAAAAAAGGCACTGCTGGGCTTGTTCTCTGTTCACACACATAGCATGGAAAAGAAAGGAAGGGGAATTTGTTTCTTTAGAGAGATCCTGTGCATTCCTGTAATTATCTTAACAGTCTCAGGAGGTAGCTGGGTAGTATCATTCTCTCTACCACGCACAGAGCTTATCCATCAGTGGTTTGTGTACTGCTGAAGGACACATGGCTAACACGCAGCAAAGCTGAGTTTAAGCCGAATCCATGCTATTCCTCTCTACTTTTGCAGAGGAAACTGACAAACAAGCCCTAGAACAAGGTGATTGAATCATTTATTGTCCAAAGCAGAACGGGAGGTGACATAGGAAAGAAAAATTTTCCCATGAAAAGCCTCATCCTCTAGGAGGAAAAAGAAGGTGGGACTTCCAGGGAAATATGTAGCTGAGTAGGAGGTAGTGAGTGTCCAAACACTGACTCAGAGCTGATGCTGATCATTTCTGTTTCCCCCGACTGTGGGCTAGTTTGGACTTTAGTCACTGGAGCAGAGAGCTGTGATGGAAAATGAACTTTCAAGGGCTGTTTATCTCATTAAGCAATGTTTCTTCTGTCTCCTCATACTCTAAATGTTTTGTTTATTTTAGGGGAGAATTTTTTTTTTTAATTCAAGCTGAAAAAATTTGGCTTGCAAACCTTTGCATGTTTATGAAGGGCAAAGACTATATACATTTTGAATCCCTGTAGCCTCTATGACATAAAAATAGTTAACCAAGTGTGAGATGATCTCCCCAGTCACAATGCAGGGAAAGCATTGTGGATACCTAGTAACTAGCCAACATTAGCAGTTAGTCGGAGAAGGCAATGGCACCCCACTCCAGTACTCTTGCCTGGAAAATCCCATGGACGGAGGAGCCTGGTGGGCTGCAGTCCATGGGGTCGCTGAGAGTCGGACACGACTGAGTGACTTCACTTTGACTTTTCACTTTCATGCACTGGAGAAGGAAATGGCAACCCACTCCAGTGTTCTTGCCTGGAGAATCCCAGGGACGGGGGAGCCTGGTGGGCTGCCGTCTATGGGGTCACACAGAGTTGGACACGACTCAAGTGACTTAGCAGCAGCAGCAGCAATTAGTAGCAATTAAGGCGTGGTGGCATCAAGTTAAGGCTTTAAGCATTTGGAATCAGTCTGGTGCTGGTACTCATAGGCCCTCAGATCTCTGAAGAGAAGGAACAGCTACTTTGTGGTTACTTCCTGGAATGGAATCATTTTAGAACCAAAGATTTGTTGAACATTTTGCACATAGTTTTTTGTTTGTTTGCTTTTATACCAGTTTGTGTCTTGTTGCAATTGCTTCACCCATGCAGAAGACACCCTTTTATTTAAACCATGAAATCTGACTGTAGTTTTGAAAGTGAGTGAAAATAATCTGCTAGCAGAAAATAATTCTCAACAAAATCGATGCTTGTTTTTGTTTTGGCCAGAGCCCTTTTCAGGATGCACTGTGTATGATAAGGCAGAGGTTAATGGAAGCCTGTGCTTTAAAGGAGACATTTAGAGATAACAGAATGGGAAGGAATCAAGAAAATGTACCCGCATAGGACCAAAGAAAAATGGATATCCACTTGTTAATGACTGTTGAGGGCATCAGTGTGGTTGGAGTCTAGATCAGTCAACATGGGCTACCTTATGCCATGATGCCCAAATATTCCAGAACCTCAGTGCGTGAACAGGAAAACTTGACTGATCAGTCATATTGCCCGTTATTATTGACTGGGCTTTACTCTGCAGAATCCTAGTCATTCCAGGCAGAGCAGCCTCTACCTGGAAACACGCTAGTGACCACAGCAGAGGGGAAAAGTGTGGTTCTGCGTGGGAGTGACCATGTTGCTTCTGGTTGCTATTGACTTTTGTAAATCGTACGTCAAGCCTCATTTCCAAGGAACCAGGAAGCATAACCCTTTCCCAGGGAGGGAAAGCAAGCCTCAGTAACTGATGATACAATCTATCACAGAGTCCAGTAAATAATTGATGCTTAGAGTTAAGCAGTCTGAGTAATGAAGAAGTTAAATGAGTCTCTATACACTTCATTCAACAAATATATATTAGATTCTTTAAATATTAGGCAGTGTACTGAGTACTATTTTATAAGGCAGGTAGATGATAATATGTGTTCATCAAGCATTTGCACTTAAAGGAATACATTTTATCTATCTAAGAAGAAAGTTTGTGTGGGTTAGCTCATTTCCCTGAGACAAAGCAAAGACATAATATGAACTGTTTTAGTTCTGTAGTGAGGCATTGCAGATTACTATAGGTTATAAAAACTCAAGTTGCTTATAAAACTCAAGGTTGTTACATCACAGTTTCTGTAGGTCAGTGGCTTAACACGGTGTGACTGGCTTCTCCGCTCAGTGTCCCATCAGGCTGAAACAAGGTGTCAGCTGAGGTGTTCATCTGGCGCTTGGGGTCCTCACTGTGGTTAGCAGAAGCCATTTCCTGTGGTTGTAGAATTCAGGTTCTGGTTTTCCTGCTGGTCATTGTCTGGGCCCCTTTCAGTCCTAGGGGCCACCCTGGGCTCCCTGCCCTGTGGCCTCCACAGGCCATTCACATTTGTTTACTTTCTGCCAGGCCAGCCGAAGTGCATATCCCTGACTTCTTCCGGTTTGACCAACTGGAGAAAAGGTTCTGCTTTTAAGTGCTGTGTGACTGGTTCAGATCCACCTAGGTAACCTCACTATTTTAAGGAGAGCTGATTTGGGATCTTAATGACATCTGCAGAAACCCTTCATGGATTAACCCTTCACTAGATGAGTATTTGATTGAATTATTGGGATCTATGTTATGTGAACACTAGACTCTGGGCATTAGGGCGCCTGGTCCCAGGGCAGGGACGTGGGGGTTAGTGCGACTTGCGTGGGGCAGGACAGATGAAAGGCCTGCTCTAGTGTCATGTGGTTCTCCTGAGTGAGAACTAGACTTATTTAGATTGATATCTAATTCAGGGCATTTTGTGATTAGTAAAAGCCTGGCTCTGCGCTTCTGATGTGGTTTCTCTAAGAGTTGCACTGAATGTAATCCTTTAAATGCTAAGAGGGTTAGCATCTGGAAAGGGTAGCAACTGAAGTAGTCAAGAGTTCTGGCAGGAAACAGACAGTGTTCTCAAACTTGGTAATTGGGGAAAGTTTAATGAAAAAGGCTTCCCCCGCCCCCGTTCTTCCTTCCTTCCCTCTCTCAGCTGTAGGCAGAGTTTAGGAATCAACAAGCTATAGTACAGTACCTCCCCGGGGCCAGAAGGGAGAAGGAGGAGGTGTGGGACCAGAAATCTGGAGTGGTGAGACAGGTGGAGAGGGACACCTGACTGGAACTGTGGCCTTTCGTGGAACGATCCAACCAATCCATGGAAATTGAGCAGGGTCTTGGTGGGGAGTAAGTAGCTTGAGTGCATTCTCCTCTCACCCTCTTATATTTAGCCAAGAGGGCAAAAGAGGCTGTTGGTTCAGTCCTCAGAGCCCAGCCTCCTGGGGCGAGAACATGGTGGGGAAGGGAGCAGATCTAGAAGGACGAACAAGAAATATGCAGCCCAGTTACCAAAGAATGTTTCTTGGCTGTGATCAGGGTCACGGGCTCTGTTGTGACTTGCAGCTGTAGGGTTTCTTCATCTGTGTTTCATAGAATGCTTTGGTGAGCTTGATTATAACTCACATCCCATTAAACTCACTCATTCGTATGTATGGGTG
Organism: Bos indicus; assembly: GCF_029378745.1. NCBI lineage: Eukaryota > Metazoa > Chordata > Mammalia > Artiodactyla > Bovidae > Bos > Bos indicus. The sequence continues at coordinate 37,313,783 of NC_091768.1, forward strand.
TCTTTCTGCTATCTTGAACTTACTGAGTGCAAGGGTCATATCATATTCATCTTTTTACCTACAGTACCTGTGTGCTTGGCTCAGAGGCGGTGATTAACAAATGCTTGTGGAATTATATGAAACCAGTGGTAAATTATTATCAAAGACCTACAAATCGATTTGATATTAGAGGTCTAAACAAATATATACTGTTTCAATTGCTCTCTAAGATGTTCTAGTCCATGTGAGCTGAGAGAGAAGGTGCGCTTACCATTGTTGCAACAAGTCTTACCCTATGACAAGTTGATGTTCCACTTCATTCTCTTCTTAAAGGTCAGCAATTCCAGACTATCCTACATACACATATTCCATTCAATAAGTATTAAAATCGATCAACACAGAAGGACAAGAAAAGGTAGGGTAAATGAGATAGCTTGGAACTACTTGTAATCAAATGGCAGCTGGCTGTCTATCTCTTGATGGCCTTAGAATGAGAGGGTTGATGTCCTGTCTTCCTGCCATTATCACATGTGATTCTGGCTGCCAGCAGGAGGGGCTATGCTTAGTCTATGGAAAAACTGTTTTCTCCTGATTTATTTTTTAACATTTTTTCAAAGCTAGGTAAACATAAATGTGGTCAATTTGATTTATGATCATTGTTTTGATTCCTATAGAATCACATGCTGAAGAATCTCAGGGACTGAGAGTCTGGAGAAAAATGTAAATGTCATAATTTTGTTAATTGTTTTAGCATGTGTTTCTTCCACATGTCTAAAAGCAACTGTAATTGAGGATTGTGGTTTCTGGGGCACAGCCAAAATTACAATGTGACTAACAACTGAGGAGAATATTGTGGGATGTCATGTGCTATTGGATCTTTTGTCTTTTTTTTTTTAAATTAACCTCTGCCAAAGTGAGTATTTTCCAGTATTTAAGTATGTTACTGGAGTATGAAAAGAAGAATTGTATGAAATTCTTTTGTCTGAAAATACAAATTGAATTCTAAGATTGGTGTTTTTCATCAGATAAAAAAATAACATATAAAACTCATTTTTAAATTCTGTGACTATTCCATCCTGGAGTTTCCTATTTCAAAAATTGGATTTGTGGAAAAAAAACCCAGCTCTCATTAAACATTTCAATGATAAGAGTCTTTCTCAAGGAAACAAATATCAGGAAATTCAAATACAGGTAAGAAACCATAATCTGCCCTCACCTTCTTGCCCCAAAGCATAATAACTCTATTGAGAATGCCTGAAACCAGTGGGTGATCTGACCCTGAGGCTTCATATACAATTTCTTATTTTTATGACAGGAATTTCACAACTTCAAGGCAAAGTTGAAAAACAGTCTATTTCTCCACTTAAGCAAGTGATCAGGTTGCTGCAGGAACAAAGCAAAGGGCTGAGCTCACATGCTCAGCCAGGAGCTCTCTTGCAAGCTTCCTGGTTTGGGATAGACTGCAAATGCTATTAGTATATTTCCTGGTATTTCAGCCTTCTGCGAATTGCACAGTAACTAGATCTTTGAACAACGAGCATCTGGTAGCCAGAATCCCACAAAAACGTTCCCATATTTTTCAGAACTGTCTGCTTGTTTGGGGGCTGTTGTCTCATTGTTTTATACTATTCCTTCTGTTTCTCTCCCCACATGTCTGTAATTCACAAATATTTTTGTCACATTTAAAACTGACTCTAAATAAGTGACTAAGCTGATTGTTGGTGCGTCCAGCAGGTCATAGGAAGCTGTTGCTGACATGGTCTCTTCATTTTCCTGACACACTCACACCCCCTCCTTTATCCAGGCCGACTTGCCCCACAGCTGCTGTGAGCTGCAGAAGCAAATGGAAAGTCTATCCTGTCAGTGGCTGGAGAAAAGGTTCCAAAGTATCATCTGGAGTAAAATCAGATAGAAAATCAAAGTGCAGAGAGCAGAGGAAGAAAGGACAGCTAAGATAAGGGTTCTAGTGTCTTCATGGAACTGTGTAAGGGCTTTGAAGAGCTTGAATTGTTATGTAAAAATCTGCCAAATGATCATGTACAATGTTTTTTTTTTTTTTTTCTAAAAAGAGTTTACATTATATGCTCAAGGAGTTTGGTTAATATTAAATTTTATAATCAAGAGAGAAGGAAGATTAAAGATCAGTAAGAAATAATAAAAGTAGGCTACATAGAAGGAAATAAGGACAATCAGTTCAGTTCAGTTCAGTTGCTCAGTCGTGTCCAACTCTTTGTGACCTCATGAATCGCAGCACGCCAGGCCTCCCTGTCCATCACCGACTCCGGGAGTTCACTCAGACTCACGTCCATCAAGTCAGTGGTGCCATCCAGCCATCTCATCCTCTGTCGTCCCCTTCTCCTCCTGCCCCCAATCCCTCCCAGCATCAGAGTCTTTTCCAATGAGTCAACTCTTCGCATGAGGTGGCCAAAGTACTGGAGTTTCAGCTTTAGCATCATTCCTTCCAAAGAAATCCCAGGGCTGATCTCCATTAGAATGGACTGGTTGGATCTCCTTGCAGTCCAAGGGACTCTCAAGAGTCTTCTCCAACACCACAGTTCAAAAGCATCAATTCTTCGGTGCTCAGCTTTCTTCACAGTTCAACTCTCACGTCCATACATGACCACTGGAAAAACCATAGCCTTGACTAGATGGACCTTTGTTGGCAAAGTAATGTCTCTGCTTTTGAATATGCTGTCTAGGTTGGTCATAACTTTCCTTCCAAGGAGTAAACGTCTTTTAATTTCATGGCTGCAGTCACCATCTGCAGTGATTTTGGAGCCCAGAAAAATAAAGTCTGACACTGTTTCTGCTGTTTCCCCATCTATTTCCCATGAAGGATAGCCCTTTACTCTTCTCATCAGTTACTTTAGACTTGACCTTGTGAGCTGGCATGTAAGGATACCATTTATACAGCAAACACACATCTAATTTAGAGATGAGAAAATGAAGGTATAGAGAGGTTAACAATGTGTGTGCAAGCTCAGTCACTTAGCTAATAAGTATCAACCATAGGCTCTGGGGGCTGCTCTTAATCACTAGTTTAAACCAAGAGGCTTTCTCTTTTTTTCTCTTGATATGTGTTATAGCATTTTTTTTTTTTTTATAATCTGGAGGATAAAGTTATACACCAAACTGTTATTCTGGGTGTCGCAATTATGGGTGATTTAAAATTTTATCCTTACCTGCATTTTATATAAAATTATTTTCTTATTTCTAAGAAATTAAAGTTCAAGATTGTTAATCCCTCATCAACAAAGGGCACCAAGACTATAAACAAGAAAGAAGAGTTTGGTATTAATCTATAATGACTACCATTATAGTGAAATGTGACTTGTTCATAGTAATTAGGAAGATGCTTAATGAAATCAGTGAATTATAAACATCCCAACAAAGAGTAATTTTAATGTAAATTTACAGTACTGGACTAAATAAATACCTTTTATTTCTGTAACATGTACACTGATGCCCCATGACCATGTGTCTTGGTTGTATCTTCATAGGCACCAAGAAATGGGGACCTGGGCTAGTTATGTGATAATTTCTGCTTTGAAAAATTTCCAGGTAAAACCCATCTTGGTGGAGATCTTAAGGAGCTGATTCATCCATTACTTATTTGCCACAACAGACTAAACACAGGGACTTCTCTGATGGTCCAGTGTTTACAACTTCATCTCCAGTGCAGAGGGTGTGGGTTTGATTCCTGGTTAGAGAGGTGAGATCCCACATTCCTCATGGCCAAAAATCCAAAACATAAGACAGAAGCAGTGTTGTAAAAAAGTTCAATAAAGACTTTAAAAATGATCCACATCAAAAAAATCTCAAAAAAAAAAAAAAAAAAGACTTAAAGAAAATCTGCACTTTTCTATCAATTATCTTTTCAGTGGAGGCAGTTGAACAGTTCTTTGAGGCAGGGATCCTGGTTAGGCTTATTTCCACAAAAGGATCTAAAACTAAATAATTACCCCTTCCCAAATCCTGACGTGTAGGCTGCTCCTTCAACCAATCCACTCAGGATGTGGACCTTCTACTCTCCATTCAGACTTTGACTCTCCACAGAGAATGAAACTGGATGGCCTCCAGCCCCTTTCTCCGAAGCCCTGCTGAGGAAGTGACCCTTCGGAGGGTGGTTTGAAGATGATTCCCTGGGCCCTCAAATTTCTCTGCATGCATCAGGCCAGACCACTGAAGAGCAAGCAGTATCACTCAGACCACATTGTCTTACCCCATTCAGAATTATTATTCCCTAAGCTTTCGTGGCATGTCCTATGAAACTATCAGCCACCTGACTATGTTTCCAGATGTCATCTACTACTTAGGCAAGAGTACACTTCTAAAATATTACCTGAAAAATTGTTCAGATTTAGTACTAGGAATTTTTTTTTCTTTGATGAAGTGATTTGTTTCTTTCTAACAATAAGAATATTTGTGGAGGGGGAGGCCTGGAGAATCCCAGGGATGGGGGAGCCTGGTGGGCTGCTGTCTATGGGGTCGCACAGAGTCGGACATGACTGAAGCAACTTAGCAGCAGCAGCAGCAGAATGAGGTTGAGTGTCTCTGGGAGAAGCCAAGATGACTTTCTACTGAAATTCTCACTGAGTTGTCAGTGCTCCAGGTTTGATGAGACTCAGTGAAGCCAATTCACTCTGCTCAAACTTCTAAAAGTCAGAATCCTAATGTGGAATGCCATTGTCCTTCATCTGAGGTCTTTTCCTGCCATCTTTAAGTTTGCTGAAAAAACACAAGAAGCAGAACCAAGAGAGATGGACAATTTTAAGAGAAATTCTTTTGGGCTTAGGGTCTAGTGCATTGTCCTGGCCAATAAAACATTCATTTCTCTGTAATTCAAGGCCAAATTTTTTCTCCTTCCAGGGTGATGCTGGATAACCCTGTACCATCTTCTGTGTCATTAGCTTTCTCTTGAGTTGGTACAGGAGGAACATCCCCTTTCTAGTCGTATAGTGGTTTTCCCAGGTGAACAAAATATATTGTTAGGATTCCTCTTAATATAGCCTATACCATCATAGATTTGCCTTGTTATGTTAAATTTTAGTTTAACCTTAGTTTGGATATTTCAAAGTCTTGTGTGTGTGTATTTATATCTATGTAAATGTAAAATTTATATAAATGTATCTCTCACAGCTGACAGATCACACTGATGGTTGTGAATTTTACTGAGCACACTCAGAGGGCAAACTTCTTTCAAAATCGGGGTGTTGAGGTGTGCACATCAGTATTTTCTTCATTACTACCAAAAAGATTATGTAACTCATTTTATCTCCTGTTGTTTCTACTCAAAAAAAAAAAAAAAAAAAAAACCAACTTACAAGGAGTTAAGTTTAGATCATGTAGAAATTTATAAGCCCTTAGAACCCTTGTGATATTTATTGAAGTTTGGCCTTAAATAATCTATTCTCAGTTATATTTACTTTCATCTTTTTATTGTTTTGATTTTTGTAAGTCTATTCACAGTCATCTGTAAACAGAAGTGAGGCAAAGAACATAACAGACAAACGAAGGAACAAATCACCTGTTTACTCAGCCCCTCTATTTAGGATGTGGCAGTCTTCTATGTTCTGTTGGGTAAAATCAGAAATCCTCATTAATATACAAATTTTCCATTGGTGAAATGAGAAATACTATAAACTTTTATAGTAAAATATAATTTAAATATGAATAAAAATATTAGAAGTCAAATTCTGCTCTTTAAAATGATCAGTTTATGGAGTATTCTAGTAATTAAATACATTATCTAAGAGTTATCTTTAATTTTAGGCATAAATTGTACGTATGTACCTATATGTGTATGTGTATATATATATATATATATATATAAAGAGAAAGAGAGCGAGAGAGAGAGGGGGTATATATAATGTCAGTAGTATGGGTGTGTATTCATATATAATAGAAGTAGATTTTATACTAAGATCTGTTCAGACTTTTTGCAGTTACTCTAAGCAATCAAGTATCATTGGTGAGAACTGCGAGGGAACTAATCCTCTGAACTTTTATATTCTTGTTTCAATTCTAGATAATGAGAGGTTGAAAACTTTAAGAACAGATGCATACCATGTGCTATGTTCTGTGCAAAAGTAGACAAAAGTTACTGCGTGTGTCTACAGAGATAGAAATCGTACACCCCATTTTGTTGCTAATTAGACATGAGAGAAGATGGCTTTCATACAAACATCAAGTTCTTCTTGTTGCTTCCATCTCCGTCAGTGTCAAGTTTCTGATTATTTCTAAGAGCTTCTTGAAGAAGGCATTAGGAACAGACAATTCATCACGTTCCCAGTATTAATCTGTGAAACAGTGATGGGACTGATGATCTAATACAGTTAGCAAAAACACCACCGTGCATTTTATCTTCCCCCCCCCCGCCATCACAGGAAATGGGGAAGGGACTCTTTTTCCAGTAGTGAAGAACAAAGGCAGTTTGGGGGAGTGGGTTGGATTTCATATATTACCCTCTGCAAGGTTTTTTTTCCCTAGAAGACTGTAGTCAACACACAAAAATGCACAATGGGTATAATAGTTGAGCAAATTTATGTCTTTAATTATGTATTTCAATAGAGTTTACTTTTAGGAATAGTTTTGTGAATGCTATAAATAAATTATAAATGGAAGAATTACACTGAGAATGAAAAGAACTTTGAAAATAAATATTGGCATAATCCAGCTATTATGAAAAAGGAATGGATCCAATTAAAAAATGGTGGCAGGTCTCATCTTGATATCCTATTCTTTTCTAAATTATATTTAATTCATAATGTGTTAGTTTCAAGTGTACAACAAAATAATTGTTACGCATATGTGTTTTCAGATTCTTTTACATTATAGATGATCACAGGATATTGAAATCAGTTCCCTGTGCTATAAGTAGGTGCTTGTAGTTTACCTCTTTTATATATGTGTGTGTTAGTCGCTCAGTTATGTCTGACTCTTTGTGACCCCACGAACTGTAGCCTGCCAGGCTCCTCTGTCCATGGATTCTCCAGACAAGGATACTGGAGTGCGTTGCCATTTCTTCTCCAGGGGATCTTCCCAACCCAGAGATTGACCCTGGGTCTCTTGCATTGCAGGCAGATTCTTTGCCATCTGAGCCACCAGGGTGATACCCTTATATAGAGTAGTACATATGTGTTAATCCCAAATTCCTTATTTATCTCTCCTCACACCAATTCCCTTTGGTAATTGAAAGTTTGTTTCTGTCTGTGAGTCTATTTCTGTTTTTAAAATAAGTTCATTTGTATCATTTTTTTATATTCCACATATAAATGATAGATATGATATTGATCTTTTTCTGTCTGACTTCACTTATGATACTTCACTTAATATAATAATCTCTAGGTCCATCCATGTTGCTGCAAATGGCATGATTTCATTCTTATGACTAGTATTTTATATATGTATATATACACACACACACATATGTATATGTATTTATACACCACATCTTCCATTCATCTGTTGACTGACATTTAGGTCCATTTATATCAGTGAGTACCAGAGAACATTGATCCAGTGTCTAGGGATGATGCCTGACCCATTTTCCTAAAAAATTTATCCCATAATTTGACAATTAATAGACCAATAATAGCAATGAAGAAAATTGCATTTCTTCCTTTCCTCATAGCTAAGACTAGTGGGTATAGCCATGTAGAGGATTTTCAGGGCTGATGACTATCTTTAGAAATTTGGGGCCCATTCATGTCCTTTGTGCTTTCTCCACTGACAAAGTGAAAGTGAAAGTGAAGTAGCTCAGTCGTGTCCAACTCTTTGTGACCCCATGGACTGTACCAGGCTCCTCTGTCCATGGGATTTTCCAGGCAACAGTACTGGAATGGATTGCCCATTTCCTTCTCCAGGGGATCTTCCCGACCCAGGGATCGAACCCAGGTCTCCCACGTTGCAGACAGACGCTTTACCGTCTGAGCCACCAGGGAAGTCCACTGACAAAGTACATACTTTTACATCTGACCAACAAGGGAAGCCTTTTGCAGGAAAAGAATGGCAGAGTGTGAGGACACTGGGAAAAGAGTGTTATGTGTGGCCAGCACGACCAAAGTTATCCATCTCTAAAATCAGATTGGTGTTCCAAGCTCTGCCAGTCCTAAACTGTGTGATTTCAAAAAGACTTTTTTAAAGTGATGTTTTTTTCCCTAACTAAGCTTCAGACATTTTGAAAATCAGAAAGAAGTATTTCTTTCTTCTGAATCATTGACCAACTACTCCCAACTGATTCAGCATGCAGAATGTGCTTGCTGTTTACTTGATCTGCTGCAGAAAAGCTCCCCTGGAAGGCTAGTCCCTTAACTGAAACTGGCTAGGAAACTATCACTAATCAAAGGAACTCAAGAAGTTATTACCATACTGTCATCATCCGTGCATTAAGGGGTCTATTAGCAATTGCTAAGGCATCTGTCTTTCCAGATTCAACACAAGCCACTCTGGCACTGGAAGAAATAGAAAACACCTGGATAACCAAGAGGGCATCGAGCAGTGCAAGTACCTATCTCCCTGAGACAGCGCCATTTGTATATTACTTTAGATAACTTTAGATAGCCACAATAACATAACCAATGGTTTGTGGTCATCACCACTTATGAGAAGGCAACAGTTCATTAAGGATTCAAGCAAACTGCCATATTGACTCAGGGATCAAGATGTGACAAAAAGTATACTTTCCTTCCCAAAAAAGCAATGAAGGATAATTTCTTTCAGTTGAAAAAACTGAGTATTTATTATGTTCAAAATACTATGTTAGATCATTGGGACTTACAGAATTCTGCAAAACAATTCTTTTTTTCACAACTTAACTGGTAGTTGTGAGAGTCCTAAATAATTTTAATTCCAAGTAAAGTGAAAGTAAGCATTACTGACTGGTTAGACGTTCAAAGGGAAGGCTGATCTCTTGGATTACTCTCATGAGTGTGGGGAACCTTGAAGAAGTGATGTTTGAACCAGGCCTTGAAAGATAAAATTTGGGAGGAGGAATGGAAGAGAGAATAAAAGAGTGAACTTGTTCTTAGATGGAGGGACCAGTGTAAACAAAGGCAGAGGGGCAAGGAAATTTAAGAAATGATAAGGTTAGTTTTCTGAAACAGGAGAGTTATAAAATGGGATTGAAAAAGAAAGCTAAATAAGTGGATTGTTTTGAGAGCATATGGAGCCTTGGATATTAGACTAATGAGTTTGTGATTTAGTAAGGGATTGTCTGTAATAGGGAAATGTTGAGAGGTTTTAAACTGTGGGAAGATGTGATAGCAACCCGTGTTGTAGTATTTGCAATTAGAGAGAGGCATATGTCAGTGTTCATCAGCTTTTTCTTCATTATCGCCCTGATAAGGAGCATTTGTAGACATCAGCCTGATATTTCACAGGTTTCCCATACAGTCATGTTCATTGAGAGCAGATCTATTGCATCTTGTTTCCATCAATGGCCAGGATATTCTTTTTTTCTTATCTTTTTTAATTTCCTTTAGTGAGTTTGAGCCTTGAGTAGCTGTTGAGATAGAGCAATCTAACATCATTAGGTACTTGGTGAGTGTCATAGGAGTAAAATTGCAAAAATGAGACTTCCCTAGTTTTGAACCCAATGAAAAGCTGTGTAATGTTTGAATCAGATTTTTTAAAAAGAAGTTACCATTGTTATAAAAATATCATAACAAACAGCAGGTTGCAAGCATATTTAGATCATTCTTACTGAAGAAAATAAACATTTATTGCCAACTGTGTAAGGGCAGATTTGATGACTGATGGAAAAATCACAGTGCTTTGTCAGTTCACATAAATAAAAATTCATCAAAGGAACATGTGTTGATGAGTGCAGTCTGGTTTGAACTGAAACCGCAGTGCATTCTTGGGCAACAGCTAAAGTACCTGAGCCTCATTAAAAAATCTCCAGCACATTATCTAACCATATAAACAATCCTTCCTAAGCTGTGTAATGAATCTCATCAGAAATGCTCAGGGATGACTAAGGTGGCCTCTATTTACCTTGAGAAAAACATATCTGGGTGCCCAAGAAAGTCTGATGAGTACTTAAGAAATATGATCTGAGTTCACTTTTGCAATAGATGCTCAACAAATTGATCTGGGACCAGATGAGTGTGTACCAGACCCTAAGGAAAACAACAACCATTGGCTGCTCAGCTTTCTCTGATAATCATTGTTCAGTGAAAAAGGATAGAATGTGATATTTTCTCTGGTGAGGATTCCACCCTTGGGCCACCCCAATCTAAACGCCCTCTGTGCTGTCGATGAACTGATGAGATTTGGCAAGCTGGCGTGTGAATCTGGTGGCCAGGTGTCTTGGTGTGGTTGAGACAGGAGCTAACAGATTCGACATGCAGGAATATTGCTCCCAGATGCTCCCCCAAGGGAAAGAACAACTTTCTTTCAGTGACCTGTCCTTTCAAGATGAGTCCTATGGTGCAGGCACTGCAATTAATTAGCTTTGTGAGAGGAAGCAATGCATCATGGGTGCCTTTCTGCCAGAAAAAATAAGCAGTTCCAGAGGGTGCTGCCGGTTTCTTAGTAAAATCCAATGGTCTGTGTCTGGAGGTTGTCCAAGGTAAATCAAATAAAGAAATCTTCAGATATTGAGGCGATAAGGAAGAAAGAACACAGTAAGGAGAGTGGTGCTGATTTTGAACTGAAGAGAAACCCAACAGGCAAAGCCATGTCACAGATAGTCATAGCCCTTGCTGCCAAAGTCTGCGGAAAAATACAACCAGAATTCGATGCCCCTGATGTCAGTGCTGTGATGTCCAGAGCCCCATAGCCTGTCAGTTCTCAAATACTATTGTATCACTTGGAAACAAATATCTGTCTGACAGTATTTTGACATTTATATGTTTAAGAGACTTTGTTACTCAATATGAATTGCATTAGCAAAGCTTTTTCAGCTTGTCATTTCAGCAGAGTTCTCAGCGTTCTTCCTGTCTTCCAAACTCTAGAATGAAATGCCTATCTTGTCAACCGCTTTCATGATTCCAGATTACACATCCTGAAAAATGAAACCATCTCTATGCAGAACTGGATTGACAACATCTGAATCCATGTCGGTAATGAAACAGTTTAGGCAAAGTAACACAGATACTGGGCAGGCATGGGTTATGTTGCCCAGATTTCAGGGAAACGAACCCAAGTCATGACTCTCTCATCCTCTAAGGGTTTCTGTCCTATACCCAGTGTCTAAGAGGAAAGTTTGACTGGTCCCTTCTTGGAATATAAATGTATTTTATTCATTCATTCTATTACGTGGAAGTATTATTGTTTACTTCCCCAAAATTAGATTTCTGTGTTTCTATTTCTCATTGTTCATTTTTAGCCTTCTATATCATCTCTTCGGAGAAGGCAATGGCACCCCACTCCAGTACTCTTGCATGGAAAATCCATGGACAGAGGAGCCTGGTAGGCTGCAGTCCATGGGGTTGCTAAGAGTCGGGCACAACTGAGTGACTTCACTTTCACTTTTCTCTTTCATGCATTGGAGAAGGAAATGGCAACCCACTCCAGTATTCTTGCCTGGAGAATCCCAGGGACGGGGGAGCCTGGTGGGCTGCTGTCTATGGGGTCGCACAGAGTTGGACATGACTGAAGCGACTTAGCATAGCATAGCATAGCATAGCATATCATCTCTTGGAGCTTCCCAGGTGGCTCGGTGGTTAACACTCACCTGCCAAAGCAGGGGACAGAGTACAATCCTTGGGTTGGGAACATGCCCTGGAGGAGAAAACGGCAACCCAGTGTTCTTGCCTGGAGAATTCCATGGACAGAGGAGCCTGGTGGGCTACAGTCCATGGGGCTGCAAAAGAGTTGGAAATGACTGAGCGACTGGGCCTGCACACATACATCATCTCTTTATTACTCTGAAAAGCAGTAAAGAAGTAACTCTGCTGTGTGAAAAATATGTCCTATTGCAGGTTCTGGTTAGGGTCATCTGGGACAATTCTGATAATATTTCAAATATTCCATACTCCTCATTTCAGGTTACATAAACCTTCCTTTTTATTAGATTTCAAAGAGAAAAAAGAAAAAGTAATGTGTTTAACTCCTGGGATTTAAAAACCTGTAATTAATTTGAACCAAGCTGTATTACTTTTTGCAAGGCTCTCTTTTAAAATTTTTGTTGGTTTATTAAAAAAAAATAAAAAAGACTTTTACAGTTTTCTTTTAGAAATAGTATGGATTAACTGGCCTTAGTACTTCTGTGGGGCTTCCCTGGTGGCTCAGATGATAAAGAATTTGCTTGCAGTGTGGGAGACCTGGGTTCAGTGCCTGGGTTGGGAAGATCCCCTGGAGAAGAGAATGGCAGTCCATTTCAGTATTCTTGCTGAATACTGAATACTTGCTGAATACATGGAGAATCCCCATGGATAGAGGAGCCTGGTGGGCTACAGTCCATAGGGTCACAAAGAGTGAGACATGACTGAGTGACTAAGCACAGTACTTCTTTATTATATTAATTTTATATTATACTGTATATAAATTTCCATTCTTTAATTTTGCTTTGAAGCTTGTGTCAGTGATCATTTTATTGTCTTTCAGCTCTGAATCCACCCTTCTCTGCCCTGCTTTGGGAAAATGAACTGGACCCTGTAAACATTTTTCCTTTGCTGCTGGTGTGATGCTCAACTTTGCCAATAGAGGGCACTAGAGGGATACTACAAGTTGATAGTGCCAGGTTGATACTTCCCTCCCGGTTCCAGGCTTCCATTTGTTATTCAGCGTGGAAGTCTGGAAGTTCCAGCTACATTCTCAGGGTACACTTTCATCAACCAGGGGCTGCTTCTGAGTACCTCTTATAGACCATATCTGTGGTAGCTTTGATTGAACTCTCAGACCACACCGTCTTTGAAGAAATCTGCATTTCAGTTTGGGGTCCCTTTCCCTCAGCTAAGAGGTAGTAGCTGCCTTTTTGCACAGCGAAACTCCAGACTGCTTAGAGTTCTCTTTTAGTCCTTTTAGTAGTTCACCTCCTTTTATGAATTAATAATTACTTATATTACTTTATTTTCTATTCAAACTACTGATCTGATTTCTGTCTCCTGACAGGACCCTTACTGATGCAAGTTGTTTACAGATATTCTTAATATATACATATCTAATCCATCTAAATAGTTTTTAAATTTTCCAAGAGAGGGGGAGACCCTTGCTTCTGTATTTGTAATGTTTTTATTCCTTTCAAAACTTTGTATAATATTCCATATTAATTGGGCTTCCCTGGTAGGTCAGTTGGTAAAGAATCTACCTGCAATGCAGGAGAGCCCAGTTCAATTCCTGGATCAGGAAGATCTTCTGGAGAAGAGATAGACTACCCACTCCAGTATTCTGGTCTGGAGAATCCCCATGGACAGAGGAGCCTGGTGGGCTACAGTCCACAGGGTCGCAAAGAGTCGGACATGACTGTCTTTCACTTTTACACACTGACTTTCACTTTTGCCACATTAATTAGACTTCTGACCAACAATGATGAATAAGACATGGACGTCAAGAATCTCATTGTCCAGTAGGAGAGAGACACAAACAAACTAGTAACTTTAGAATGTGATAGATACGCCAGAGAAGAATGTGCCCGGTGTGGTGACCCCACCCTGGGGATGGGATGGACCTCACTGAGCAGTTCTCACTGAGCTGAGTTTCTGAGATTGAAAAGAGGGGTGGTCCCATAGATTAGGGAGGAAAGGGCAATACAGACAGAGGGAAGATGTGAAGTTTCAGGAATCCATGAAGCAAGACAAGGCCAACTGGAGGAATGTCAAGTAGTACACTATTGTAACCTAAGGGAAGTGTGTGAGTGTATGTTTGCGGAACTATAATGTGAGTAGGGGAGGAGGCGGCATTGACAGTGGTGGGAAAATGAGGCTGAGAGAGAGGAGTGGGTTAGCTCCAGACCAGACTGGACTTTGCATGTCCTGCTAAAAAGTTTGGATTTTATCATGGACAACTACAAGCTTAAAGAACTCAAGGAATATAAAGAATATAGAGACAAAGTTATTAGTTTTTTGCACCAAGTATATTTAATCCTTTACAATGTCGAATACATTTTTGAAGGATTCAAAGAAATTCAAATCTTTAGCCTCACCTTGGAGTTAAAAGAGGGAGATTTAAGTGTTAGGAAGGAATAAGAAGCACTAAATTGACAGCTAAAGAGCAAAGTGTGCCCTGGGGTGCCTTGAGGCAGGAGAAACTGGGTAATTAAGAAGTAGAACTGTCTGGTAGGGCCCTTGGGCACCTAACTTTCTTCCTCTGTCTCCATTGTCCTTTTCTCTACATCTGTAGGGACTGTTCCTCTCATCTTTGAAAACTCAGCTCAGTGACAACTGTTCTGTGAGGTGTATTCGATCCCCATCCCAGCCCCACCCGATACGGGGCCCCACCACAAACATATCAAGTACATTCTTCTATGGTGGTATCTTCGTACTTGAATAGTAAAAGGTTGCTTGTTGGTATGCAGAGTTACTTGCTTGTAGATATGTAGAGGGACTGCATTGTAGGGAAAGAACAACCTTTTAGTAAAGGGAAGCATGATGTCAGAGTGATTTTGGTAGCAGGAGAGAACTTTTGAAGCTGAAGCTCCACCTGATGCCGACTTATTGGAAATGATCCTGATGCTTGGAAAGAGTGAGAGCTGGAGGAGAAGGTGGCAGCAGAGGATAAGATGGTTAGATAGCCTCACTGACTCAGTGGACATGAATTTGAGCAAACTCTGGGAGGTAGTAAAGGACAGGGAAGCTTGGTGTGCTGCAGTCCATGGGGTTGCGCAACTTAGCAACTGAATAACAACAAGGTGGATTTTTACTGGTAGATTGCTGATTATAAAGATTTTTCTATGTTGTTAGCAACAATGAATGGAAGGGAAGAAACCAAAGATGAAAACCAGATGCTGTTGAAATGTTCTTTTGTATCGATTTGCAAAGTATATTTCAAGTGTTGAGATGCTACATGTTTTGGTTGTTGGTTGGAAAGATGTAAAGAGTATTTGTATTTAATTTTCATGGATGCTCTCTCCTTGGTAGCTCAGTTGGTAAAGAATCTGCCTGTAAGGTGGGAGGCCTGGGTTCGATTCCTGGGTTGGGAAGATCCACTGCAGAAGGGATAGGCTACCCACTCCAGTATTCTTGGGCTTCCCTGGTGGCTCAGCTGGTAAAGAATCTGCCTGCAATGTGGGATACCTGGGTTCGATCCCTGGATTGGGAAGATCCCCTGGAGAAGGGAACAGCTACCCACTCCAGTATTTTGGCCTATAGAATTCCATGGACTGTATAGTCCATGGGGTTGCAAAGAGTTGGACATGACTGAGCAACTTTCACTTCACTATCTCCAAAAGAAACAAGCCACAACACACCAAATGTCATAAATCAGAATGTCATGCTGAAAAGTGTTTCACATTTCCATTTCTCCCTTAGGAAATGGTTGACCTCAGAATAGGAATTCAGAAATCTCCCTGCCTGCTTCTTTGCCACTAAGAAAACCGACACTGGTTCCCCAAACCCCTGATTAAGAAAGAAGCTGGAAGAACAAGCAGGAGTGTTTTGAGACTGCGAGTACCCCTGCCAAAACCCAGTGGGAGTGTCTCTGGAGAAATGAAGGTCATAGAAGTTTAAAAGTTTGATTATTTTTCAAAGTTTTTGCTACCTTCCCAGTAAATAGTACCTTCCATTCTTCATTCTTACTACCCAATTTTCATTTATCACCCAATAATTCTTTTATTAAGACCTAGAGGATTATTATTTTCAAGGATGGGTGAATTTAATTGCCTTGCTGTCTCCCACAACTTTGCCAAAGTATCTCAGGGGTCAAAGTTCTTCTCATCTCCCACCTCCCAGAATATATTCTCTTTTATTATGAAGCATGAAACCTGGACTACCTTGAATCAAATGTATGAGAGGAGAAAAATGCATCAGGGCAAAGTGATCACTCAGTTCTAGGCTTGTTTCTGTGAAGGCCTCACCAGTTCTGACCATTGGAAAGTTATTTAATCTCTCTGTCTTGTCTTTTTAATTAGTAACTGTGGATATTAACATTTTTCTCTGACTCCTTATAAGATTTTTGTCCAGATGAAATGAAATAATAGCCATTGAGAGTCATTTTGAAAAACTACGGTGTTACCAAAATGTAAGAAATCCTTCTGTTATCCTGGTTACAGTAACCCTCATGATTAAGAAGTGTAGATGGTAGAGTTTAGAAAGATTTGCTGGGTATGATGAGATGGGGCCTCACAACATACACAGGGGCCTGTGTGTTTTGCTTCTCTTTGTGCGTGTACAGTGATCTACCGGCTAGTGGACCAGTGATCTCCTGCATGGCTGCATCTTCATCTTTCCTCATTCATTAACAACTATTTATTAAATGCCTATCGTGTACAAGAAGGACTTCCCTGGTGGCTCAGGTGGCAAAGAATCCACCTGCAATGCCGGAGACCTGGGTTTGATCCCTGGGTTGGGAAGATCCCCTGAAGGAGGGCATGGCAACCCATTCTAGTATTCTTGCCTGAGAATTCCATGAATGGAGGAGACTGGTGGACTTCTAGTCCATGGGGTCCACACAGAGTCAGATATGACTGAGCAACTAAGCACAGCTCAGTACAACATGTAACAGGAAAGGTTTCTAGATACTGGACATACTGCTTAAAGGAAAGAGACAATGCAGCTTATACCCTAATTAGAGGAGACATAAAATAAACAAGTGAATACACTGTATGGCAGATGGCATTAAGTGCTTTGGAGGTAAATAAAGCAGGAAAGCAGAATGTTAGACAGGGTGTGGGGCATTACGGCCGACTAGCCAAATCTTGCCCATGGCTTTGTTTTGCAAATACTAACCATGACCATTCATTTATATCTTGTCTGCTGCTGCCTTGAGTAAGTAGTTGAGATGGAGAGCAGTTTTTTTTTTTTTTTTTTTTTACCATGAAGCAAACAATATTTACTCTTTGGCTTTGTGCACAAACTGTTTGAAGCTCCTGGTATAGGCCTTTGTAGGCCATCTCAAAGACTTGGATTTTTACCCTGAGTGAAATGGGATACCCATGGAGGGTTTGTGGAGTAACATGATCCAGATTATGTTTTAGAAAAGTTTGTCCTAGTGCCTCTTATGAGACTAGATTCTGGGGGCAGGAATGGAAGCACAGAGACCAGTTAGATGGCAGTTGCAGTGATGTAAGGAGAGTGACTCACTCCAGGGTAGAAAGCATAAGAAGGGGGCATGAGTATAAAGTTGGTTTCCAGATGAAATTTTAAGGTAATACAGTGACGGGTTTTGGCCTGAACAACTGGAAGGGTGGAATTGCCATCAGCAGAAATGCAGAAGCTGCCAGAGGAGCAGGTCTGGGGATAGAAGTGAGGTTTGGTTTGTACATAGTGAGTTTGCACTATTGCACAGCCCTCGAAATAGTTGTGCCAGTGAGGCAGGCGACTGGATAGTGCTGGAATTCTGAGGAGAGGGCAGTGTTGGGGATAAAACAGTCTCACAGTTATCACTGTATAGTGGTTGATCAGTGCCATAGGACAAAGCAAAATCACTTCCTTGGCTTTACTGCTCTGCTGTGCTTTGGCCATTAGTGCCCAGACAGACTCTGTATTTGCTGGAAAGATAAGGGAAAACTGTTTGGGTACAGAGTGTGGTGCCTGTGTATTTCTTGATAGCTCTACAAGTCATTGTCCTCAAGCTACATTTAGCTTAAAGGAAGTAGGAAAGGGAAACATTCGAAATTTAAAAATGATACATTGAGCTTAGCTTTGAAAAGCAAAAATCCTGCAAGATGTATGTCTGCTTCCAGCGTGCATGATGCTCAGTTTCTCGGTTGTGTCCAACTCTTTGTGACGCCATGGACTATAGCCCACTAGTCTCCTCTGTCCTTGGGATTTTCTGGGCAAGAATACTGGCGTGTGTTGCCATTCCCCTCTCCAAGAGGGTAGGATAACTTGTCCCAGGTGCACTTTTTCTCAGAATAGGTAAACAAGAGTAGGAGAAGTTCCATTTAGTTAAAACCTACTGGATTCCAGGAGTTTTACAAACAATAATTCATTCCACAGCTCTCCTGTTGAATTTTGAAAAATTGGGCTGGAGTTATTCCAATATATCTATCATTTTATTCCTCCAGATGGATATTCAGTGAAGATAATTTCTGGCTCTTACCATTTCACTCTCTCTTCTAACAGAGAGAAATTGAAAAAAAAAGTCCCAAATTAGTGCAAACACATTCCTGACTTTCAAAAAGGTTCACTTTCAGGTCACTTCTAAATTAACTTTCTATTTAATTAGAACAGGTTGGTCCAGCCCACTAACCGCTGGTCTAGTTCCAAGGCTAAATATAGTTCCGTAAAGCATCAACTTAAAAAGTATCTGCAGTGTAAATCCCCTGGTACTGTAATGATTATTTTTATTTAAAATAGGCACATTTGTAACCATGGTCTGTGTAAGATGAGGGGACAGAGTGTACATTGTTCAGCTCTCTAGGTTAAAGTGCATAGCATAGATATCTACTACACATGGCTGAGGACAGAAGAGAGGCAATCTGCTGACTGAGTCACTGACCTGGAATTGCTCCCTATTACCTAGAACCGGGTTTCTCAACCATGGCACTACTGACATTTTGGGCCAGGTAGTTCTTTGCTTGGATGGTGGGCTGTGCTCCATAGAATACTGAGCAACATCTCTGACCTCTACCCTCTTGCTACTGATTGCAGCCATTCATTTTCTAGTTGTGATAACCAAGTGTCTCTAGAGATTGCCAGATGCTTCTGGGGGGCAGTGGGTGTTGAGAACCACTTACACAGAGGGTAAGTTCTGTTTCCTTAGTTTGGCATTGGAAATTTTCTGCGATTTACCTTCAAGTGTTTTCAAGCTTTCCCTCCATAAATCTACCTTAAAATGCCCGGTCTACTTATCATTCTCCTTAAAAGTTTTTTTCCTTTTGGAGTTGGTGCCTCTGTAAATGCTTACCCACTTCCCACTATGGAATTCTATCCCTTTCTTCTAGCCAAATACTATCAATGTGTATAAATATGATGTAGTCCTTTGTGTTTCATGAAACGATAGCATCAAGTCATAGAAACTGAAGGAGGGTAGCCCAGTTATTTTGCAGGTGAGGACAATGAAGTCAGGGAAGCCACTGTAGACTGAGGTCACGGGGGCTCCATGGGGAGCAGGCAGTACATGCAGAACCCTTCCTCTAAGTCTGCTGTGCCTGCCATCCCACCAGCTTCCTGGATGTCTCTGGTCCCATTTTACTTTCACCCTGAAACTCTTAGAGATTTTGTTCTTATGATTCACTTTCGTAATCAGAGTCCTTTCACACTGAAACATAAACATGCCGTTTAATACATGAATGAGATACAAGGTTACACACATAGGCATGATAGAAAGAAACAATTTCATAGATTTACCATAATTCAGTAGTAGAAATTATATTTTTGGAGATTTTTTTTTAAATAAATAAATTTATTATTATTTTTTAATTGTCCCACAGGACTCTGAGGCTCTATTCCTTTCTTTCTTCTGTAACTTAAACTTTGTATTTGGTATTGGAGTACAGCCAATTCACAATGTTGTGGTAGTTTCAGGTGAACAGCGAAAGGACTCCCATGCATATCCATGTATCCATTCTTCCCCCAAACCCCTGGAGGGGAATTTTTTTAAACTCAATATTTTATTAAAAGTTCCTCACATTAGCACTGTCCAATAAAAATATGAGACAGATATGTAAAAGTAATAGTTTCTTGTAGTCACATTTAAAAAAAGTAAAAGGAAACAGGAATATAATTTCATTAAAATTTATTTTAATTAACCCCATTATGTCCAAAATGGCAAATAGATGGGGAAACAGTGGAAACAGTGGCTGACTTTATTTTCCTGGGCTCCAAAATCACTGCAGATGGTGATTGCAGCCATGAAATTGAAAGACACTTACTCTTTGGAAGGAAAGTTATGACCAACCTAGACAGCATATTGAAAAGCAGAGACATTACTTTGCCAACAAAGGTCCGTCTAGTCAAGGCTATGGTTTTTCCAGTGGTCATGTATGGATGTGAGAGTTGGACTGTGAAGAAAGCTGAGTGCCGAAGAATTGATGCTTTTGAACTGTGGTGTTGGAGAAGACTCTTGAGAGTCCCCTGGACTGGAAGGAGATCCAACCAGTCCATTCTGAAGGAGATCAGTCCTGGGTGTTCATTGGTGGGACTGATGCTGAGGCTGAAACTCCCATACTTTGGCCACCTCATGCGAAGAATTGACTAATTTGAGAAGACCCTGATGCTGGGAAAGATTGAGGGCAGGAGGAAAAGGGGATGACAGAGGATGAGATGGTTGGATGGCATCACTGACTCAATGCACATGGGTTTGTATGGACTCTGGGAGTTGGTGATGGACAGGGAGGCCTGTTGTGCTGCGGTTCATGGGGTTGCAAAGAGTCGGACACGACTGAGTGACTGAACTGAACTGAATGTCCAAAATATTTTTTCACCATGTAATCATCATAAAAATTGTTAATGAACTATTTTACATTCTTTTCTCTGTATAAAGTCTTTGAAATCTGGTGTGTATTTTATAGTTACTCATACGTCAGTCAGAGAAGGATATGGCACCCCACTCCAGTACTCTTGCCTGGAAAATCCCATGGACGGAGGGGCCTGGTAGGCTACAGTCCATGGGGTCACAAAGAGTAGGACACAACTGAACGACTTCACTTTCACTTTTCCCTTGCATGCATTGGAGAAGGAAATGGCAACCCACTCCAGTGTTCTTGCCTGGAAAATCCCAGGGACGGCAGAGCCTGGTGGGTTGCCATCTATGGGGTCGCACAGAGTCGGACACGACTGACTCGACTCAGCGGCAGCAGCAGCAGCCGTCAGTACAGAGTAGATGCATTGAAATGCTCAGTGTGCTAGTGGCCTGTAGCATCCTGCAGTGTGCATTACACTCACATGGCTCTCCTCACCTCACGGATACTCTTGTGTATGAACTACTTGATTATCAGACCAAATGCAGTCTTTCCCCCCTATACCTGCTCCTCAGAACTCTCTATCTGGACTAGTATCAGCCACCTTCATCTGAGCTGGACACCTCTGTACCATCGTGGCTCACGGTCCCCATCTTGAGCCTTTTTTTTTTTAAACACTGTCATCTGATGGATCTCCAGCTGCTGTCAGTGTTGACACAAAAGCTTCTCAACTCACTCTCTCTCTGGTTTCCACCCTACCTGAGGTTATAAATGGCTTCCTAGTCCATTTCCATTTGTGTAGCCTCTCACCCTGTCCACCGGTCTCTACACTTATGTGATATGTAATCATTGATCTGACTATTTTCTTCCCCACATTTCCCATAGATTTAAGGATTCAGTCCCAGGATTCAGTGAAGCAAGCAAGCACCATGCAGTCAGCCTTCTCGTCCCCGGCTGCCCATGTGGACCTTGTTCCAGCACCGCAGGTCCCCCTCTGTTCCCTGACGACACTGTGCACTTGACTCACTTTTGCTTGCGACTTTGTTGCTCTGTCCTAGGCAGCCTTTACCGTCTTTACCTTGACTTTGATTGTGGAGACCTTAACTTGTGTAACTAAAGTCAAATGTACCTTAAATATAAAAAGCTTCCAAACTGCCTGAGAACATGCCATCACAGATAAAAGCATGTCCATTTCTTTTCTTATAATTACATGTATGTATGTCTGCTTTTGCTGGTAGGTTATAAACACCAGAAGGCTGATTTTGTTTTATTCATCTATATTTCATAAGATGTAGAATCTGAAAGTGGGATTGTCTCACAGTAGGAAGTCCCCCAGTTTCTTTTCAGTTGAGATGACTATTTCTGTCTTGTAAGATTCAAAACGAGTCATGGGTCATGGTCCAAGGGCCTCCTCTTCATCCTTGAGTCCGTAGTATGTTGCCCATCCTACACACCCATTCGCACCTGCATAGGGACAGACACCATGACAAGACTCAGGCGCTTTCTCATGTGCGTGGACATAGATGACAGCAACTCGTTAGAAACGAAACCCACCTTAACCAACCCCGTGGAACTCTGGCTAGGAAGAAACTACTCAGCTGCCCAATGCTTGGTTTTAGCTAGTGTTGTAAAATCAAATCTTTTGAACAAAGTTATTGACAATTTGAAATATTGAGTCTTTAGGGTCTCACCGTTTTTAAATTGCCAGGCCTAAATTTTGGTGCTAGCCCATGGGCAGAAAAAAAAACCAAAAAGTTCATCAAAAAATAGGGAGAGGGAAGTTGTTGAAAAATATCACACGGAATCATAAATACCTATTTAATATTAAATTTTAGTAGTTATGTCTGTATTCCAGTAGAAATGATATTTTATTATTTAATTAAATGTAATACTATTTTTAGGCATTGGTTTGGGAGCTGGCAGTGTCAGGTGGTATATATTTAAGGAGTAATAGGGTTAAGTGCGGAGAAGGCGATGGCACCCCACTCCAGTACTCTTGCCTGGAAAATCCCATGGACGAAGGAGCCTGGAAGGCTGCAGTCCATGGGGTTGCGAAGAGTCGGACACGACTGAGCGACTTCACTTTCACTTTTCACTTTCATGCATTGGAGAAGGAAATGGCAACCACTCCAGTGTTCTTGCCTGGAGAATCCCAGGGACCGGGGGAGCCTGATGGGCTGCCGTCTATGGGGTCACACAGAGTCAGACACGACTGAAGTGAGTTAGCAGTAGCAGCAGGGTTAAGTGGGCTGTGACTTGCTTCCAGGTAATTTGGTGATGGGAGGAGGTATGGGTGACATTTAGTTGTTTATATCAACCAGCGTGAAAACCAAACATAAAGGTAAATTGTTAACTGTAAAAGATATTTTCATTCTTTAGGCATGTTCCTGTGGCTAAGGCTAAAATGAACCTATTTGAGATCTTCTTTAAATAGAAATTTTTAGTAATTTTAAATAGCAAGTACAATAGATATTAAAGGATGTCATGATTTCATATTATTTTTAATGGCTGAAAGAAAATGGTCTAATATTGAATTAATAGCATTCTATACTATGTATTTCCTTTATTTAGAAATATTTTGTATGTTAAATATCAACCTGTTGTGTTATACTTGAAATTAGTAAAAGTCAGAAATTGATTCATAAAAGATGTTCCAGTTTGAATTCTGGATTCTTTTTAGACATGTTAGAATTTTCAAGATTATTTTTTCTAGTACACACCTATGACCCACATACAACCTTCTACTTGACCCAGATTCAAAACCCAGTCCTTTCAAAAGATTCAGGGAAGTTTGTTTTTTATCTGCACTTGATGTAAGGAGTGCTTCACTTAAATAGTAATTGCTCCTGTGAAGCAATCAATTCGAGGTAATTCTAGTTACTGCTCTTGTATGGAGAACAAAGACACACAAAAATACACAGACACAATCTGGGTGAGGTTACCTGGCTCAAGGGCTTTTCTGTATTACGACCAAAGGGGTTTTATTGTCTGTTCCCTTGGATAATGTATTTTTCCTCTAAGCATTGTAAAGACTAAAAAGGTTTAGGGAGAGAAGGAGGAAGATAGTACTAGCATTACGGAATTCATGTGTTGTGTTAGGCAGTGTTTCGAGTTCTTTACGTGAATTACTTCGATTTATAAAAATTTTGAGTTAGGTATCGTTTTTTCCCCTAACCCTTAATTTAAAGATGAAGAAAATGAGGTTTGGAAAACTTAAGACATTTGTCCAAAGTCTCAGAGTTAACATGCTGTGGAGCTGGGATTCAGCCCATGTCCCTACCGCAGCAGGCGACCTCCACCATGACAAGATGAGGCTCCCAGAATGCAACGTGCCACTGACGTTTACTAAGGGTGAACTTTAGCAGGCTTAGGTAGACATACCCGGTGTATGCTGCAGCTAGCTTGTATCAGCCTACAAGAGCTGGTTGCTGAATTTTCAAGTGATGGTTGTTACATACAGACATGTTGTTGTCACTAAGTCCAACTCTTTTGTGACCCCATGGACTATAGCCCACGAGCCTCTTCTGTCTGTTAATACAAAAACCCATAAACTCAAATTCTAATAAATTTTTTGAAAGATAGTAAAAACTAAAAACATCACTTCTAAATTACTTACCGCAGTTTGCCATTGCCTCTGCTTGAGATTACTTGTATCTGTCGCATGTGCGTGGAGGAGATGTAATACTATATGATGTGCTGCTGCGCTCTTGTCTCAACTCCACCTCCAAGGACCTCGTGTTGACTGCTCGACATTAGCCGTGGGACCATTAGCCATGGGAGGAGCATTTGGACCATGGAGCTAAGTAAACACTACAGATCTGTACCTTCCACCCTGAGAAGGTCACTTGTTACTATTTACCAGCACACTACTGTGCACAGCACTTGGAGTTGATATGCACACCTCAATTCTTTGATGCTTTCTGTTTCTGTGAACTCGGGAGCATTCACTGTGTGTGCGTCAGCTGTTTACAGTACACACTTCTGCCACCCTCATTCAATGTATACCTCTTAAAGTAGCCATAAGGTAGATGTCATCATTCCCATTTTGTAGATAAGAAACTGAGATTTAAAGTAAAAATAACATTCCCAAGTTCATACAATTAGTAAGTAGTGGAACATAAGCTTGATTCTATGCTTTGTGAATCCACATTTCACAATTCCACAGCTATTGTGGGGACAGTCCAGGAGGCAGTTGTAGTCAAGGAAAAGCATTTTATTAATGCCATACATTTTCTTTCTATTTTACTACTACTGTATTCATTTGAATGAATAATCAGCACATCTGTTGGAATGCAACATGACAGTTTGTAACGTTGAATAGAAAAGTCAAGGCTAGAAGAGAGGATAAGAGGAGATTTAGAGGAAAAAGCACAAAACACATGGCAATTCATACTAGCTGTCTCATACAAAAAATAAAAGTTTATAATGTCCCTACCCTACAAACTGGGCTACACAACACATCGCCCCATTCTGGGGATACAGTGTTCCAACAATAACTTTATTAAGGACAGAAAGAGCTGAAGGCATCTATTCTTGAGTCAATTTTACTATGAGATTCTCACCTGATACTTTGTAATATAGAGCCATGGCTTCTTTCCAAGAGGACATTTTAGAGGGGCTTAGTGGACAACCTTAGTTTTTATCATTTCAACAGGTAATTTTATAGGTCAGTAGCACAAACCCTAAAGTTTCAATGGTTTAATACAAGACCCCTGAGTGAACACAGTTTACTTCTTGCTCCCATCATAATCTGATACAGATCAGGTGTTTGTGGCTTAGTGTCCCTCTAGTTATATCTCTGGGAGTCAGCTACTTCCATTTGCAATGTCTCTATTTCAGAGTTCTTCACTTCCAGCTAAGGCGTCTATGGAGAATTCCCATTTTCCTTAGCTTCATGAAGCTGAGCTTTCACTCACATTCTTATCACTGTGCCCTCATTCACATGGCCACAACCTGTTTATAAGTGAAAGTCACTCAGTCGTGTCCGACCTTTTGCTACCCCATGGACTGTGTCCATGGAATTCTCCAGGCCAGAATACTGGAGTGGGTAGCCTTTCCCTTCTGCAGGGGATCTTTCCAACCCAGGGATTAAACCCAGGTCTCCTGCATTGCAGGCGGATTCTTTACCAGCTGAACCACAAGATACAGTTAATTTCAGAGAGCACATTGATGGTTGGTGCTAGGGACCATCTTCTCCATGTTCCCTAGAGCCTAAAAAGCTTTCTTTTATTCCATCCACTCTTACTTTACTCTCAAGTCAAAGTAGATTTCTGTCTGCCAAACACACCAGAAGAAATAAAGCATGACATTAAGACTACTGTATTTCTGTTCCTCTTCATAATGGCAAGATTTTGACAATGTAGTCTGAAGTCAGTGTAGCTATTAAGCAGCTTTGCTTGCAGAGCCTTCTGTAACACAAAGACTAATCAGAGTTCTCATTATACTTGCTCCTTGGCATTTAAGTTCAGGAATTAAAGAAAAATATTGGAGAAATCTATCATACTGTTTTTATAGTTTAGCCAGTGAACCACTCAGTTGCTCACACTTAATTTTGTTCTTTATGTGGTTTATGTAAATTCTCGTTTCTTTTAATTAGTAATGCTAAATATTTTATTGACATGTTTAACTTCTGCCCATTTTGGTGGGTTCTTGTACACTATCTTTTGGAACTCCCGAGGCCCAGTATAAAATTTGCCCTTGTAGATTAATGCACAATCATCAATGGTTACTGCTTCAGAGTAGCCAAATAACCATTAACTATTAAGTATTAATGTGAGGTTTATGAAAAACCATTTCTAATCTTTGCCTCAAATCTCACACAAAATACAATGAAAGGACAGAGAATGGTTTTCTGAGAAATAAGGAAATTCCTGGGACACAGGGCTCTGTAAGCTAAAACTGGGAAAGTTCCAAGCAAACCACAACCGGTCAGTCACCTTATGCAGGTTCCTCCTTGAAACACAGATTTGGTTTCTTCTAACTGACTTTGTGTTTTTATCTTGGGCCCCAGCCCCTGTCCTACAAGTGGGAAAGAGACTTTATAAGGTAGTGTCCTAGGCATATACAGGAGAAGAAAATCAAGCATTTCATCGAAGTAGATTCATGATGAATTTGTTTGGGTCACTGGAAGTTTCATCTTGGCAGAGAAGATTCACCATAAGTGTTTCAGCGGAGGAAGTTTCCAGTTTTCACAATTGGGTCTTTGTATCTAAAAAGTTTCTCTCTTGATTTTAAATTAAGATAATGTATGAAATTATTCTCCACTAGTTATTCCAACTTGGCTTTCAAACTAGCAATTTTTTTTTTTCATAGCAAAGAAGGAAACTAAATAACAACACAGAGAGAGGAACTTTTGACCTGACAATCAAAGCTTGTGCCATTCAAACCTCTCTTCTCCATCCCTTTTGATGGTAGCTGGCATATTTCAATTTTCTTTTCCAGTGGCCTCAGCAAAAGAGAAGAAAGGTTGAAACTGCTCATATGGCATTTAAAAATTATAACTTCAGCAAGTTTGCTTAAGAAAAATGGACTTTGCTTTTAAAATGACCTCTCTTCCCATTTTAGTAAAAATTTGTATTACCCTAAAATATTCTGTCCCTTATATGAAATGTAAGGCCTTGTTGTCATTTCATCAGCCCTCTCTGGCCCTGCTCTGCAGAAATTCACTGACAGGTTATTTTCTCTCAGCAAACACGTGGCTCTAAGTTATAAAGATAAAATTAAATGTCATGTAAAGTCATAGGAAAGTCTAATTCACCTCCAAACAGTGAACAGAGGAAAGAAAAGTTAGATTTTATAGAGTGCTTTGTGGTCCCTTAGGTATAGTTAAGTCAGATTGAGAATAAAGGGAGCCTCAAAGAAAGCAGAGTTGAGACAGATGGAAACAGAGGGTAGATGAAAATAAAGGGGCTGGGAGAGCCGGAGAGCCTGTAGTGATGACATCATTGAGCATGGATCTCACCATGTCTAATCCACCCCTTGAACTTTTCAGATAACGTCAACTCATATTTCCTTTTGTTCTTAGCCAGTCTGCTTCCAAACAAAAGATTTCTGACTGACAAGCTCTCTCAGGAAAGGTTGCATTCTAATTGTTGACTTTTGTGCAGCTCTCCGGGACTGGAAGCATGATTGAGTGACACCCTCTCAATTTTGTTCCCTTGCAATGCAAATTCTTATTTATTCATTTACTCAAACAGCCTCATGCGAAGAGTTGACTCTTTGGAAAAGACCCTGATGCTGGGAGGGATTGAGGGCAGGAGGAGAGGGGGATGACAGAGGATGAGATGGCTGGATGGCATCACCGACTCGATGGACATGAGTGTGAGTGAACTCCGGGACATGGTGATGGACAGGGAGGCCTGGCATGCTGCAGTTCATAGGGTCACAAAGAGTCGGACACAACTGAGCGACTGAACTGAACTGAATTCAAACAGTAAATACACATGTTTTCTGAACCCGTAGAAGAGGCAAGGATAAGGGCTGATGGGGGGATGAAGGACACAAGCTCTGGGGTGGACTGATTGCCCAAATCTGCAGTTTTTCTACTTATGTGACTTTGTGATTGGCTCGTCCCTCAGCCAACTGACTCATGACAAGATTGTTTTAAGAATTTAAAAGAATACTTGTAAGATATAAGGTATTGAAAATGGCAGGTACCTTATAACTGACCTATCATTAATAATTAATAATATTGATATTGTCATTTTGGATACGTACAAAATATTCAGCTAGTGTCTTCAAAGGAAAGGACACAGGTTCACAACAAGAAGTCGTAAGTGCAGGCTGTAAAATGAACACACTCAGTGGTTCATTCAGTTCAGTTGCTCAGTCGTGTCCGACTCTGCGACCCCATGAACTGCAACATGCCAGGCCTCCCTGTCCATCACCAACTCCCAGAGTCTACCCAAACCCATGTCCATTGAATCAGTGATGCCATCCAACCATCTCATCCTCTGTCATCCCCTTTTCCTCCTGCCCTCAATCATGATGCAATCATCTGCATATCTGAGGTTACTGATGTTTCTCCCAGCAATCTTGAGTCCAACTTGTGCTTCCTCCAGCTTGTGCTTCCTTGTGGCTTAGGTATAATTTCAAGTAAATTAGAGGTCTTTTTATCTTTTTTATGAAGGCATTTCCCCACATTTTCTTCTAGTATTCTTGTGCTTTAATGTTTTTTATGTTCCAGTCCTCATTAATTAGGCATTGAACCTAATATGCAGTGGGAAGGACAGATCCATTCCCATATCATGCACTGATTTGCTATATGCAGTATATAATGAATTATCATTTGTATTTAGTCTATTTCAGGACTCTATCTCATAACTCTTTTTCCACATGTCAGTATGAAGCTGTTTTAAATATTAAATCTTTATAATCTACTTAAATAGTTGGTTTAATCTTTGCTGGTTGTCCTCTTTCAGAGCTTTGCTGGCAACTCGTTTGCTTAATTTTCTATGCAAAATTTAAAGTCATCTTGTCTATTTATACCCTCCCCATAAAGCTGATATTTTTATTATGCATTCTAAGTCACTTCAGTCCTGTCCGACTCCTTGTGACCCTGTAACTGTAACTCACCAGGCTCCTCTGTCCATGGACTTTCCCAGGCAAGAATACTGGTGTTGGTTGCCATTTCCTTCTCAGGGAATCCCCCTTCAGGGGATCTTCCTGACCCAGGGATCAAACCCAGGTCTCTCATGTCTCCTACGCTAGCAGGCAGGTTCTTTAACACTAGCCCCACTGACTGTATTAAATTTAGAATTAAGTTTGAGAGAATTAATATCTTTATTATTGAAAAGGTGGTCTTTCAAGAGCACACAATGTGTCTTTCTGTTTGCTTAAGTCTACTTTGAAGTCTTCCAGTGTTTTAAAAGTTTGCTTCATATAAGTGTGAAGCATTTCTTAAGTTTATTCCTAGGTTTTTTTCCTCCTGTGTTGCTTTTGTAAGATAAAGTAATGTCTTCAGTGTTCTAAGCATATAGCCATATATCTACAAATAGTTGAAAAATGAACTCTTTTAAAACTTGTATACTTCTAAATTCTGTTTCTGTTTGTATTGGTCAGTGCCTCTATCACAGTGCTAAGTGATAGAGGGGTAAGAGAATCTTTGTCTTGTTTCTAATCATTAAGAATGTGTATAAATGAGCTGGCTGAACAGTCTCTGTAAGACTAATGCTAGAGTTTGACATCCACAAATCAGACAGTCAGGTAGGGGAGATGGATGTAAAGAAGGAAGAACGAGGACAAGCTGGAATTCACAGGTACAGTCGGGGACCTATGAAGATGGACTGAAACACGTGTAATTCCAGGAATTGTTGGTATCCTTCCCTTCAGAGCTGAACAGATGCCTGGCCCTCGGGCCACACTTAAAGACAAACCAGTAGGGAGGCTTACTATAGTCTATTATCTTATTATTAGTGACCTTATTTAGTGCTGTTTACCTACTTTGCACAACTGGGATGAGAAGGGAGCCTGTTCATGTATCTCACTCTTACTTGTTATTCAGGACAGATTTGCTATTTTTTTTTCTTGCCATTGTATTCACCATTTCCCTTTGTTAATCTTCCTCTCTGCTTCCATCACTCTGGGAAATCTGTTCTTTATTACGCTGTTTAGCACTTGTTCTCCCTTCTGCTGATAACTGTACCCTGAATTTCGTCTGGGTGCCACCTTTTCTCCCTTCCTTGGTCCCTGGACTTCAGGTCGAGTTGATTCAGGCTCCCCTGATTCAGGGTGAGAACATGGCTCATATCTGGTCAGTCATATTCCCATGGGTATGGCAATTTACTCAAAGATGAACAACTAACCTAATCAGAACCAATATAATAGAGCAACATTTGATTGGAATTCTTGAAGAATATACTTACATTGGAAGTAAAATTAAGAGAAAATGGAAGCTAACTTGTCTCCTGTGGAGCCTAGAAGCAAAGCCATCAGTTGGAAGACAGCAGAGATGAAAAGATCAGGATCTTTTGATTTTATTTGAGCCCTAAATCCAGCTATGTGTGAAGTAAGCTCCACCCATGAGCTTTTCAGTTATAGAAGCCAATAAATTTTCACTTTCCTCAATCAATTTTGGGTTAAGTTTTCTATCATTTCTGACCCAAACAATATGCCTAAGGCATATAACCAACAGATGCTCAAGTACGTCCATTGATTATAACTGTGATTCCCTTTTCCATGTTCATAGCTACTCCATATATACTGCCCTCTAGCCTTATTCTATGGAGAAGGCAATGGCACCCCACTCCAGTACTCTTGCCTGAAAAATCCCAAGGATGGAGGAGCCTGGTGCATTGTAATCCATGGGGTGGCTAAGACTCGGACACGACTGAGCAACTTCACTTTCACTTTTCACTTTCATGCATTGGAGGAAGAAATGGCAAGCCACTCCAGTGTTCCTGCCTGGAGAATCCCAGGGACGGGGGAGCCTGGTGGGCTGCCATCTATGGGGTCGCACAGAGTCGGACACGACTGAAGTGACTCAGCAGCAGCAGCAGCAGCCTTATTCTATGAACACCTTTAGAGCAAGGAGTGATTTTAAATTTCTTATCCTCAGGGATGATTATTAATATATTTTGCAAATATCAGGGACACAAATAATGTTTGTTGAGTGAAAGAAAAAATAAGTTAAATGTTCTTTTTGTCCAGTGAATTCTTTTGTGCCTGGTAAGTAGCTAAGTTAAACACCCGCCATTTCCATGTCTTGCCAGTGTTCTCATCCTTTCTTCTTTGGGCTGTGTGCTTTTTAGTGTTTGTTTTAATTGGTGAGAAATTGCCTGATTCTTTACCTTTCTATTTTTTACCTTCAGAAGCTTGCCCTTTTCTTTTTGATTTGTGTCACACAGCCACCTGTGTTATTACTTATTCAGTTTTTTAATCTTTGATTACATTATGTATTTTGTTTTCTTTCTTGATAGTAATTCAGTCATTTAAGTTGTTTTCTATGAGCATTTCCACCCACTTACAGGATCTCTTACTGAATTCACTTCCTGACACCTGGGAGTATTATTTACCATCTATCTTTTAATATGCATTTAAGGCTATTTTCTACGAAGCCCAGATGACAACTGAGTGAAATTACACCCTATGAATCTTCCTAAAGATGAGGGAAATAGACAACCCCCTCTTTGTGCAATTAGTTATTCACTGAAAATATGTCAGATGGGCATTGTGTGTCTGATTGTGAGCTAGGTGTACTGAGAGATATAAAGATGGAAAACACGGGCCCTGCCCTTTTAGAGCAAAGTAAATATAAAATGAGGCAAAGGGAAAAACTGCTGCACAAATGTATGAAAATTCAGTGAAGAAGTGAGAGAGAAATGAATACATTTGACTTGGAACTCAAAGATGATCCAACCCAGGCCATGAATTGTGAGTGAGAATTTTAACTGTGGGGCCTGACACCCCGTGGAGGAAATGGTAAGAATAAAGGTATGGAAGTCTCTGTTCTCAACCCAGTGCTTCATTTTTGCCATGGTAGATGCTGGGAAGAAAGTCGTTGGTAAAATGGCAGAAATTCCTGCCATCATGGCATTTATATTTCAGTGGGGATGATGGACAATAATTAAGATAACTAAGAAGGATAGGTAGCATTTTAGACAGTGGTAAGTATTTAGCAACAAATAAATCAGGAAGGGTAATAGAAGATGTTAGGATTTGAAATTTCTGATAAGATAGTCATAGCAAATGAGAGAGATCTAAGTACTCTCAATTTTTGCAGTTGGAATCTGAGGCTTAGCAGGCTAACATTGACTGATACCAGTTTTGGCTGCTGGGCACTTCCTCTTCCTGACTATGAGCTGCCAGCCAGTCAGGAAGGGCTGAGGTGGGAGGCGAACATGGATATGATGCTGCCTCTGCCCTCGGGACCTTACAGGGAGGGAAGACAGAGCTCATACCATTGTCACCTATGATATAAAGTGATTATGAAAGTGCTGGGAAGGATGGTGAAACTGAGAAGTGCTTAAGTAGGAATTCCATTTATCACCAAAAGTGGCAAAGAGCCAGAAAAGTATTCAGTCCTATAGAATTCTAAAAACAGTTCAACGGAAGAAGAATAGCTAGCTGGTCACGGTGGCTTTTTGAATTTTCTTTCATTCTTTTAGTATGAATATGAAACAATAACCTAAAACAATTGAGAAAAAAGACAGACTTGCAGGTAGCATCTTGGAATACGTGTTACTTGAAGCTTGTGAGTGAAGTGAGGTACAGTCTTTGACTCCCTTGGGTAGTAGGATAGTGGTCACCCCAACACAGCGGCAAGCTTCACGTGGGCACTGGCAGCCAGAAACACAGGGCCCTTGTCTGGCGTCTTATTCCTGATGTCCTTGCCTGTCAGTCAGCCTCCAGCCACCTGGGTTCTTTCCATTATGTTTTTGTTCCTTGTAATAAAGTGGATTTTCTTTCTCAGAGAATGAGCATAAAGATACCCAGAAAATAAAGCCAGGTGCCCGTTCGCAAGGCTGTAGGAAGCCAGCGTGCAGATGAGGCTTCTCGGCCTGTCCTGTAATTTCCCCCAGAGGAAAATGCTGCCGCTGACATGAATAGCAGAGGCCAGACAATGATTCTTAGGGAAGATAAACAGGCCTGTGACTCCCTCCTGACGGCTCCCACTCCTCTCCTCAATGAGCGATCATGGACCAAAAGGTCAGGGGGATAATTCTGCACCTGCAGCCTGGGACAGCCAGGCTCAGTCCTCGCACAGAACTCTCCCATAATTGATGCTAATTATTATTGAACCAAATGCACCCTTTCATAGAGGGGCATGTGCGAGGCTCTGTCACTGTTGGGGTGATTTTACCAAGAGCAAGTTTATAATTCTTTGCACAGATGAACACACACTTAAGGAGACCCAAGTATTGCATAAAGGTTCTTCATAGAGAATATTATCATTAGAAAGTCCTGCAGCTTTATAACGAGATGTTCGGGACTCAGGTGAATGACAAATGCTACCCAGTACCAGGGCCAGAATACTGAGTGGAGGAGTATGATTTATTCATAGGGGCTTAAACTCCACTGCTGGGCCTCTGGGCTGCTTGTGAGATTTTGCACCCTGCCATCTGGACTCTGAGACAGGTTAACAACAACTTTGGGGACCTTGGAACCCACTGGGGATTTGCTTTTATGGACATCCATCTGCTTTCTGATGGCTTTAATGAGAGTAGGGGCCCAGTGAAGAGGATGAAGAATGGAAAAGAAATGGAAGAGAATTCACCCAGCTGTACATAAAGCAGGATTGACTTCAGCAGAACACCAGTGTGGAAGTGGGAACTTGCCCTTCACATTAACCACTGCCTGTTTTGGAGAAGAGTTTTAAACAATGTTACATTTTCTTTTTTCAATGTATCAGTTCTATTTTTCCTCTCTTTTGATGATAAATGACTGGTTTTTAAAGAGTGTCCTTACATATAAAAATAGTATTGCTTGTGAGAGTTTGCACCCTGCCATCTGGACCCTAAGACAGGTTAACAACAACTTTGGAGACCTTGGAACCCACTTGGCTAATTCTTCAAATATACTTTCACGCCCTACCCAGGAATTCTAATTATACATAAATGTGCATACAAAGGGATAGAGTATGCTCAAATTTACAGTTTTATTATAACCATACCCCTTAAGCCAACTATTGATTGGAGGGAAAAGAGTCACATAGTCACTCATTCATCAGAAAATTATTGCACCCAGACTATATTCTGGGGCTTTTTCCTGGATTCTGAACCAAAGATGAGGAAAACCTTATCCTTCTCATTATTTTTCTTTCAGTATCAGAAAGATGTTCCTCCACTATCATCTAGCTTGCATTGTTTCCAGTGAAAACTGTCAGTCTTAGTTTTGCTCCTTTGTAGGTAGTCAGTGTGTCTTTTAATTTTTTTTCCTGGCTGCTTTTAAGATTTCTTCTTTATTCATTATAAGCAATTTAACTATGTTAGGCTTTGGTGTAATTTTTTTCAGGTTTCTTATGCTTGGGTTCATTGAACTTTTTGGATGTATTGTTTTATTGTTTTTTTATCAAATGTGATAGATTTTTGTTCATTAATTCTTCAAATATACTTTCACCCCCTACCCAGGAACTCTCAGTTCAGTTCACTTACTCAGTCATGTCTGACTCTTTGGGACCCCATGAATAGCAGCACGCCAGGCCTCCCTGTCCACCAACTCCCCGAGTTCACTCAAACTCACATCTATCGAGTCGGTGATGCCATCCAGCCATCTCATCCTCTGTCGTCCCCTTTTCCTCCTGCCTCCAATCCCTCCCAGCATCAGGGTCTTTTCCAATGAGTCAACTCTTCGCATGAGGTGGCCAAAGTATTGGAGTTTCAGCCTCAGCATCAGTCCTTCCAATTAACACCCAGGACTGATCTCCTTTAGAATGGACCGGTTGGATCTCCTTCCAGTCCAAGGGACTCTCAAGAGTCTTCTCCAATACCACAGTTCAAAAGCATCAATTCTTTGGTGCTCAGCCTTCTTCACAGTCCAACTCTCACATCCATACATGACCACTGGAAAAACTGTAGCTTTGACTAGACTGACCTTTGTTGGCAAAGTAATGTCTCTGCTTTTGAATATGCTATCTAGGTTGGTCATAACTTTCCTTCCAAGGAGTAAGCGTCTTTTAATTTCCTGGCTGCAGTCACCCTCTGCAGTGATTTTGGAGCCCAAAAAATAAAGTCTGACACTGTTTCCCCATCTATTTCCCATGAAGTGATGGGACCAGATGCCATGATCTTAGTTTTCTGAATGTTGAGCTTTAAGCCAACTTTTTCACTCTCCTCTTTCACTTTCATCAAGAGACTTTTTAGTTCGTCTTCACTTTCTGCCATAAGGGTAGTGTCATCTGCTTATCTGAGGTTATTGACATTTCTCCCAGGAACTCTAATTATACATAAATGCTCAAAGTTGGTCCACAGTTTGTTAATGTTCTGTGCTTAGTCATTCAATCCTGTCTGACTCTTTGTGACCCCATGGACTATAGCCCTCCAGGCTCCTCTGTCTTTGATTGATTGTCTTTGAGGATTCTCCAGGCAAGAACACTGGAGTGGGTTGTCATGCCCTCCTCCAGGGGATCTTTCCATCCCAGGGATCAAACCGAGGTCTCCAGCATTGCAGCCCAATTCTTTACCATCTGAGCCACCAGTTTGCTCATACTGTATTCATTTTTTCAGCCTTCTTTTGCTCCATTTAAAATTTTTTGATAATTTATATTGCCATATCTTTAAGTTCACTAATTTTTTTCCTACACTATTTAATCTGTTGTTAATCCTGTCCTTCGGATGTATTTTTCATCTCCAGAAGTTCTATTTGTACTTTCTTTGTATCTCCCATGTCTCTTTTAACAGGCTCATGCTTCCCTCTACCTTTTTTGAATATACAGAATATAGTTATAATAATATAATAATCCTTATATCCTTTCTACTCATTTTGTCATCTGAGTAATTTGAGTCTGTTTCCATTAATTAATTTTTCTGCTCTTGAAAGGCCTGATTCTTTGCAATTCTGGTGATTTTTATTTAATGAGTTTACTTTTTTGAGTAAGGAATATTTCTTTAAATGTTCTTGAGTTTTTTTGAGGGGATTCAGCCAAGTTTTTACTTGATTCTTTTAAACCTTTTATTTTTTTTTTTGTTAGATGGAACAAGAATGTCATTTGAGCTAGGAAAAATTTTGCTCCACTATTCAGGCAAAACCCTTCTGAGTACTCTATTTAATGTCCTATGTATTTAAATTTATTTATTTTAATTGGAGGCTAATTACTTTACAATATTGTATTGGTTTTATGGGAATTCTCCACTGTAGCTTGTGGGAACATGAACTATTCTTAGACTTGTGTAATCTCTAAAAATTGTTCCCCCTGCTTTGGTGAATCTTTCTCTAGCCAGGGTCAGTTTCCTCATAGGCATGTGCCGATTAGTTCTTAGTTAAAGCCTTAAGGGTCTTCTGTATATCTCCAAAACTGTTTTTCTCCATTCTGGGCCTCCACCCTGGGAATTTTACCCACGTTGATCTCTCTATATCCTCAACTCTGTCCTCTCAATCTTTGAACCTGCTTCTGAATCACATGGGGTGCCTGCTGAAAAATGGAGATTCTGAGGTTACCCACATAAATTGAATTATAATTTCTGGAGATGAGGCCCAGAATATAGGTTGATCACACAATGCTATTGATTTCTGAGAACCACAACCCTGAGGAAATCTTTCTCAAGGTTTATCAGTTGCCATCTCCAACAGTCTTCTCTGGATCTCAAGTCTCCTTGACTTTGTCTGATATACAGTCGTACTCATTCTCCCCTCTTGGATGTCCTCAGGATTGTAGTATATTAAAACAGCTATTTGAGACTTATCCTAGCTGAACAGTCAACCAATCTGGGGCCTAGGAGAGGAAAAACTTGGCCCATAACTTAAGAGACTCAAGTTTTGGACTGAGGGGGTACCACCGACTTGCCTCAATTACATTGGGTCTTTATTTATGATTCCCCATCTGAAAAATGAAAAATAACAATTATATCTACCATACCAAGTGGCTATAATAATCAAATTAAAATGGAAAGAATGCTAGACATACTATAAATACCTCTCAACTTTTTCTATATATGTGTTTCAGCTCTTTGTCCTTTGTATCTACATTCTGAGTATACCTTAAGGAGATATTCCAGCTTATGTGTTCTGTCTTCTTCTCCATCCAGTATACCACTCAGCACATTAACTGTTTTTATTTTTTAAACTTTGTGGTCAAGGTTTTCTAAGATCTCTAGTTTTGTTTTTTTTTTTCATAGAATGAGTTAAATATCAACTAAAACCTCTCTGAGGATATAAATTATACCTATATATTGCATATAAGCTGTCTACTGTTTATTTTAACTCGGTTTCTGTGAGTGTTCTTTAATTTGGTGAATATGACACTTTCTGTGTGTGTGGTGCTGGTTTTCTTCGAATCTTAGTGAATCTTGATTGTTCATATTTGCACATGATAATCAATGTTTAATTGTGAACATATATTCTGATTAGAGTAGCTTTCTCTGAAAATCGTGTGGAAGGATAAGGAAGTTTTCTGCCACAGTGTGCGTCTGCTAAGTCAGTTGTGACTGACTCTTCACGACCCCATGGACTATAGCCCCCCAGACTCCTCTGTCTGTGGGAGTCTCCAGGCAAGAATACTGGAGTGGGTTGCCATTTCCTCCTCCAGGGGATCTTCCCAACCCAGGGATTGAACCTGAGTCTCTTATGTCTCCTACATTGGCAGACGGGTTCTTTACTACTAGCGCCACTTATGTCATTAATAGGGAGCTGCTACGGTGTGGAGGCTGCCTATTCATTCCACAGTCTTAAATTAGTTGGGGGTACTGCTTTATTTCTCTAGGTACAATATTTATTCTGGGAGTCTTTTATGCCAAAAACACACAGTTTCAGAAAATCTTGTATTTATGCGTTAGCACAGGAAACTAAAGTCTACTATCCTCCTTGTTTATTTCTTTCTCTGGTTTTCTTATGGAAAGTGACATTTCATTAGTCTTTACTCTATTTTTCTCTGTACTTTGATAAGAGTGCTAAAATTGCTAACCTGGATGATCATTCAAATTTTCAAGATCTAGATTTTCTTTGGAGGGAGTGCAAGAAAGGGTATTTGGAGGAATCATATCTACTATCTGTTGCTTAGCATAAGTGGGCATAAAAAGGGTCAGTGGATCCTAGTTATTCAGAATCTGTTGCTTCAGTTTCTCTGTTTATTTTTTAAGGTCCTGTTGTCTGTTGACTCTGAGCTTTGTTTATATGTGAAGTTGCTTAACAGTAATTTTCTCATCTGTGTGTTTGGACTGTTGTTTTCTCCAGTTTTGTTTCTCTGACATTCTGACTCCATCTGCTTCCTATCTTTCAGGGATTCCTCAAAATTTCCTGGGAGCTGGTAGTGTTCTTTCTGTTTGTGACAGTTTTTGTTAATTTGTTTCTTTCAGAACATTTAAAGATGTATGTGCTTGGCCCCAGTCCTGAAGTAATCTTTACCATAGTATCTCTAGTTTTAACAATTTAGGAGAAAAAGTTCAGTAACTTAAATATGCTTCTAGAGATTTTTTTTATCTTATATGTCCCCAGATTTTGAATTCACAGCTTATTTGGAACTTGTAATCATCTTTACATGATTGCCTTAAAGAATATCTTTTATCTGATCTCATAATTGGTTGATGAGTTAAAAAGTTGCCTGAAACACATAATAATAAAAATGATACATGGATTGATACATTTTGTTTCACTGTGGATATACACACCTACATTCTTGTGTCAGTCTTTTGATTGCCATCCATGTTCTTTTTGAGTATGTCAGTCAGTCAGTTCAGTCGCTCAGTCGTGTCTGATTCTGCAACCCCATGAATTGCAGCACGCCAGGCCTCCCTGTCCATCACCAACTCCCCGAGTTCACTCAAACTCACATCCATCGAGTCAGTGATGCCATCCAGCCATCTCATCCTCTGTCGTCCCCTTCTCCTCCTGCCCCCAATCCCTCCCAGCATCAGGGTCTTTTCCAATGAGTCAACTCTTCGCATGAGGTGGCCAAAGTACTGGAGTTTCAGCTTTAGCATCATTCCTTCCAAAGAACACCCAGGACTGATCTCCTTTAGGATGGACTGGTTGGATCTCCTTGCAGTCCAAGGGACTCTCAAGAGTCTTCTCCAATACCACAGTTCAAAAGCATCAATTCTTCAGTGCTCAGCCTTCTTCACAGTCCAACTCTCACATCCATACATGACCACTGGAAAAACCATAGCCTTGACTAGATGGACCTTTGTTGGCAAAGTAATGTCTCTGGTTTTTAATACTCTGTCTAGGTTGGTCATAACTTTCCTTCCAAGGAGTAAGCGTCTTTTAATTTCATGGCTACAATCACCATCTGTAGTGATTTTGGAGGCCCCCAAAATAAAGTCTGACACTGTTTCCACTGTTTCCCCATCTATTTGCCATGAAGTGATGGGGCCAGATGTCTGATCTTCGTTTTCTGAATGTTGAGCTTTAAGCCAAGTTTTTCACTCTCCTCTTTCACTTTCATCAAGAGGCTTTTTAGTTCCTCTTCACTTTCTGCCATAAGGGTGGTGTCATCTGCATATCTGAGGTTATTGATATTTTTCCTGGCAATCTTGATTCCAGCTTGTGCTTCTTCCAGCCCAGTATTTCTCATGATGTACTCTTCATATAAGTTAAATTATCAGGGTGACAATATACAGCCTTGATGTACTCCTTTTCCTATTTGGTGAGTATAGACAACCTGTTTATGGGCTTCCCAGGTGGCTTCATGGTAAAAGAATCCTTCCACCAATGCAGAAGATGTGGGTTCAATTCCTGGATTGGTAAGATCCCCTGGAGGAGGAAATGGCAACCCACTCCAGTATTCTTACCTAGGAAATCCCAAGGACAGAGGAACTTGATGGGCTGTAGTCCTGAGGGTTGCAAAGAGTCAGACACAACTGGGCAACTGAGCCTGCATGCACACAACCTGTTTATAATTCCAATCCATCTTTCTTTCATAAACATGCCCATAAGGTATCATCTGTTTTCCAGCTTCAATTTCTCCACAATGTACAAGAAGTTAAAACCATGTGAGTGGAGGATTCCTCTGTATCTATCCATCCCCTTCTCCCAATCAGTCATAGTTGCCTAGCCCACACTTATTTTACAATAATTATTTTAACAATTCTCCTTATTGCATTCCTTCAAAATAATCCTTATTTACACAACTCTTTGTACTGTTAAAATAATCCTTATTGAAACAACTCTTTGGACTCTTATTTATTTATAAGAAGAAAAGAAAGACAGATATTTATTTATATATTTATTTATACATTTGCCATAATAAGTATAGTAGGCATAAACGGTTTTGAAGCTAAAATAACTAATTCTTATGAACATATACTTTAATTGATAGGTATAAAAATGCAAGGGACTTTTTAATAATGAAAAATCTCAGCTGTGAGTGTTCAGAGATTGTGAGCATGCTGCTATGTTTAAAACAGGAAGAGAACTCTGGTTGATCTGAAAATTATGTAAAATGGACACTTGTTAAAAAGGCTTTGTTATGAATGTGCTATCATCATTTATTTCACCAAAAGTTTTAGGCATTCTGCTAGGCTTTGGGGATATAGAGATCAATATGATGAAAAAAATGGATACAAAAAGAAATGAAATATAGCAACAGCCTCAGAGACAGGTTAGTGTATGCATATGTGATAAAGAGGGCATCATTATTAGTGGGAAAGGAACCAACTGTTTAGTAAATGATGTTGAGAAAATTATTCACTTTATGGAGAAAAATGAAAGGGGATCCCTATATATTGCCACATACAATAGTAGACTACAGATGGACTGAAATATTTAAGTGTGAAAGACAAAATTGGAAGAATAAAAGAAAATATAGGATAATATCTTTGTGATTAAGAGACGGAGGGGGGGGAAACTTCTTAAATAAAACTTAAAGTACAAACCATGAAATGAAATGTTATTTTATATCAAAATTAAGCATTTCTGTTCTGTGAGGCATTTAATGGGCTATGTAATAAACAGCAAAAATGGAAGGATGTATTTCAAATGCCTAAATCTGGGAATGGATTAATATGTAGAATACACAAAAACCTTCTGAAAATGATCAACAACAACAACAAAAATCCTAATAGAAATATGGACAATGATGTAGATAAGAGAAACCACCAAAAGACTAAGTATATGAAATGATTCTGAAACACAGTACTAATCCAAGAAATGCAAATTAAAAACAGAAATATAATTTTGAATTGCTGGAAAGGCAAGATTTGGGAAGTAAGCAATGCCAAGTGTTGGAGAGGATGTAAATGTATTGATAGTCTCATGTGCTGTGGGTAGGAGGGTTGACAGATTAAGCCATTTTGGAAAG
This sequence comes from Bos indicus, assembly GCF_029378745.1. Taxonomy (NCBI): domain Eukaryota; kingdom Metazoa; phylum Chordata; class Mammalia; order Artiodactyla; family Bovidae; genus Bos; species Bos indicus. The sequence continues at coordinate 37,355,095 of NC_091768.1, forward strand.
AATATTTTCATACTCCTTAGTTAAATAAGAATGTAAAGTTCCTGTGACCCAGAAATTCATCTCTTGAAATATGTATATATTTAACATATGTGTATATACACACATACGTTATACATATGTGTGTGCTGCTAAGTCACTACAGTCGTGTCTGACTCTGTGCGACCCCATAGACAGAAGCCCACCAGGCTCCCCTGTCCCTGGGATTCTCCAGGCAAGAACACTGGAGTGGGTTGCCATTTCCTTCTCCAATGCGTGAAATTGAAAACTGAAAGTGAAGTCGCTCAGTCGTGTCTGACTCTTAGCGACCCCATGGACTGCAGCCTACTAGGCTCCTCTGTCCATGGGATTTTCCAGGCAAGAGTACTGGAGTGGGGTGCCATTGCTTTCTCCATACATATGTGTGTACATACATATAAAATGTGGTAGCGGTATCGTTAAGTCATGTCTGACTCTTGCAACGCCTTGGTCTGTAGCCCGCTAGGCTCCTCTCTCCATGGGATTTCCCAGGCAAGAATACTAGAGTGGGTTGCTATTTCCTACCCCAGGGGATCTTCCTGACCCTGGAATCAAACCCAGGTCTCTTGCATTGCAGGTGGATTTATATGTGTGTAGATATATGTTTGGGCTTCCCTGGTGGCTCAGCAGTAAAGAATCTGCTTGGAATTCAGGACACCTGGATTCAATCCCTGGGTGGGAAGATCCCTTGGAGAAGGGAATGGCTACCTACTCCAGTATTCTTACCTGGAGAATTCCATGGACAAGGGGTCTGGCAGGCTATAGTCCATGGGGTTCATTGTACATATACACACGCTAAAGAAATTCTCATGAGGCCTAAAGGGGCTTGTAAATGAATGCATGTTGGTGTATTACTGTGGTGGTGAAGATTTGGAAACAACCAGTAAATGTCTTGGGAGAACAAATAGGTAACTTGTGGCAACTGTTTACCAGAGAACATTGTGCATCAGTTAGAAGCAATTGATATTGTATGTACATGCGGAACCAGCAGTTCAGTTCAGTCACTCAGTCGTGTCCATCTCTTTGTGACCCCATGAACTGCAGCACTCCAGGCCTCCCTGTCCATCACCAACTCTCAGAGTCCACACAAATCCATGTCCATTGAGTCTGTGATGCCATCCAACCATCTCATCCTCCATCATCCCTTTCTCCTCCTGCCCTCAATCTTTCCCAGCATTGGAGTCTTTTCAAATGAGTCAGCTCTTTGCATCAGGTGGCCAAAGTATTGGAGTTTCAGCTTCAACATCAGTCCTTCCAATGCACACCGAGGACTGGTCTCCTTTAGGATGGACTGGTTGGATCTCCTTGCAGTCCAAGGGACTCTCAAGAGTCTTCTCCAACACCACAGTTCAAAAGCATCAATTCTTCTGTGCTCAGCTTTCTTTATAGTCCAAGTCTCACATCCATACATGACCACTGGAAAAACCATGGCCTTGACTAGACGGACCTTTGTTGGCTAAGTAATGTCTCTGCTATTTAATATGCTGTCTAGTTTGGTCATAACTTTCCTTCCAAGGAGTAAGCATCTTTTAATTTCATGGCTGCAGTCACCATCTGCAGTGATTTTGGAGCCCAAAAAATAAAGTCTGACGCTGTTTCCACTGTTTCCCCATCTATTTCCCATGAAGTGATGGGACCAGATGCCATGATCTTCGTTTTCTGAATGTTGAGCTAAGCCGACTTTTTCACTCTCCTCTTTCACATTCATCAAGAGGCTTTTTGGTTCTTCTTCACTTTCTGCCATAAGGGTGGTGTCATCTGCATATCTGAGGTTATTCATATTTCTCCCAGCAATCTTGATTCCAGCTTGTGCTTCATCCAGCCCAGACTTTCTCATGATGTACTCTGCATATAAGTTAAATAAACAGGGTGACAATATACAGCCTTGACATACTCCTTTTCCTATTTGGAACCAGTCTGTTGTTCCATGTCCATTTCTAACCGTTGCTTCCTGACCTGCATACAGGTTCCTCAAGAGACAGGTCAGGTGGTCTGGTATTCCCATCTCTTTCAGAATTTTCCACAGTTTATTGTGATCCACACAGTCAAAGGCTTTGACATAGTCAATAAGGCAGAAATAAATGTTTTTCTGGAACTCTCTTGCTTTATCGATGATCTAGTGGATGTTGGCAATTTGATCTCTGGTTCCTCTGCCTTTTCTAAAACCAGCTTGAACATCAGGAAGTTCACGGTTCACGTATTGCTGAAGCCTGGCTTGGGGAATTTTGAGCATTACTTTACTAGCATGTGAGATGAACGAAATTGTGCAGTAGTTTGAGCATTCTTTGGCATTGCCTTTCTTTGGGATTGGAATGAAAACTGACCTTTTCCAGTCCTGTGGACACTGCTGAGTTTTCCAAATTTGCTGGCATATTGAGTGCAGCACTTTCACAGCATCATCTTTCCATGGATGGATCTTAAAAATATATTGAGTAAGCAAATCAAAACACAGAATTAGTTAACAAATTAAAACCTAGAATGTAACACAATATCACTTATAAAAATTCTAAAATACACATAAAACACGGAACAACAGAAACACAAATTCAAGAGTGTGCATTTTCACTTTATACAGTTGCCTATGGATGGCAGAGGAGTTGTAGTTCTATACAGAGACTAAGTAAATGAGTAAATAAATAGGTAAAATTTGGCAGTGGGTGATCTTAAGATGACCATGGGTGACAACGGGCAATGTATTCAGAAGCAGGATTAACTCAGCCTTCCTCACTTGAGATCCAAATTACTTAAAAGAAAAGAAACCCGTATAAAACATAAATCTATTCCTCAGAGGACTCATGGATTGTCAAAGTCATCAGAATAATAGAATATAGCAATGATCATGATAGAGAGAAGTGCAGCATTTGGCCAAACATCACTAATGCAGTTAATTTTATGTCAAATGGACTGAGCCATAGGTACCTAGGTATTTAATCAAACATCTTAGAGTGTGTGTGTGTGTGTGTGTGTGTTTCTGGATGAGGCTAACATTTGAATCAGTGGATTGAGTAGAGCAGATTGTCCTCCCTGTTACGAGTGGACCAAATCCAATCAGTTGAAGGGCTGAATAGAACCAGAAAGCTGAGTAACAGGGAGCCCCTTTTGCCTGAATGCCTTCAAACTGAGATGTTTTTTTCCCAGTCTTTAGACTCAAACTGAAACATCCACTTTCCTGAGTTTCCGGTTTGTGGACTATAGTCCCGAGGATTTCATAATCACATGAGCTGATTCCTTATATTAAATCTCTTTATATGTAATATGTTTACATCCTTTTGGTTCTATTTCTCTAGAGTACCCTCACTAATGTAGTCACAACTGTCCCAAGGTCCTTCTCTTGTATAGCGCTGACCTTATGAATGCTCAATTCTATCCTGGAAATCCAGCCCTCACATTTGTATTCCAGGCAACAAGCCAAAGAAGAATTGGAAAGCCAACTTCCAGCCAAGTTGACTCACCGTACAATTTGTGCCACTTGCTACTGGCCAGTTCTGTAGCTATTTTATCTGCAAAGGCAGGTGGGAAATGTAGTTTTTCAGTGTGGTACAGTGCCATGCCCAGGAGAAAGTAGGTTCTACTCTTTAGGAAGAAGTGTTTGAATGATGGATTCGTCCTTAGTGGTCTGTCTCAGCAACCAATGCCTTTGCACACAGTTGGCATTCCAGAAATACTAATTGAATCAAAATTTTAAATTTTCATAAAATTATCCTGTATCATAGAATTGTAGAGAAACAAAATACTGATCTTTGAGCCTTATTACTCTGCTTTTGTTTTGATTAATTCTTGCATGAATCAGTTAAAACATACATTCAAAAAAATGCTGTTGAGTGACTTTCATGTTGTTGTTGGTAGCAGTCACTCAGTCGTGTCCAACTCTTTGAGACGCCATGGTCTGCAGCAAAATAGTTTTCCCTGTCCATTGTCTCCTGGAGTTTGCTCTAACTCATGTCCATTGACTTGGTGATGCCATCCAACCATCTCATCCTGTGTCATCCCCTTCTCCTCCTGCCTTCAATCTTTCCCAGAATCAGTCTTTTCCAATGAGTCAGTTCTTCGCATCAGGTGGCCAAAGTATTGGAGTTTCAGCTTCAGTATCAGTCCTTCCGGTGAATATTTAGGGTTGATTTACTTTAGGATGGACTAGTTTGATCTCCTTGTTGACCAAGGGACTCTCAAGAGTCTTCACCAGAACCACAGTTCAAAAGCATCAATTCTTCAGTCTTCAACCTTCTTTATGGGCCAACTCTGACATCTGTGCATGACTACTGGAAAAACCATAGCTTTGACCAGACGGACCTTTGTAAGCAAACTGATGTCTCTGCTTTTTAATATGCTATCTAGGTTTTCTTCCAAGGAGCAAATGTCTTTTAATTTCATGGCTGCAGTCACTGTCCACAGTGATTTTGGAGCCAAGAAAATGAAGTCTGTCACTGTTTTCATTTTTTCCCACCTATTTGCCATGAAGTGATAGGATCAAAAGCCATGATCTTAGTTTTTTAAATATTGAGTTTTAAACCAGCTTTTTCACTCTCCTCTTTCACCTTTATCAAGAGGCTCTTTAGTTCCTCTTTGCTTTCTGCCATTAGGGTGGTGTCATCTGCTTATCTGAGGTTACTGATATTTCTCCCAGCAATTTTGATTCAAGCTTGTACTTCATCCAGCCCAGCATTTCACATGAGGTATTCTGTGTATAAGTTAAGTAAGCAGGGTGACAATATACAGCCTTGTCTTAACTCCTTTCCAAATTTTGAACTAGTCCATTGTTCCATGTCCAGTTCTAACTGTTGCTTCTTGACCTGCATACAGATTCTCAGGAGGCAGGTAAGGTGGTCTGGTATTCCCATCTCTTTCAGAATTTTCCAGTTTGTTGTGATCCACACAGTCAAAGGCTTCAGCATAGTCAATGAAGCAGACACATGCATTTTTGTGGAATGCTCTTACTTTTTCAGTAATCCAATGAATGTTGACAATTTGATCTCTGGTTCCTCTTCCTTTTCTAAATTCAGGTTGTGCATCTGGAGTTTCTCGGTTCGTGTAGTGTTGAAGCCTGGCTTGAAGGATTTGAGCATTACCTTGCTAGCATGTGAAATGAATGCAATTGTGTGGTAGTTTGAACATTTTTTGGCATTGCCTTTCTTTGGGATTGGAATGAAAACTGATCTTTTCCAGTCCTGTGGCCACTGCTGATTTTTCCAAACTGGCTGGCCTATTGAATGCATCACTTTAACAGCATCACCTTTTAGGATTTGAAACAGTTTAACTGGAATCCCATCACCTCCACTATTTTTGTTCATAGTGATGCTTCCTAAGGATCACTGGACTTCACACTCTAGGATGTGTGGTTCTATGTGAGTGGTCACACCATCGTGGTTATTTGGATCATTAAGACATTTTTTGTACCATTCTTCTGTGTATTCTTGCCACCTCTTCTTAATATCTTCTGCTTGTGTTAGGTCCATACCACTTCTGTCCTTTATTGTGCCCATCTTTGCATAAAATATTCCCTTGGCATCTATAATTTTCTGGAAGAGATCTCTAGTCTTTCCCATTCTACTGTTTTCTCTATTTCTTTGTACTGTTCAGTTAAGAAGGCTTTCTTATCTCTCCTTGCTACTCTTTGGGACTCTGCATTCAGATGGATTTATCTTTCCTTTTCGCCTTTGTTTTTTGCTTCTCTTTTGTGTACTGTGAGTTTTTCAATTAAGTTAATGATTTATTGTAGAAGAATCTTTAGCAGACAAAAGGTAAAATTTTATCAGGCAGATAGAAATGATATATACATATAAATTATGTAAGTGTAAGTCAGTACTTCTAAATGGTTCTAACATGTTTGAAAATACATACATTTTCAAGAAGTATAAATACTACCTCATTGATCTTACCATATTAACTGGCTGAGAAAAATTTTTTTTTGTTGAAAGTAAAAGCTAAATTTAATCCTCAGCTCTGAGTTATCATGAAATATAAACAAATGGACACTATGTGATGAAAGCTTTACCTGTACAAATATATTTACTCCCATATATATTATAAATGCATATATTTTATGCATTTTAAAGATAGTTTTTTTTTCAGTGTTAGTTTGTGATACATTTATTGACTATTTTATACATTTTTGTACAAAATATACAAAATTCAGAGCAGAGAGAATGGCAGACTCCTTGACTTAATCTTGCAAATCAACATTGTATGCTTAGGGGATGGTATGGGGAGGGAGGTGGAAGAGGGGTTCGGGATAGGGAACATGTGTACACCCGTGGCGATTCATGTTGATGTATGGCAAAACCAATACAATATTATACATTAAAAAAAAAATTGTGACATGACTGTAAAAAACAAAACAAAAAAACATTGTATGCTTAGAAAAGAGGTGGGTCAATACAATAATTCATTTGTCATATTGATGCACTAGAAGTCAGTTATATTTAAAACACACGCACACACGCACAGCACTTAATGGCATAAGGTTAAAAGCAAAATCGGCCAAACTAGCTTACTCATGGAAAAGAGAAAACTCACTTAACCACTGCAGAAATGACACTTCCTGATTTTGCAAAGAGGTCACGAGTGGGCCACCTCAGCTCCTGCCTTGGGATAATTCCCTGTGAGTGACGCTATTGCTGGACATGCAAACTCTGGTAGAAGGGTCTCCAGGGCTATGGGATCCCATGGCAATGGGCTGATAGAAGCGGCTCGGCCCTCTGCTGCCAAAGCTCTTTGCCAGGCTGTGAAGAGTGAGAAGGGTGTATAAACTATGATTAGTTCTTGGTATTAATAGCTGGGAAACGTGTTGCTCATCTACAAATGCCACTTGTCCACTCTGCATATTTGCTGGTCTACTTTGTCGTCCATATTAGTCAACCATTGCCACCCTCTTCTTACCATCTCACAGAGAGAATGGGAATCTGTGACGTAAGAAATGGTCACTGCAATTAGATTATTTCAAAAAACAAATAACACGGAATGTCATATGCAGAAAGAATTGATATAGGTATCTAAAATGTTTGTAATTTCTCACAGTTGAGAGAATCAGTTTTCTGACTTTAATATTAAATAATAGAAAGTAAATTTTAGCTTTTGATGACAATTTATTTTTCTACTCTGTAATGTATTTAACACTGAGAATATATTTGACTCTAAGTAAAATTCTAGTTCATGATCTGAGCCACAATCAGCTCCCAGTCTTGTTTTTGTTGACTGCATAGAGCTTCTCCATCTTTGGCTGTAAAGAATATAATCAATCTGATTTCGGTGTTGACCATCTGGTGATGTCCATGTGTAGAGTCTTCTCTTGTGTTGTTGGAAGAGAGTGTTTGCTATGACCAGTGCTTTCTCTTGGCAAAACTCTATTAGCCTTTGCCCTGCTTCATTCTGTACTCCAAGGCCAAATTTGCCTGTTACTCCAGGTGTTTCTTGACTTCCTACTTTTGCATTCCAGTCCCCTATAATGAAAAGGACATCTTTTTTAGGTGTTAGTTCTAACAGGTCTTGTAGGTCTTCATAGAACATTCAACTTCAGCTTCTTCAGCATTACTGGTTGGGGCACAGACTTGGATTACTGTGATATTGAATGGTTTGCCTTGGAAATGAACAGAGATCATTCTGTCGTTTTTGAAACTGCATCCAAGTACTGCATTTCGGACTCTTTTGTTAACCATGATGGCTACTCCATTTCTTCTAAGGGATTACAGCCCACAGTAGTAGATATAATGGTCATCTGAATTAAATTATAGAAAACGCACTGGTCATAGCAAACACCGTCTTCCAACAACACAAGGGAAGACTCTACACATGGACATCACCAAATGGTCAACACTGAAATCAGATTGATTATATTCTTTGCAGCCAAAGATGGAGAAGCTCTATACAGTCAACAAAAACAAGACCGGGAGCTGACTGTGGCTCAGATCATGAACTCTTTATTGCCAAATTCAGACTTAAATTGAAGAAAGTAGGGAAACCACTAGACCATTTAGGTATGACCTAAATCAAATCCCTTATAATTATACAGTAGAAGTGAGAAATAGATTTAAGGGACTAGATCAGATAGACAGAGTGCCTGATGAACTATGGACAGAGGTTCATGACATTATACAGGAGACAGGGATCAAGACCATGCCCATGGAAAAGAAATGCAAAAAAGCAAAATGGCTGTCTGGGAAGGCCTTACAAATAGCTGTGAAAAGAAGAGAAGCAAAAAGCAAAGGAGAAAAGGAAAGATATACGCATCTGAATGCAGAGTTCCAAAGAATAGCAAGGAGAGATAAAAAGCCTTCCACAGTGATCAATGCAAACAAAAAGAGGAAAAAAACAGAATGGGAAAGACTAGAGATCTCCTCAAGAAAACTAGAGACACCAAGGGAACATTTCATGCAAAGATGGGCTCGATAAAGGACAGAAATGGTATAGACCTAACAGAAGCAGAAGATATGAAGAAGAGGTGGCAAGAATACACAGAAGAACTGTACAAAAAAGATCTTCATGACCCAGATAATCACGATGGTGTGATCACTGACCTACAGCCAGACATCCTGGAATGTGAAGTCAGGTGGGCCTTAGAAAGCATCACTACGAACAAAGCTAGTGGAGGTGATGGAATTCCAGTTGAGCTATTTCAAATCCTGAAAGATGATGTTGTGAAAGTGCTGTACTCAATATGCCAGCAAATTTGGAAAACTCAGCAGTGGCCACAGGACTGGAAAGGGTCAGTTTTCATTCCAATCCCAAAGAAAGGGAATGCCAAGGAATGCTCAAACTACCACACAACTGCACTCATCTCACACGCTAGTAAAGTAATGCTCAAAATTCTCCAAGCCAGGCTTCAGAAATACGTGAACTGTGGTCTTCCAGATGTTCAAGCTGGTTTTAGAAGGAAAAGGAGGAAGCAGAGGAAGCAGAGGAAGCAGAGATCAAATTGCCAACATCCGCTGGATCATGGAAAAAGCAAGAGAGTTCCAGAAAAACATCTATTTCTGCTTTATTGACTACTCCAAAGCCTTTGACTGTGTGGATCCCAATAAACTGTGGAGAATTCTGAAAGAGATGGGAATGCCAGACCACCTGATCTGCCTCTTGAGAAACCTATATGCAGATCAGGAAGCAACAGTTAGAACTGAACATGGAACAACAAACTAGTTCCAAATAGGAAAAGGAGTACATCAAGGCTGTATATTGTCACCCTATTTATTTAACTTACATGCCGAGTACATCATGAGAAATGCTGGGCTGGAAGAAGCACAATCTGGGTCAAGATTGCCGGGAGAAATATCAATAACCTCAGATATGCAGATGACACCATCCTTATGGCATAAAGTGAAGAGGAACTAAAAAGCCTCTTGATGAAAGTGAAAGAGGAGAGTGAAAAAGTTGGCTTAAAGCTCAACATTCAGAAAACGAAGATCATGACATCTGGTGCCATCACTTCATGGGAAATAGATGGGGAAACAGTGGAAACAGTGTCAGACTTTATTTTTCTGGGCTCCAAAATCACTGCAGATGGTGACTGCAGCCATGAAATTAAAAGACACTTACTCCTTGGAAGGAAAGTTATGACCAACCTAGATAGCATATTGAAAAGCAGAGACATTACTTTGCCAACAAAGGTCCGTCTAGTCAAGGCTATGGTTTTTCTAGTGGATATGTACAGATGTGAGAGTTGGACTGTGAAGAAGGCTGAGTGCCGAAGAATTGATGCTTTTGAACTGTGGTATTGGAGAAGACTCTTGAGAGTCCCTTGGACTGCAAGGAGATCCAACCAGTCCATTCTGAAGGAGATCAGCCCTGGGATTTCTTGGAAGGAATGATGCTAAAGCTGAAACTCCAGTACTTTGGCCACCTCATGTGAAGAGTTGACTCATTGGAAAAGACCCTGATGCTGAGAGGGATTGGGGGCAGCAGGAGAAGGGGACGACAGAGGATGAGATGGCTGGATGGCATCACCAACTGGATGGATGTGAGTTTGAGTGAACCCCGGGAGTTGGTGATGGACAGGGAGGCCTGGCGTGCTGTGATTCATGGGGTCACAAAGAGTCAACCACAACTGAGTGACTGAACTGAACTGAAAATTCTAGTGTTTTGTCCAAATTAGTTTAGACTAAACTAGAAATAAATTCT